>NW_022196904.1:142028899-142052527 GCF_008632895.1 Mastomys coucha
AAAATCCCCAAAAGAATAAAGGAACCCCTCAAGCTTTTGTGAGTGACAGTGTGGAACTGTTCATTCCTGCCACTGACACAGGGAAAGGGACCAAGGTCATGTAGTCCTCTCTGTCAGCTGTTTAAGAAACCCTGATACCTTACCTAATTCTCTGCTCTCAGGCCACACTCATGGTTAACAAATCTCATGAGAAACAGAGACACTTTGGGGATTTGGGGCAATGTGTCCCCATATTTCCTAAGCAGCAGCAGCTCTGACTTTAGAGGTGCCGGTTGGGGGAACAAGGTGTAGAATTCCCCTTTCGGGGGCTCACAACAACTTAGGCACATACCCGTTTCCTTCCCGGTTCTTTTGTTTATTCCGAAACCAAACATTGATGGAATTCAGGAAAATAACTCCCCAAGGTATGGTCCTTTGGCATATGTTCTAGTTTGCTTCCATTATGATAAACACCATGGCCAAAAGCAGCTTAGAGAAGAGTTTACTTACATGCCGCCACCACAGTCCCTCACTGAGGGAAGGCCGGACAGGAACTCAAAGCAGGAACATAGAGGCAGGAACTGAAGCCAAGGCCCCAGGGAAACACTGTTTACTGGCTTGCTGTTTTTTACACACACCTGGACTCATGGCAATGTCCACGGTGAGCTGGTCCCTCCTACCTCCATCATAAATTAATAAAATGTCCCACAGACTTGCCTGCAGGACAATCTGATGGAGGCATTTTCCTTCTTCCCAGATGACCCTGACTTATATCAAGCTGGCCAAAACCCCACAATAACTAATGAGTCAGTATGGCACAGTGAACTATAAACTACAGAAGCAATGTCTCTTTGACTTCCAGGCAGACCCTCCTGTCTCTTGTCACCTTTACCCACCTCCAAATGTGTGTGTGGGCTTTCTCTGAAGTACCCTTATTGACCTAAAGATACTAAAGATAGCCACACACACACACACACACACACACACACACACACACACACCAAAGAAATCCTGTTGTCATGAGTCCCTTGCCTGGAAATCCAATCAGCCTGGGAAGGTTCCTTCACGGGAAAGAAGATATATTGCCAATTTAACTTTCTCCCTTTCCTGCTCCCTTCTCCCTCTCCCTCCTTCCTCTTGCCTTTTATTGAGATAGGGTCTCATAATGCTCAGGCTAGCCTCAGTTGACTGTGTGCTGAGGATGACTTTGAACTCAACCTGCTTCTCTCAGAGCAATGAGGTTACAGGTCTTTCCCACCAGGCCTTCTTCAGTGCTGAGGTGGAACCTCATGCATATTAGGTAAGCCCTTTACAAGCTGACCTAGGTCCACAATCACTTACTCTTCTGAAGCATCCTCAGTGAACTTTTATTATCTGAGAGACTGTGTGTGTGTGTGTGTGTGTGTGTGTGCAGGAGTTGAACCTCATGCTCAGCTCTACCCTCTACCTCTGAGATACATCCTCAGCACCTCCCCTCTCCTTATGATTCAGCCCTACTTCATTTTTTTCCTCTTCGTCATCTCTTGTCACCTCTCTATACTCAGAAGCATCAAGCCCTCACTCCCTAATAGGATACTATCAAATTCTCACCTGGCCCTTCTCTGTTACATTTTTGTTACATTTTTGTTGGATTCTGGCACGTGCATGCACACACACACACACACATACACACACACTTTAAAATGGTTTTCTTCTATTTAATTATCATAATTTTATTTCATAGACTCAATTATTAGGACTTACTAGGGTAAAAAGTTTTTCTTTCCTTTATAACCTGAATCCTTTCCACTCTTGGAGGAGTTGGCCTTTGAAACTGAAAAGGCTTCAAGAGGATCCCTTTTCTCTGATTTCTGGAAATTCCCAATTTACATCACAACTATAAGCTTCCTAGTATAAACACAGTTCTGATTATGCTCATGTGATATCACCAATTTGTAATACAACACAACAATATCTACGAGGCACATGGTACCGATAATTAATCACCAGGTGTCACAGTCTGCTTTCTGTTGCTGTAACAGAAAACCAGATGTTGTGTTTTATTTTAAAAAAAAAGAAAGAAAGAACAAAAGAAAGAAAAAAAGAGCTAGTATATTTGGTAGAGGCGTGGTATGGTGAGGTGGGAGGGAGTGCCTCTGTGAGCCCTTGCTGAGGCATCCCTTCCCCCTGAGGTACGAGCCTGTATGCTGGTTATAGTATGGAATAGAGTTTATTTAGGGAATGAAAAGGGGAGGGAGTAGAGACAGGGAAAGGTAGAGATGGGGGGGGAAGAGGGGGAGGGAGGGAGGGAGAGAGGGAGGGAGAGAGGGAAAGAGAGAGGAGCTGGGGAAGGGACAGGGAATAAGAGAGTAAGAGGATCAAAGGGTAAGAGAGTGAGGAGGGGGTAAACAGTCCTTTTTATAGAGAGTCAGACACACAGTTGCCAAGTAATTGTGGGGCGGAGCCTAGAAGGAATGCTGACACCTGAGGCTATTTGTAAAACAGTGGAGGTTTATTTAGTTCACATATTTGGAGGCTAGGAAGATCAGGAATGGCTCCAGCATCTGAAGAGTGCTACAACCTATAACACACAGAGAATCACATGGTAACTCAAAGCCGTATGCCAGGCAGCAAAGTGTGCATGTGTGTGCACATGCATGTGCTCGCTCTTGTGAGACTGTGTGTGTGCCTGTGTGCTATGTGTGTGCACACCACTGTGCACATATTGGAGGTCCGAGGGCAACTTCCTGGAGTCAGTTCTCCCAGACCCCTTATGTGGGAGTTGAGATTGAACTTGGTCATCAGGCTTGAACAACAGGTGCATTTCCCTGCTGAACCATCTGGCTGGCCCTATTTTATTTTTATTTTTATTTTTGTGGTGCTAGAGATCGAGCCCAGTGTCTTGGACTAACTAGGCAGGCGCTCTGCCCCTGAGCTCTGCCCCCAGCTCTACAGAACAAGTTCATATAACAAAACCACTCCTTTAATACTAACCTGTAAATTTCGTTACCTCTGCAGTCAGAACCCTCACCATCCTGTCACTTCCTAAAGCTCCCCTCTCACGACACTGTTGAGAGAGCCACGTTTCCAACATGCCAGGTCTCCTTTCTTTTATCCCACAGGTTGTGTGGCTTTTCCTGGGGAGAGAAGCCAAAGAAGCAACGCCACCCAAGCCTAGCTTAGTGAAGTAGTGCGTTTATAGGTGCCACTTACAGGCCCATGGGTGACTCAAAGTCAACTGCATGACTGAAAAGCGCGGCATTAGGGAGAATTCACAAAAGCTGTCTCCCTAGGGCACCCTTGCCGGCAGTTCCGCTAAGAGTCTTTTCTCTCCCCCAAATGAATTACTGCTTTTTTAACAGTGGGGAGAGGCTTTGAAAATCTTGTAACATTCTGAACTTACTGAGCCTGGTCACTGTCACTAGTTCTTGAATCTTAAAAGCCTCCCTCCTCCCGGCTCCTTCTTGAGAGAATGTTTCAATTCAGAGGACATAGATACACAATACTATTCTATTCCGAACTCCATACTAGGTATCTTCCAGAGGAAATTTCTGGAAGTAGGGTTATCAGCTCAAAACTCAATCAAATGCTGCTTTGTTGGCAGACCAATCTGGTTTAGCCACCTTGTGTTCAGGGGCCTCACCTAGACTCATTTATTTCCTACCATACATCTAAATACTTGAGATGCCTGGCCTGTCAGGCAGCCTGCCATTCAATAAACAATAGTGACAATGTCCCTGCTAAGTACCAGGCGCTGGACTGGGGTCACACTCTTGGATTCTTGAGAACTGGCAGAGAGTAGTGCAATCTATTGAGGACTCAGCTACCAAAGGGGACATTCTAAAAAAAAAAATTAATTAAAACAACAGTAGTTACTCAAAATGGGTTGGATAACTAAACAAACAACAACAAAAACAAAACAACAAAACAACAACAACAACAACCAAAAGCCTGCCAAAGGTCAAGAAAGGATCCACAGAAAAGGCGACACTTAAGATGCTTTGGTCTGCTCTGGAGGGCTTGGCCATGTGAGGGGATGGGGGAAGGAGTTGATGCAAGCTGGCCACATAAACATTTTGAGCCACCAACCAAAGGCCTCCTGGGGCCACTGAAGGACCAATGTGGTTTAGAGGAAGGTGAGGTGAGACTGTGGAGGAGGTTAGCTCATCAGATATCTGCAGTCTCAGGACTGACACGTGTCCCTTATTTAGGTCTCAGCAAAAATGTTGCCACCCCCTGGGTTGGTGAAATAGCTCACTGGGGAGAGGAACTTCCTGCCAAGTCTGACAACCTGACTTTGAGCCCAAGACCAACATGGTAGGAGTGAGCCGATTCTCTAAAGTTCTCCTTTGAGTTATAGTCATGTGCTCTGGCACATGCATACACACACACGCTAAAATAAAATTTAAGTGTTAAAATAAACATCATCTCCCCATGCATACCTTTTCATACCCTGCCTAAAGTAGTCACCCCTCCAGTCCCCAGTACCATCTTCTTAACGTGCTCTAATTTATCTTGTATTCAGAGCAGGTAGGTAACCCTGTCTGGAATTTTGTTCTTTTTGTTTATGTGCCATCGTCCCATAGACTGTAATCTATATCAGCATTTCTTTCTTCATCTCATTTCTGCCTCTTAGACCAATTAGATCACATTAAAGATTTATTTTGGCTATATTTAATGATTGTAGAATTGGGCAACGCCTCATTCCATGAGCCAGAAAGCGTTCTGATGGCTCAGAGGGGAGTGATTTCCTAGACAGGAAGCAGAAATAAAACCATTGAAAAGGACTGAGCATGTTTTCCTTGGGAAGTTGGGAGACAAAAAGGGAAGCACAGAGAGTTGACTAGTTAATAAATCAGATTTCTCCAGCTTACTTTTCATAAGGACAATGGCAGGCAGACCATAGTTATCATGCTTGCTGCAATTGGCATGGCTAGGAAATGTGACCATTGCCTCTTTCTGTCCTGATTTCTTAGAAGGTCAGAAAGCTAGTTTTAATTTGGTAACATAGAACTCCAGTATGACTGACACTATTTTAGTTTTAACTTATCTACTTACTTTTTTTGAGGCAAGGTCTCAATGTGCCACCAGGCCTAGCCTATTTATTTATTTTAGTGTGTGTGCTTGTGTGTGTGTGTAGGTTAGAGGATAATATGCAGAAGTCAGTTCTCTCCTTCTGCCATGTGGGTCTTGGGGATTGAACTCAGGTATCAGTCTCAGCAACCGGCCTGGTCTTTAGTAAAGAAGACAAAAGAAGTTGGCAGGAGCCAGGCAGTGGTGGCGCACGCCTTTAATCCAAGCACTTGAGAGGCAGAGGCAGGTGGATTTCTGAGTTCGAGGCCAGCCTGGTCTCCAGGACAGCCAGAGCTACACAGAGAAACCGTGTCTCGAAAAACAAAAACAAAAAACAAAACAAAAAAAGAAATTGGCAGGAGGCAGGAGGCAGGGAACCATTTTTATAACAAAACATTAGGCTGGAGAGATGGCTCAGTGGTTAAGAGCACTGACTGCTCTTCCAGAGGATCTGAGTTCAATTCCCAGCAACCACATGGTGGCTCACAACCATCTGTAATGGGATCTGATACCTTCTTCTGGTATGTCTGAAGACAGCTACAGTGTAGTTATATAAATAAAATAAATCTTTAAAAACAAAACAAAACAAAATCTGAGTCAGGCTACTTTAAAGAAAAGAGGGTTCCCCTTGCTCAAAGTTCTAGAAGCACAAGGTTCAAAGAGAATGGCACAAGCTGGGCAGTGGTGGCACACGCCTTTAATCCCAGCACTTGGGAGGCAGAGGCAGGCAGATTTCTGAGTTGGAGGCCAGCCTGGTCTACCGAGTGAGTTCCAGGACAGCCAGGGCTATACAGAGAAACTGTTTCGAAAAAACCAAGAAAAAAAAGAGGGCACAGGCTATGTCTAGGGCCTCTTCCTTGCTAGTGTCACTATGGAAGTCAACTCGTTTGTTTGTGCCTGTTCACTCTTTCTTTCCCTATAAGAACCCCACCAAGATTCTTGTAATGTCCTATTCTAATTTCAAAGATCCCACCTCTAAATGCCACAGTTAAGCTAGATAGTAGTGACACACACCTTTGATTTCCACACTCAAAGGCAGAGACAGGAAGATCTTTGAGTCTAAGGCCAGCCTTGTCTACAGACTGAGTTTCAGTACAGCAAGGGCTACACACACACACACACACACACACACACACACACACAAACCTGTCTCAACAAAACAAAACAAAACAAAAAACAAAAACAAAACCACAGAAAAACACCATAGTCGTGTCAACTTTCCACTTTCTTTTTTTTGTTGGTTGGTTTGTTTATTGAGACATGCTCTCTCTACACAGCCCTGACTGCCCTGGATTGGAACTCATTATATAGACCAGGCTGAACTCCGAGAGCTGCCTGCCTCTGCAGCCCAGTGCCTGTGTTTAAAGTCTTGTGCAAACACACTCATCAACTCTCCATTCTTTTAAATACTCACATAACAGGCTGGGAATTAAACTCCCTTGAGTTTAGAAAACAGACTATATTTAAAATGTAGCAGACAACGAAGCCAGTGACTTGCCCAAGTTTCCAGAGCATGAATAGAGACAGAACCTAGGCAGTGTTAGTTTCTTTACTCATTTGTGCTTTATTTATACGGGGTCACATTGTTTTTCAAAAGGCAGCCAAGGAACACAGGCCTCAGAATCATGCCTACAGACTCTCTAAGGCAGACCCTAGGAATATGCATTTTTACAAGCTCCTGAGAAATCTGTCCTGCACGCGAACATTTCAAAGCCTAGTGTTCCCTAGGTGACAGCAGCTCCATCAAAAAAAAAAAAAAAAACCAGCCTTGGCGATCCCCGCAGCCTCATGGGAAATGTAGTTTCTGCTCTCCTTGCTGCCTCAGGCCTCTTGGAGGACTCGCCGGAAGGAGCCGAGCCAATGCGGAAACAGCCGAGTGTTTCGAGGCGGGCCTTTTCCTGCTCGGTTGCATGCTGGGAAAGGGCAGTTTCCGTTAGCTGCAGAAGGCTGAGGCGCGCCACCGGCCACCTCCCCACGTGAAGCAGTTGTGCGAGCATCGCCACGCCGGGCAGCTGTCTACCCGCGTCCGAGCGCTCCGGAAGCGGCGGGGGACCGGAAGTGGCCCGTGGAGGCTGCAGAGCTAGTCCGGGAACCCTCTGCGAGGCGACTGGCAGCAGCGCTACGACGGCGCCATGTCCCTGATCTGCTCGAGTGAGTGCTGGCTGCGGCGGGAGGCGGGAGCGTGTTGCGGCCGCTGTGGCTCGGGCCCTGGAGCCCCCGGCTCTGCGTGCAGGGTGCATTTACGCAGTGCTGCGCAATTCACGTAGCTGGGAAGAATGACTGTCTCAGGGGTCTTTTGAAACCGGCGTCGTTTTACAGAGCTGAGACAGGCCTGAGCAGAAGTGGGGGGGAGGAGCTGGTGCAGTGAAAAACAGCTCTTGGTGTCAAAAACCCGAGGACGTGTCTAGGATCCGCCCCCAATTGTGGTGTGGATTCTAGCGGGTTTGGGCCTCAGTTTCCCCGTCTGCAAAATTGAAAGCTTTGCAGTGGGTATTGCTTGGGAAACCTCGCTTAGGAATCGGAGTTTCCGATTTGCAGGGATCACGCAGTGACTTTGAGACAGGGCTGGAAGCCAGGTGTCTGGCTTCTAGCTTCGCGCAGTATGACTAATGAAAACAGCGAATGTTTAGAAAACCTGTATTGATTTACGATGCATTTCCAAACGGTGATCTCATTTTATGCTTTCAAGCACTGTCTGAAGGGAAATAAAGATCTGTGAGTTACAGAGGGTGTCGGAAGTCTTGAAGAATGGGTTTATCCAGGGGTGTGCGACGAAGCTAAGCAATGGAGCTCCGTTCTTTGAGCCTGGATTCATGGTTTTCCCATAAGTATGCTGTCTTGTCTTTGAGTGTTATATTACGGCATTGCGGGTGTTCTTCCGTATTGTTTACCACATTACTAATTTCCTCACCCTTTCTATTTCCCTCTCAGAACGTTGCCATTAGTTGAAAAAGGGAAAAGAAGGAGGGAAATGACAAACAGAAAAGATATCTGAATCTCATACTGAAGAAATTGCAGTTTGCAAAGTGTTACAAATTTTGTTTTCTTTTCATCTTTGAAACAACACAACACTCCTACATGCCCAGGGTTATCTATCCTTCCTCTGGTAGGAGAGGGAAAGCTCCCAGAAAGCTTCAGTCGTTGGGTAGTGAGATAAATAAACAGACTCGGACAGGAAAGCTATATACAAAATATGGATTTTAAATATGGAACAGATCCATACTTAATTACATATGCATGGGAGTCCTGCAAAAATAAGTGATTCTAAGGGAAGCCACAGAGAAGAATAGGAACTTGAAGCCTTAGGATGGTGACTCACAACTTATGGGAGGGTGAATAGAATTATGTGGTGAATAAGAGCAATTTGTGATGTGATAAGTTGATATCTTAGAGCAGCCTTCAGAAGAGTCTGATGTGGAGGTAGCTTCCACTTGTCTGCTGAAGTGAACCAGTTGTCCCTGTTTAGGGAAGGTAGAGAAAAAGGGGGTCTGAGAAGGTCAGAGAGACCTTGGTTCTGAGCCTGCTTTGGGACCTTCGTTTCTTTATTTTTATTTTGGTAGTTCAGCATACCTAGGGCTCCATACTTTGGGGTATTCTTTTCTGGGCCCCAGGACTTTTGCACTCATTTACCCTGTTGTGATGTTTATCTAGTGTCTGCTTAGTATCTGCATTGTCCTGGAGGTCAGTGACAGCTGTAACGGCCATCTTCAAGGGTACACAGACTATTCTGTCAAGTGCTTAGAATAGAATCTTGCTTGGCACGTAGTAGCAGAGCTATGGAAAGTTTTTTGTTTGTTTGCTTGTTTGTTTTTAATTTATTAATGTTTGGCACACTGCTTTGTAATTGCTCCAGATAGATGACAGGTTTGAGTTGTGCTCTATGTACTTCTCTGTCATGTGCCTAGTCATCTGGGTTCAAAAATGAGATGGGCAGGACTTACTGACCACTTTATACTGTACTGGCATATAGGATCTGGGCAGTTATTATTTATTGACTTTTATTATCAGCAGACCAGAGAATCTAGCTAAGTAGTTGGCAAGCGTTGTAGGACCAAGTACAGGGAGGCTTGCTGTCACAGACCTTGCTTCCTGATAGCTGACTATGAGGACATGGTCTTGTTGGGGCTGACACAATAAAGAATCTCCTCTAGCCCAAGTCTCCTTTTATCCTGTGCTCACTACCTGTCTTTCTCTATAGTCTCCAATGAAGTGCCAGAGCACCCATGCGTGTCCCCTGTCTCTAATCATGTGTATGAGCGGCGACTCATTGAGAAGTACATTGCAGAGAATGGCACAGATCCTATCAACAACCAGCCTCTCTCAGAGGAACAGCTCATCGACATCAAAGGTGCCTGCCCAATAGTCTCAGTCCAAGGCCAGCTCAGCTCAGCCTTCACAGTGGGAGGTGGAGCCAGTCTGGTGGAGAAGATGGTGGCTATAAGTGGGGGAGGGGAAGAGCTCCCTGGGTTCTAGTTCTTCATACCTATTTTGCTGCCTCTCTTGGCAGTTGCTCACCCAATCCGGCCCAAGCCTCCCTCTGCCACCAGCATCCCAGCCATTCTGAAAGCCTTGCAGGATGAGTGGGTGAGTTCTGTGAAAAGAATGCACCTCTGGGCTGGGACCTGGGGATTGAAAAGATGGGGCCTCCCTCCCTCTTTTCTTTTAATTTTCTTTTCTCTTTTCTTTGCTCTCCTTTTCTGTGTATGGCTCTTTTGCTTACACATATGACTATTACTTAGATGCTTGGTGCTTGGGAGGCAGGGAGAGAGTGTATGATCCCTTGGAAACAGTTGTGAACCACCATGTGGGTTTTGGGAATCGAACCTAGGTCCTCTGGAAGAACAGCAAGTGCTCTTAATTCCTGAGCTCTCTCAACTCTCTGCAGGCCCTCTTATTGTCTTGAGATAGGACTTTGCTTTGTGGCCTAGGCTGGTCTGAAACTTGTGATCCTTTTGTCTCAACCTTCTAGTGCTAGGATTATAAGTACCAATCACCATGCCTGACTCTTGGAGGTGATGAGTACAGGGTTCATGTAATCCCTGTACCACTGAGCAGCCCCCTCATTTCGTGCCAGCCTTATTTCATTTGTGAGGAACAGAATGGCAATACAAGAGGAGCCTGGTTGCTGGAACTCTTGCAGACCTAGATTCCAAAGTTTTCTTCACTGTCAGCCTTTGTGATTTAGGACACACTGCTCAGTCTTTGAGGCTTGACTTCCTGACTATAGGACACTCATTAGTCCTGTTTGTCTGGATTCTGTAAGAAGTAGAATACAATTGACATATTTGCCTTGTGACACCAGGGACTCTTTTTCATTACTGGGCTCTGCATTTGCTGAGGGTAGCCAGTGAATAACCACAGCAGTGTAATTATTTCCTTTCAGAGAGGTGATGACATTAATACCTGTGATTTGCTGGTGAATAGCAAAGGTGGGGGTGGGAAAGAGCTTAATTCCCACTCTGTGTGTCCAGGGTTTGGTGTGGGGTAGGAGCCTGAATGCCGTACAGGGCATTCAGGGTCACAGAGATGTTGGCTTGGGTCTCTGAGTAGCTCAGGTTGGTTTCAGTATAGAATAGGAGGTGGTGTCCTCTTCTCTAGGGTTGGCCGAATTCTCCGGCTCTCCCCCAGTCCTCACAGTGGCCTACCCTCTCCCAGGATGCAGTCATGCTGCACAGCTTTACTCTTCGCCAGCAACTGCAGACAACCCGCCAGGAGCTGTCCCATGCTTTGTACCAGCACGATGCTGCCTGCCGAGTCATTGCCCGGCTCACCAAGGAAGTCACTGCTGCTCGAGAAGGTGTCTTGTATTCCCTGCTGCTCCCCACCTTCTGCTGGCCCTGCTTTGTAATGTCCCATTTCTAACATCATCTTTTCTCTCAGCTTTGGCTACTCTGAAACCACAGGCTGGTCTTATTGTACCTCAGGCTGTGCCAAGCTCACAGCCCAGTGTTGTGGTAAGTATTCCCTTCCAGGCCCCAGTAGCTCTCCCTTATACACAGACGTTTTTGGTATTGTAAGGTGAGTTGTTGCCTGCTGTGATTGCCTCCCTCTCTCCCTTTCTTTTCTACAGGGTGCAGGAGAGCCCATGGATTTGGGTGAACTGGTGGGAATGACCCCTGAGATCATCCAGAAGGTGAGTCATGTGCTTCTCTGATGGGACTGCAGTCCCTCCCTTAGTACCACAGGCATTGGGGACCCGTAAGAATCTCTCATGGTGGGCAATGTGGGGAGTCTGCATTGCCAGTCAAGAGCTTTCTGATGAAGCTTACTTTAGTCTGGCTTTCCGTGTCTCATTTCCCTGGCTTCTGAAAAGAATGAGGTGTGTGTACTTCTTTGTTGTGGGAAAGATTTAATTACTGATAAGGGCACTTTTTAGCTCTTGTGGTTATTCCCACCGACCTTTGTTGATATTAAGCCATTTTGTTGCAGATTTTGAAGGTTTTGCCTTAGAATAAGAGTTATCTTTATCTTAAGATGAGGAGTCTGAAGTGGCAGGTCAGACAGCTGAGAAGAGGCAGAGCAGGCTTCCAGACTGTAACTCAGGGTCTGTTGAATGGAGTCTTCATTTGTGGTCCAACGGAGTATGAGCAACTCATCTGAGCTCTTACGCTTGTAGTCTAGACGTGGTTCTGGAGCACCACCACCTAGTTCCTGTCCCTACCTCCTCTGGCAAGGGAGTTGTTTTGACATTCATTTTTCTCAGCTGTACCATAAAGTCATAGCTGCTCACCTTCCTTATAAGATCAGGGTGGAAACGTGTCAGTTTTACCCCATAGCTTGGCAGATGGCATGTTTTTGATGATGCTGATGATACCAGATGTGACTAGCACCCAGTGTGCTTTATTCTTGCAAAATTATTTTTCTCACAAAATTATGTTCTCCACAGCTTCAAGACAAGGCCACTGTGCTCACTACGGAGCGTAAGAAGGTGAGTTATTGCCTCCTGTGAACACTTTCCTTCTTGGAGAAAGAGCTAGTTGAAACCTGCTTTCATTGCTGCTCTTTGGGGTTTTTTGTTTTCTTAGAGAGGAAAGACTGTCCCTGAGGAGCTGGTGAAACCCGAAGAGCTCAGCAAGTACCGGCAGGTGGCATCCCATGTGGTAAGTGGCTGAAGGTGGACCCTACTATTTCTAGGACTAGGTGGCCCAGCCTGAGGAGTCATGGGAAATGCTACTCAGGTCCCTGGCATGTTGTCTCACCTTGGCTGCTCTTCTGTCCTGCCATGTAGTGGGAATTGGTGCATCCAGGCAGCCAGCCAAACTGGATGGATAAGGGATAGAATTCACTCTTATTTCTAGGCGAGGGGGGTGGGGTGGGAGGGGTGGACGGTTGGGTGGGGGAGATTTGAGGACTGTGGGGAAAGAGACTGGAAGAGCTGTGTGGCTTGGATTTGGCTGTGACTGGGTTTCATGTGGCTCTGTCTGCAAAGGGTCTACACAGTGCTAGCATTCCTGGGATTCTCGCTCTGGACCTGTGTCCTTCAGACACCAACAAGATTCTCACTGGTGAGTCTAGGCCTGGCCTGACAGCCAAGATGAGGGATGGCAGGACCCAGGGAAGGTACAAGCCCTTGGTTCTCTACATGGATTTAAGGACAGAAAGACCTTCTGTAGCCCAGGGTACTTAAAGGCCTGGCTTATTTTTGTCTTCTTTGGATCTTCTCCAGGTGGGGCAGATAAAAATGTTGTTGTCTTTGATAAGAGTACTGAGCAAATCCTGGCCACTCTCAAAGGCCATACCAAGAAGGTCACCAGTGTGGTGTTTCATCCTTCTCAGGTAAGACACTCTTGAAGTTACCCTTGTCGTTTTCTAAGTCCATTTCAGTGGTTTTGAGTCTCAAATTGCCTAGTGTTTTGATGACGCAGTCATTGATGGTCTCCACGATGACCTCCAAAACAGTGGCTCTCAAACCAGGGGAGAAAGTAAATGTCACCAACAAATAGACAGCCTAGAATGTTTATAGAATGTTTATAGAAAGTACAGGCGGCCCAGCTCCATGTAGTTGGGACTGCCAAGTACCTATTCCCATGACCCTGTGGGGTCAGGCTCAAAATCTAATGTTGACTGTTGAAAGTAGTATGGAGTTCAAATAGATGAGAGCCCTTGGCTTAGAGGATAAAGCTAACTTATTAGATGAGATTAATGGCTTCATAAGATTTGACCCAAGAATACAGTGGCTTGGTATGCTGTTGCCTTGGGTATTAGAGCAGTGCCTCCCAGTTAGTCTTTCTCTTCAGATGTTAGGAAACTGAGAAATAGATTATATATGTTTTAGTCAGTGTTCTGTTGCTGCAAAGAGATACCATGACCATAGCAACTTTTATAAGAGAAATCTTTTAACTGGGTGCTTACTTACAGTTTCAGAGGGTCTGTCCATTATCATGGCAGGGAGTATGGTGGCAAGCATGGCCCTGGAACAGTAGCTGAGAGCTGTATCCTGATCTGAAAGGAGACCGATAGACAGATACATGTGCACACACACAGACAAACATGAGTGACATACTTCCTCTGATGGGGCATACCTTCTAATCCTTTCCAATAGTGCCACTTTTGGTGGCTAAGTATGAGCCTATGGTGTCCATTCTTATTCAAACCACCATAACTGTGACAAACTGAAAGAATTATAACTGAAAGCACTATTTTCCTGTTTATTTGATATTAGGGCTACATTTGGCTTTTATGAAAATGTGTTAATGAAAGAGGATAGTTGCTTTTATCTTTTAGCTGTTACTATCCTAAGATAATCAACTTGCCCTTGAGGTCTAAGTGGAAGGAACATAGGCCCATGACCCTACATTAGCCTCAGTGCTGCTCCCCTCTGGGCCATGTAGTACAGTCATCTTTAGCTGTAGGTGGCACATGACTCTGGTCCCTCAGTTGCACTAGCCATATCACCCAACCTGAAAATGGGCCTCAAATAGCTCTCTGACACAACTGTTCTTTGTTCTGTAAGTAGTGAAGATGTCACTTGGCCTGGTGCTGACCCTTTGAGCAGCGTTTTTCTTGGCTCTCTTAGGCTTTGCTGTTTAGATGATGGTTACGGGCAGGGCTGGGGCAGTAGTTGCAGGTGGTTGTGACTGTCCTCATCACCTTGGAAAAGAGTATTCTAGTGCATCTCGCCTCTTGGATCTGATTCTTGCTCTCTTTCCTTTCAGGAACTGGTGTTTTCTGCATCCCCTGATGCTACTATCAGGATTTGGTCGGTCCCAAACACTTCTTGTGTACAGGTTGTTCGGGCCCATGAGAGTGCAGTGACAGGCCTCAGCCTCCATGCCACTGGAGACTATCTCCTGAGCTCCTCTGATGACCAGGTGCAGTCACGGCCAGGGGACCCTGGGGGGGCTGCTTTCTTGTCTGAGGGCAGTCAGGTTCCCAGAGTTCTGGAAATGTTTCTTCTCTGTGGGAACTAACTCTGCAAGTGGGTACTGAAGCAGGGTCTGGCTTGAAGGCCACCAGACCCACTTTCTCATTGGCTTTTCTGTCTCATTTCCAGTACTGGGCCTTCTCTGACATCCAGACAGGGCGTGTGCTCACTAAGGTGACAGATGAGACTTCCGGCTGCTGTAAGTGGCTATAGAGGCACTGAGCTCTTTTGTTTGTAGTTTGTCAGTAACTTACGTGTTATGAAGACTGTGTTTACCAATGGCACAGGTATAGTACTTGTAGTGGGCACAGTGAGGAATGAAGAGCTCTCACCTTCCTGCAGACTCCTGACTATAGATCCCTCTCCCCTTTCCTCAGCTCTTACCTGTGCACAGTTCCACCCTGATGGACTCATCTTTGGAACAGGAACCATGGACTCCCAGATCAAGATCTGGGACTTGAAGGTAGGACATGCAGGCCTCATCTGGGTCCCTGAGGGAGAAGGAACTAATAATCTGTGGTGACAGGTTCTGGAGTATCTCAGTGCTTGGGAGAGGAGAGCCTGGCTCTGTTTGTGTGGCATGAGTGTGATCAAGGAACTGTGAGTGTGTAGGACATCTCAGAATAGGAGTTTGGTAAGCCCTGTTTTTTTTTTTCCTGACTTGACCAGTGAAGTGTTATTTTATTGCCCAACCCCCACCTGTAGGAGCGTACCAATGTGGCCAACTTCCCTGGCCACTCTGGCCCCATTACCAGCATCGCCTTCTCTGAAAATGGGTACTACCTGGCCACGGCAGCTGATGACTCTTCAGTCAAGCTCTGGGACTTACGCAAGTTGAAGAACTTCAAGACATTGCAGCTGGACAACAACTTTGAGGTGTGCTCCTCCACAGTCTCAGTTGTTTCTCCTTAGTTAGCAATACTTTCTGAGTTTGTGTAAGCTGCTTATATTTGTTCCCAGTTTTGTGTCTTCTGGTCATTTGTGTAATTGCCTCTCTTTGGCAATTGGCAGGTGAAGTCACTAATCTTTGACCAGAGCGGAACCTACCTGGCGCTTGGGGGTACAGATGTCCAGATCTACATCTGCAAACAGTGGACAGAGATTCTTCACTTCACAGGTAGAGGCTGCTTGTGACTTCCCAGGGCCTAGAACACTGCCAAGGTTTCTATCACTGAGCCCTCACTCCCACTCCTACCCAGCAGCTTTTACTTATGGCTAGAGGCAGAAGAGCATTGTGGCCTAGGAAAAGTACTTGTGAGTCTGTTTGGCTGTGAATACTGTTACTAGCTGGCCTTTTCCAAGGTGTGTGTTGAGAGGACCAAACTGTGATCTCTCTGCTCCAGGAAAATTGGAATAAATGAAGACACTTAGTGGGGATTGTGAAGGTTTACATGAAAGTACGTAGGTTAGAAGTGTCTTATGGTATATTTGGTATTGGGTCTTGATTTGAGTAATGAATAAGAACCAGTCTGGGCTGTAATGAAGTTTTTGTTTATTTATTTTAGCTTTTAGAGATAGGGTTTCTCTGTATAACAAGTGCTGTCAGTGCTGGAACTCACCCTAGACCAGGCTGGCCTCAAATTCACAGAGATATGCTGCCTCTGCCTCCTGAGGGCTGATATTAAAGGAATGCCTGGCATATTTTTTATTTTTTGTAAACTTTTTATTGGGGTCTATCATGGGTAAGTCAAAAAGCTTATAAAGTTGGGAAGAGCAGGTGGAAGGTAGTTTTATACGTTTGTTTTGCCTTGTATGGAGATGGAATTCAGGGCCTTTCCCACAGTAGCAAGTGTTCAGGCCCCAACACAAGTACTTACTTAAGGGCAACTAGAATTAATAAAGAAAAGTCTGAGGCTGACACAGTGCTGAGCAAGAGCGTTTCTCACCTCGGAGTCACCCTGTGGCCTTGGGTTGCTTTAGCTTCATCTTTAGGGTGGGGAATCTTGCTGCATGTGGTAGCTCATACCTGTAATCCCAACACTTAGTGGCTAATGCTAGAGGATCACCTTGAGTTCGGGCCAGCTGGGAGTGCAAGAGGGCTTTTTTCTGGGGAGCTAGGGAGCTCCAGGTGTGATCTTATATCTGGAAGGAACTTGCCCATGTTCTCCAACTATCTGAGTCCTATGAAGAGGATAGCTCAGCTTTATCTATTCTGGATCTAGCCCTATGCTGTGTTCCCTGAACTTTGACACTTGTGAGCTAGAACAGGCTAATGGACTATTCCAAGTCCAAGCAGTGAGCTAAAGCTAAACTATGTACCAAGATTTTCTGCCAGACTGAAGTACTCTTGCCCAAAAAGCTCAGGTGAGAGCAAGATTGGTATTCTGATGTTCATTTACCCCACCAACAAAGAGTGCTGCTTCCTGCCAGGTGCTGAGTGCTGGCTAAAGACAAGTAGTGCGCAGAATCCTGCTATTGGGGGGAGAGGGGTTATCATACAGTACAGTCTGACTCTTACCATCTGGGTTTGTTCCAGGAGCATGCTTTTCAAAACAAAATCGTTGTTGAGCCCTGAAGAAGTAACAGCCTTCTCACGCTTTCCTTTCTTCTCTCCTCAGAGCATAGTGGCCTGACCACTGGAGTGGCCTTTGGGCACCACGCCAAGTTCATCGCTTCAACCGGCATGGACAGGAGCCTCAAATTCTACAGTCTGTAGGCCCTATGCCTTCTCACAGTTCTGGGCCTCATCTCAGTAGTGGGTTAGAGTTAGAGGGTGGGGGTGGGGGTGGGACTTTAGGAAGAGAGGGAGGTCTGGTGGGGGGGACATTCACATCATTTCATTCTGGTCTGGATGATGGTCTGAGCCAGGGCACACAGAACACTGCTATCCACGCAGCCTTTGGGCCCCAGGGAACGGACATGGAGGAACTGTCACCCTGTAAAGTGCTCAGAGTCGGAGTCCAGCACCTCCCCCAGTGGTGGCAGCTGTTCCATGCCTGCTCTGTTTCAGCTCTTCTGAGACAGGGAGGTGAGCCAAGGGAACTGTGAAGGGGAGGGGTAGGAGGGCTCTTGCAGGTTTTTGTAAGCAGCGATCTAGTTTCATTAAAAAAAAAAAACTACACAGTAAACAGTCAGCTTCTTGTGTCTGTCTGCCAGAAACCCTGATTTGGGAAGGTCATGGGAGGGGGAGCACAGTGTGGGACACAAGCTACCAGGAAGCCTCCCTGCAGCAGAAGTGAAGGGAAAGCTGAAAAGCTGTCTGTCAGAAGTCTCCATGCTCCTGAAGGCCTTGGCCTTGTTTCCAGGGCCTCTGTCACTTGTGCTGTGCTTGCTTCCTGGCTTGGCTTCTCTTACAAGCCGGAAAGGTGGTGAGGAGCTAGAAGATTAGCCTTAGCCCGCTGCTGGGTTGCTGTGAGTGGATTGCTAGGGAGATGATATACATTGATTCCTGGCTGGCTTGACCAAGAGATTTTCTTGACTGGCAGCTAATCTGTTGAAGTAGAGCTGTTCCCAGGGCAGACAGCTAGAGCTCAGTAAATGCAACATTAGATGATAAAACAGGAGGGGATTAATGTGGGCTCCTGTGCTGCTCGACATTTGGAGGTTACCTGTTACTAGAGGAGAGGAGGAGAGTTGTAGGTACAAGGAAAGAAGGTTCTGAGATTGAGATAAGTGAGGTGTGGGCAGGAGGAGGTACATGCCACTGTCCAAGGGTAAGTTACCATTAGCTGTGCCCAGGGGTTCCTTAGGGCCCTAGTAAGGTCACCCCCAATGGAATGTTGGCATTCGGAGCCTGCTTTGAGGCTAGGAGTGTGGTGAAATGAAGGAAGAAGGATGGGGAGAGGGAGTGTTGGTGAGTCCACTGATAAGCTCTTGGGAAGGAAGACCTGAAAAGTGAGGTATCACCTAGAGACTTGTGGGGAAGTTAGGGAGTCCTGACAACACAACAAAACACCTGGGTATGTTCTGTCAGTTTATCCTGTGGGCAAGGAGATTCGGATTTACCTTATCTGCCAGGATGGAAAATCCATAGAGAGCCCATCTGCTGTGATTACTATGCAGCCCACTGCTCCCTAGAGGTGTATCCAGTAAACTTACAGGGGCCAGGGAGATAGCTCAGTTGGTAAAGTGCTTTCTATGCCAGCATGAGCTGAACTCAACCTCCAGCACCTAATGTAAAAAAAAGCCAGGCATGGTGAGTTGAGGAGGCAGAGACACAAGGATCCCAGGAGTTCACACTCAGCTGTACTAGCCTAATTAGTGGGCTCTAGACTAAAACCCTATTTCAAAAGAACTTCCTGAGGATGACACCCAAAGTAAACAATCCTCTGCCCTCTACATGCATCTGTACATATCTATCCACCCCCTACGAATACACAGACTTAAAAAAAGATGGGCCAAGAGATGACTGTGTGATAGTGTTCACTGTGATGGAGCTTGCTGTAGATTGTTGGGACGCAGCAGTGAGCATGCCAGAGTCAGTGGGCATCCTGGACCATGAAGCTCAGTGGTTTGCCGAGTTCTGATGGGTGACCTTGAAAGCTGGAGCTGTGAGGCAGGCAGGGCTGGAGTGCTTTCTCACAGGTTCCTGATATTGACAACCATTTTGGACTGAAGAAGCTGTGGCTTCTTGTGGGATTGGTCTAGTTGAACATGTCCTCAAGCAGTTTTCTTTCTTTTTTCCTTTTTATACAGGGTTTCTCTGTATAGCCTTAGCTGTCCTAGAACTCACTCTGCCTCCTTAGTGCTGGGATTAAAGGCATGTGCTACCACTGCCCAGTGAAAGTGTGATTTTTTTTAAAAAAAATTGTGCATTCAGTTGTCCAGTAATGGGGTAAATGCAAAATAAGTTTCAACAACTAAGTAAGAAATGGGCTGTGATAACAGCTGTCTGCAGGTGGTAGTGGAGTGCCAATAGAGGGAGGGAGAGGGAGGGTTGAGGGCATGGCCTGGGGACATTCTGGGCCTAAGCTGGTCTCCAAAGCTGGCCAGTACAGAGCCATTGAGTGGTTTCCATTAGATGTTAACTTGCATTTTTATGGTCCACCTAAAAAGATAGAGAAAGGCAAGATTTGGGAGCCCTTTCTGGGCACAGCACTATATGGTCATCCATAAGTTGTGTGAAATGTGTGGTATGTGCACAGGTAGGGGAGCCCTGGCATACACCAGAGATGTAAACAGATAGCCACTCCTCCTTACAGGGCGCAATTTGTATAGTCCCACCTCACAGGACAGTGAGATCGCATGCAGTTAGAATTACGTACAGTTGGCCAGGAAGTACAGGAACAAATGTCTGGAAGTGAGCTGAGGGTCCAGTCCCTCTCCACCCACCCCTTGCATGAGGGAACATTCGCAGTCGGCAGGCCTAATCTTGGAGGTTTCTCGATAGTGGTTGCAGCTACTTTGATGGAAGATGACACTATAAAAGCAAGCTTTCTTTTAGTGCTTGATGGATCCTAAAGGGCTCCCATCTTCCTGGACTCATTTGTGGGCCACACAATCCTAGTAGTTAAGGCCTAGGAGCATTCCAGGGCCTGGTGCCCAAAGACAATGTGTTTGCTATGAAGTGGATCAGTGCTTACTACATCCTATGAACATTTGAACCTCTGGATGTTCAAAACTGTGTCCCTTTGCTCTTGAACTGACCGTCTACACTGCTTGAACTTGGAGCACCAACCACAAGGTCACCTAGGTGCGGGGAAGTTAACACTAGTACCTTGGCTGAGCTCCTGCAAGCATACCTCTAGCCAGCAGGTGGTGCTAGTTCTCTTCTGCAGGTGAGTGTCAGAGAAGCCTCTTGTGCTAAAAGACTTGGCCTTTAATTGGAATTTTAAAGCATCGTTTCAGAGACAAAGCCGAGACAGCAGTGGATAGCTAATGACCTCTTTCATGGGTCTTGGAGTGCAGGGTCATGGTTAATATGGACTCTGGCATCATGCTTCAGTTTGACTCCTTACTATACCTTTTTATAATGAGTCTTGTGACTGTACCTGTTAGGTGCCTACCTGGTAGGCTTTTGCAAGGAATGAGCACAGGATGGCCCTCAGTAACCAGTGACTGCTTCCCTGCTTTGGTATGGCTGTCAGTAACACAGCTACAGTGGCCTTTAGTGCTTGATGCTCATGGTGTTAAGGTTTGACCTAACTTCTCCATCTTTAAGCCTGACGTTAAAACTCATCAATCCTGGGGCTGGAGAGATGGCTTATCGGGTAAGAGCACTGACTGCTCTTCTGAAGGTCCTGAGTTCAAATCCCAGCAACCACATGGTGGCTCACAACCATCCATAATGAGATCTGATGCCCTCTTCTGGAGTGTCTGAAGACAACTACAGTGTACTCACATAAAATAAATCTTTTAAAAACAAAAAACAAACCTCATCAATCCAGCTGAGTGTAGTGGTGCACAATTTTAACCCCAGCACTTTGAGGTAGGTAGATCTGAGTTCGAGGCCAGCCTGGTCTACAGAGTAAGTTGCAGGACAGCCAGGGCTACATAGAGAAACCTTGTCTTGAAAAACAAACAAAAAGCAAGCTCCAAAAAACCAAAAGCTCATCGATCCAGCTAGAGAGGCAAGATGAAGCAGAATCCAGCCAGGACTGAAACTTGAAGGATTCCTCTGTACCCTACCCCAGTACTAATAATTTGGATGGCACACATTGGAAAGAGATTACAGTTCTCATTAATGCAGAGTTCTTTCTAGTCCACCAGCACCAAGGCAGACAAGACTCCTCATCGCCTACCTTGGTGCTTCCCCTTGCCTTAACTCTGAACTCCTCCCTCAGAGGCCTACATCCAGACTTCTGGCTCCTTGTTCTCATTCAGGAGGAATGTCAACATTGTCAGGATTCTGAAGAAGCCCCCACCGCCACCCCCAGAGTTCCCAAATTAGAAGCTGTTTTTACTTCCCAGAGGTTTTGTTTTTATTTTCATCCCATCTGTGTGACTTTTTCTCCCTGCCCCCCACATTAGTTCAACAGTGATTTAGTGGATATAAAAATAAAATTTGGCATTTTCGTTGTTTACTTTTAAAGACTGGTCTGGTATTGCCCATTATTGGAACAGAAAAGGCCTTTTGCATTAAATGTTCCTGCAGGAAGCCTGGGTGGAAGCCACATAGCTTAAGCTGTAGCAGTGAACTCTGCAATGCTCCCTTTCATATCATTTACTTTATCTTATATATGTGTGGTATGTGCCCTTTCACCATGGCACGTGTGGAAGTCACAACACAGCTTGCAGGTTTTGGTTCTCTTCCACCATGTGGGTCCCAGAGACCAAACTCAGGTCAGCTGTCTTGGCAGCAAATTCCTTTACCTGAGGAGCCACTGAGCTGAGGTCAGCCCTCACTCACAGGAACCACATGGAAATAATTTGTTCTCGGTGCCTTGTTGGGGAGAGTGGAGAGGCAGGGAACCCTTGGGTCTCCTGTAGCTGTGGCCGAAAGGCAGGAAGAGGAAATCTGATGGACTACAAGCAACCCTGCGACTCCCTCAGGGTTGGTGGCCTGCCTTCCTCCCCATCAGCTCTGATTTACCTTGTCATAGGCCCAGGCTAGAAGGTGGAAATGAGAGGAAGGAAGAAGGGGAACTGTTTTCTTCTGAGCTCAATTCATGTGAGATTTTGGTATCTAGGGAATATGCCTTCTGCCATTGAGAGTGTAGGAAGGAAGAAGGAACTGTTTTCTTCTGAGCTCAGTTCATGTGAGGTTTCGGTATCTAGGGAATATGCCTTCTGCCATTGAGAGTGTAGGAAACCTAGTTTTGCCAAGAGCTTTGTTGTTGGTGTTTACTATATGTGTTTTTGTCCACAGAACCTTTTGGTACAGAGGTATTGACAGAACCTGTATACCATTTCTTTTTTTTTTTTAAAAGATTTATTTATTATATATAAGTACACTGTAGCTGTCTTCAGACACACCAGAAGAGGGCATCAGGTCCCATTACAGATGGTTGTGAGCCACCATGTGGTTGCTGGGATTTGAACTCAAGACCTTTGGAAGAGCAGTCAGTGCTCTTACCCGCTGAGCCATCTCTCCAGCCCTCCTGTATACCATTTCAGTCATTACAAAGTTCGTATCAAAAATCATGTGTAACTTGAAAGCAAGCAACGATTGTCTTGGTAAAATAACAACTGAAAATGGCAAATAGGTATGTTTATAGTTATACAGGGGAAGGTCTTTGCCATATTCAAAGATAAAAATGTGAGAGGGAAATGAAACATGAAGGAAACCCCATGGCCACTTGCTGGGAACTATGAAGAAGTTCAAAGCTTCTTGGGTTTCTGAATGCTCTATGGACAAGGAAGACAAGTGGAGATGGGACACAGCAGATTATAAGATGCAAGCAGCTATGAGGATGCAAAGCTTCTAACAACAGAATTGCTTTAAGACAGTAGTGGCTGCCTCTGGTGCTCAGATAGGCGAAGATCTAGAATCATCTGGAGGGACAGAGAAGGCAAGTCTCAGCCCACGGTCAGAAGGGATGTGGCTACTGTCCGACCCGGGAGATCTAAGAATTTCTTCTGAGAAAGCAATGCACAAAGAGGTCCACACTTACATAACTGCTGCATTCACACTTGGTACCTGAAGTGATAGGCTTGGTTTCCTCTAACAGATCAGATGTGTCCTAGTTCAACAGAAAGCTAGACAACACAGATGCTTAAAATGATAGAGAATGAGGCACTAGGGCTGGGAACATAGCTCACTCAGCTGAGACAGTGCTTTTCTACCTGCACCCAGTACTGAGTGAAATCAGGCCATGGCTGTGATCCCAGCAGGAGGCTCGAAGTTCAAGGCCGTCAGATCCCGTGTCCAAAAAAAAGTATAAGTATTTAGAATGTAGTTAGGGATGATGTTGGCTTAGTAAAGTGATGATTGTGAGCTCTCCAAACATACACATTATACATAACATAGACTAAGCAGGTCTCTCTCTCTCACACACACACACACACACACACACACAAAGGCAAACAATTTGAAAGAGCAAGGGTTTATATAGGAGGGGTTGGAGGAGGAAAGGGAAGAGGAAAATTCGATTGACTCAAAAACTAAAAAAATTAAGAGGGATCAGCAAGATGGCTCAGTGTTGGATCTGTAAGCCGGACAATGTGGATTTGATCCCCAGAATCCATATAAAGGTAGGAGAGAACTGACAACAGTTATTCTCTGGCCTCCATGTGTATGCCATGCCACATTCATGCCTTACCCTCCAGGCATACATACACAATGGTAAATAGAAAAGCAAACAAGAATGGTACAAGGCGTTTACGATTTGTGTGTGTGTGTGTGTGTGTGTGTG
>NW_022196904.1:142052537-142087402 GCF_008632895.1 Mastomys coucha
TGGGATTAAAGGCACGCACCACCACTGCCCTACTTACGATTTGTTTTTAACTTGGACAGGACTCCGGGTGGCTCCTGCTGGGTGGGTAATGCTCTGTTCAAATGGTATGGATGTCAGTCCTAGTCCTGGCTCAGGAGGAAGAGTCGATGGAATCAGCCTTCTAACTCAGCCATGCTGATTCTCCTTCCATGAATATATCCTACACTGGCCTGTGCCTGTGTCTCAATGTCACTAGCTACAGCTGGGAGGCAGCCCAAGAAGGGACGTTTGCTTGTATGGCCAGTATCTGGATCTCCTGTCCTGGTTGGGTCTCCTGCCTTGGTGGTGTGCTGCCTCTTGTAGAAAAAAACAACGGAGGTTTCCCAGTCCTGTGTCTTGGTTGTGGACTTGACCTCATACCCAAACAAAAATGAAAACACTAGGTAAGCAATAGGCTTGGAGTGTGAAGAGAAATTCCAGTCAGCGGCTAACATCCAGAAAGCCCTGGCTGGTGTCACACATGATTCTAGGTATCAACTGATTTAAATTGGTATTTCTATGGGTTGGACATTAGGCTCATTTAACAAGATAAAAGTGACCCAGGAAAGTGCCACCAGGCCCAGGGAGAAGCAGAGGTGCTCCGAGTCAGGTATTGGAATTCATGTTTATCCATAACCTGGACAGATGGAGTAGACCTGGACTAGGGTGTTGGAGAAGGGTGGAGAAGGGGCCTTGTATCAAATCAGGGTTGCTGGTTGCTCTTGTTGGCAGCTAAGCTCTTGTCCTGCCAGAGGCCCAGAGAGGTCTCCAGCTTTTCCAGGCTCTTCTTGTACCCCTTGCTAAACCTGCCTCCCTCCCCACCTACATCAATCAGCAGGATATTCTAGAACATAGCCTGGTCCTGACCTATGGCATGGTGGCCATCTCCCAAGTGGTAGGCAAGATCAAAGCCAGCTTATTGCTACCCTATGCTGCCAGCAGGTTGCAGATGGGTTGGCTTTAGGAGGCTGGGAGTTAGCTGTGTCCATCCTCTGGTGGATTCAGTGGGACTCAGGAGTTAGTAGTTCAGGACTGACGATTCTGTCCATGGGACTTCTGGCTTCCTCTTGTCAGGAAGGCAGCTCTGCAGATGCTCTGAGGACACCCACATCTAGATAGACTCGTGCCAGGTCATTGTCTCCTAACTTCTGCTCTTTGCTGATTGCCTGGTTCTAACCATTTCCTACCTCTGTTTTTGCTGTTATGCCTGAAAGACCACCTTCCCTTGCTTAGCAGCATTCTCCCCCAAACCCTCCCTGGGAAAGAGTAATGCCAGGCTGTGGCATATGTTAAGCACAGAGTTGCTTTGAGGACAGCATTAGATGTCATTTTGTGGATTAGTGGGGCTCAGCTCACATTAAAAAAAAAAAAAGGCTTGCTCTGCAAGTCTGACAACCTGAGTTCCTCATGCCTATTTAAAAGTGGGAGGAGAGAACTGACTCCACAAAGTTGTCCTCTGACCTCCGTATGTACAGTTTAAAAAAAAAAAGGACAAGTTAAAAAGATTAAAATAGTGGTTAAAAATGTAGTATAGGGGCTGGAGAGATGACTTGGTGGTTGAGAACACTGACGGCTCTTCTAGAGGTCTAGAGTTCAATTCCCAGCAACAACATGGTGGCTCATCATGGGATCTATAATGGGATCTGATGCCCTCTTCTGGTGTGTCTGAAAACAGCTACAGTGTACTACTATTTTTCAAAGATAATAAATCTTTGAAAAAAAGAAAAATGTAGTATTGGAAATATGTAAGCCGGTTCTCAGTCCTTGGTTCTAATCACGTATCCTGTACTGAGGGTATGCTCATGTACGCATGCTCTATGAGTATACACTTGGCACAAGTTTGTACACACCCGTGGCACTGCATCTCACTGTTACGAGTGACAGGAGCATCTAACCTCTGTTGTAATTTTACAGCGACACTTCCATAAAGGTGGAAAGCTGTTGACGGGATTGTTCTGGGTAACATGGCTGTGTAGTAGGGGTCATGATTATGAAAGGACGCTACGGACTCCAAAGAACAAGTTTCTCATGTGGCTTCGCTCCTGTGCTCCCAGCACTCTGAGGCAGGAGAATCACTGAGTTCAAAATCAGTCTTAGCTATAGAGTAAAGACCCTGTTCCCCGTCAAACACCCACACCCTGGAAAAGACACACATCAGGTTTTGTAAATAACTCTCCACATCGGCTTTCAGTAGTTTTCAAACAATGGTTTATTGAGTCTGTTTAATGTCTGATGCTCTCCCAGAGCTTCTGGGCCCAGGCCCAGATCAGACCCACAAAGATTCCAGCCCCCAGGGCTAGTGTGATGGCCAGCAGCAGGAGGAGCATTCTTGAACTGGAGTTCCTGCTGGAACCTGTCAGAGAAGGGGGAGGGAGGGTCGCTTGGAGCTGTCTGTCTGCAGATAAGGGACTGGGCTATTTTTACTTCGTTCCTCATTTAGTGGAGTTACACCACCCCTTTACCAGAGCTCCCCTGTTTCATCAGCATTTTTTTACAGAGAGGGCCATGATCCTTAGGGGGACCCCCAACCCTGGTACCTGAGGGCTCCAGTTTAGCAGCATCCTCAAAGCCCACTGCTCCTGGAGAACTCACAATGTTCAGGGCCTGGATAGTGCTGTTGTGGTGACCAGAGGACCGTCGACGCCCTGCCCAGGAGAAAAGCTGTCTGGCCTGCAACCCCTAGTGGCCTGAGAGCCAGCTATTGGTGTAAGGATGCATCAAAAGACAAATACCCCAGACTCACTTGCTATCCCAGAGTCACATGTAGTAGAGCATGTCTTGGACCCCACAGGGTGGCAGGCAGAGGCACTACAGAAGAAATAGACCTGGTAGAAAGAAACACAGTCAAGGGGTGGCCTAGGTTTGTGCAGCTGTTGCTGGCAGCACAGAGGCAGGGTTGAAAGATTCAGGCGCAGGGCTGTGTTAGTTCAGGAAGAGAGATGGGTGAGCAGAGACTACGACCACAGCTGCCCTGCACTGGTGGGAATGGAAATTGTGGTATTCTCAATTTGGAGTTCAGACTTTCTGCTTCCTGAGTGCCCAAACCTGCAGAAGAAGACACTCCCTCCAGGCAGGAACTGTGGCATTCAAGAGAGCTACAGTCCTCTGTCCTGTTTACCTTCTGCCCCCTGGAGCAGAACCATCGGACAGCAGCTAATGGAGAAGAGGGGAGGTTTGGCCACAGTGCCAGGCAACAGATGTCTGTGGTCCTCTCTTCACCCCTGCAGACAATACCTGGAGGCAAAGAAGAGGACAAGACTCCACTACTTCCAGAAACAGCTCAGGGGAGGGGACCAGAGGCAGCATCAGCAGACCTCTTGACTTGGGAGGCAGCACAAGCAAGGTGGGAGTGATGCCACCCTCGGTGTCGCCTACCAGTAGGACCGGCCACACCTGATTAGTTAAGGGCAGGGATTTAAACACGAGAGGTTTGTGAACATTGGGTGATTGATATGACATGTTGTACTATCGATCACCGGTTGGACCATAGCAGTGTGTTTCCTATGGTGCTGTGTGTATGTCATACAGAAAAGCTAAAGAGGTTTAAAGACCCTAAATACATCCATTTTTATCTTCCGGAGAAGCTGCTATGCTAAAAACCAAAGCAGAAGAACAAGGGACACATTATCGTTTCTAGAATCAGATGTGAGACCACACAAGAACACCACAGCTGGTGCTGAGATTCAGGTTGATCGTAGCCACACTCAGTGTTTTCTTCTAACTTTTAGTTGTTTTGCATCTGTATGTGTGTACAGGGGAATGTGCATGCCACAGCACAGCACACATGTGAGGGTCAGAGACAAATCCTGGGAGCCAGTTCTCTCTGTCCACAATGTGGCTATGACTAGAAATTGAACTTAGGTCAGTAGGCTCGGCATCAATTTCTTTTGCCTTCTGAGCCATCTCGTCAGCTACCTCTCTCCCTTCTCTCCCAAATTGTGTATGGTCATGGTTCTGAAGACCTTTCCTCCTACCCGGAGCTGTTGTCCACAACACTTGATAACAGCCAGTCCACAAGCTGGGATCTTAGTGTTAGCTTGTAGGGTACAGGGAGGAGGATGTGGTGATCCGCTAATGACCACTCAGCAGATGGCATGGGATGTGAGGAACAAAAAAAGGTCTTCCTAACCTGTCCCCTAAGGGCATTTTGGGAGCTGGAGTCAAGGAGAGTGAAGGTGGCGATGGTGAAGCGCCGATAGTGGGACCAGAAGGACAGTGCCTCCTTGTCTGCGGCCACCAGTTGTGTTCTGTAGTTGTCACCCTTGAAAGGACACCTGGATTGAAGAGAAGTCCAAAAACCTCTTTAAGGAGGTGTGGCAGGCAGGAAATCCCCCCCTCCCTGGGGTACAGCTTAGTCATCGCTATCACTCACCCATCTGACAGAATGGGCCACTGGGGCTGCTCAAAGGGGTTGGTGGTAGGCGTGGCCCAGCACTGGTGTAGCACCAGAACCAGACTGGGATCAGTTCTCTGCAGGAGTCGGACCTCTACATAGACTGGTTCCTGGAGCAGTCTCACAAGGGGATAGTCACTCCCCTGATAGTAGGAGCTGAAAGTCTTATCTGCAGGGAGAGGGGCTTGTGAGCCTAGGACAGACCGTGTATGAAGGCATCAGAGGCAGGAAGGGAAAGTAGCAGGTGGGGTGAGGTTGGGGGACTGTACCCGTGGCAATCCTCAGCTCCAGCCTCAGGGGTCCAGACTGAATCACAGGGGAAGGTGGTTGGGGTGAGAAGATAGATGCCTGGATGGGCAGGAAATCGCTAGCATTGAAGATACAGCGAACATGAAGCCTAAAAGTCCAAGCACAAGAGGTTGGGGGAGACCATAAGTCAGCAATCACCAACATCCCAACAGTGGATGCAATAGACAGCTTCCTCCACAGGGTGCAGAGGCCCTTGGACATCACTGTTCACCCTTTCTGTTCTTCTGCCCACCTAGTCTGCCCAGGACAGCTTGAACTGGCTAAGCCAGGCCCTACTCCAGGTGCCAGGTACCACAGCATCAAGACAATGTTGAGGTCTCTGAGGTGTGGAGTCACGAGCAAGCCTTCAATGCCTAAGCCTCGCTTATCCTCTTAGCCCTATTGAGAGGCTCTAAGTGAGCACTGTGGAGGCCACGGGACTGTGTCTTGGGGCTTTGCTTGTCCTTGCAACTAGCCTACCAGTGTCTCCCTTAGTAGCCTGAGTGCCATGAGGTCACTGATCCACGCCTCCAGGGTCCCATGTCCACTGCCCACTGATGGTGCACTATTCAGCTGTAGTAACCACACCAGGTGTGAAGGCCTCGCTCTGTCGTCTCGTGTTCCTTTAGTCTAATCCTGACAGACTCCAGCTTGTCTCCCCCTGTACTTCTCTGATCCCCCTCCCCCAAAGTCCTTGGTGCCGTGCTGAAACTGGCTGCCTCAAGCACATAAGTCCAAAAGCTTAAAGCATGCTACAAGAATTGTGTCCCCACCTCTGGGCCCTAAGTACTTTGTGCTAAAGCAAAAGACATTTGGACCCCGATGCTAGTCTCACACTCTACACCCAGGCCTGTAACCCAGCTACTACTTACCGGAGGACACTGTCCCGAGTGATGGAACCCTGCAGCCCCTCTTGGACATCCATGTCAGACACGATCTGGTTCTCATAGATGAGCTGCTCACCGACCACCTGAGGAGGAGGTAGTGGATGAGGCTCCCTAGGAGTGGGACTCACTTCCAGCATGCATCTCACCCCTACTTGAACCATGAGGATACCACAGCGGATAAAGGGGTAGCTGGTTGGTGATGCCCCTTAAGAGGTGGTGCTCATCCCCAGCCTAAGTTCCGTTCCTACCTGGATTGCCGTTCCACAGAGGGTGAGAGGGACATGGAAGACCACGAAAGCACTTGTCTTCTGGGTAGGGGGGCATCCGTTGGGGGCATAGGCCAGGTGGACATTGTCCAGCATGACCCCATGTGTCAAGGCCATTTCTTGCGACATGACCAAGGTAAAGTAGCCACTTTTGAAACACTGGAGAGTGACTAGGACAAAGGCAGATCCAAGAGGTAGATCAGGACTTTGGGATTCAGTCTCTCTCCAGCTCAGGGACAGGGGATGGGCGCTGGGGGTGGTGGTGACAATATTTAGCCACTAATCAGGAGTCAAGGGATCTAGACATTGCTCTTCCCACTGTTGGCCTATGCAAATACCCTAAGAGCTGATAGAACAGACGGTTGACGAATGCTACAGAGCAAGGTCAGATCTGTAAGGGACCTAACAGTCCCCTGGGGCAGGTGCTCTTCCTGTCTGAGGGTGGTTGCATCTACTTGGGAGCTGAGTTCTCTCAGACTGCATACAAGGCACTTCAGCTAGATGGAAGAGAGATTTCCCTGCCATGCCAGGCTACAGGAGCATGCTTGGAATGAGAGGTTGTACCTGTGTTGCCATAGTAACAGGGCTCTTCTTTGGTATTGTCATAGCAGCAGCCAGCCTGCTGGCAGGCTTCCTTGGAACTACCTTTTACCATGCATGGGATGTGCCCAGAGGCTACCCGACATCGCTCTTGGGGCAGATGGGTACCTAGGATTGGTGATAGAGCAGTGAGAAAAGAACTGCTTAGAGCCCAAAGGTCCCAAGATGCAGACATGTGTACACAGAGAAGGCCCCCATACCTACAGAATCCATCTCAGTTAGTTCCCAGGGCTCCAGCGTGCCCCACTGGGGATGAGGCACAGTGGGTCCAGCAAGTCCAGGTCCTGGGGATGGTGTGGCAGGAGTCGGATGGGTGAAGCTGCTATGCTCTGGGTACAACGTAGTGAGACCAGAGTAGCCAGACCCAGCCAAGGTGTGGTTAGTGATGGGGTGAAGGGCAAAAGTATGAGGTGTAAAAGGCTCAGGTGTGGTGGGTGGAGCCAGGTAGGGGTCCCGAGTCACGATGCGGTCTGGTTTGGGACAGATCAGAGTGACATCTTGTGCTGTATCCACACGGCCATTGGGTAGGACGGCTTGTATGAACACCCTCAGGTGGAACTGCCCATCCTGCAGGTGAGAGGGCCACAGAGAGCAGCTGAGTGTGGCCACCTGCCACTTCAGGTGAGCATGAGGGCTGGGCTGGAGGCCAGAGCCTGGCTGTGGACCGACACCCAGCCCTGGAGTGATTGCCACCCAGGATGGCTGGTGTTAATGGAAACTGTGCAGCCTTGGTAGAGAGGGAACTGATTTGTGGCATTTATCTCAGAATCTAAGCTGTCACCTCCCCACTCCCCACCCCTCACAGGCTCTATTCTTCTCGGGTCATGAGGGGCTGTTAGGACAAGCTCCCTCTGTCCTCACATGTGTGACTCTCCTTACCTTCTCCAGCACGTGGCAGCCTTTGTAATCAGCTGAGAATACTGCAGGCTCCTGGGCCTCACTGGTCACCCAGTGGTAGCAGATAGAGCAGTTATTCACCTCAAACCGGTTCCCAAATTCATCTGGGGAGGGGGAGGAGTTTGGGGAGAGAGCCTCAGGTGCTGGAGGGCAAGAGGCTGCTGGGAACCTTTCTGAAAAGCTCTCGAGGCAGGCTTGTTCAAGGACCTAGTTTCGCTGTGTGGCCTTAGACAAGTGTTTCTCCCTTTCTGGTTTTGATTTCCACTTCTGACATTGGCTCTTTGTAGCTGGGATGAAGGAGTGTTCCCAGGATGTCAGACACAGACGAACACCTTATTGTCTAAGTTTAATTAGCCTTGTACCTTGGCTGAGGCCTCTGGGAGTCCCGAGGAGCCAGAACTCTCTCAGGCACATACAAATAGGAGTGAAAGGAGGGCAGAGTGAAAGAAGGAAGCTTACTTGTCATCTCAACTGGCTCCTTCCCTCATTTGGGAACACCTGCTAAATGCTCACTTTCGCTGTTACCTCAGAACAGCAAGCACCAACCTCCCACCCCACCCCCACCCCTTGCCTGCCCTCACCCTTCCTTTCCTGTGCCCAGGGCAAGTGTGTTGCGGGGAGAGGGTCATCTTTCCCACCTTACAGATGCTACTCTGAAAGTGAAGTTCAAATCGTCACACAGACCCCCCCCCACACCCATTCTCTTCATTAAATCACACACCCAAGGGCATTTTGTGGGCCGGAAGCTTGCAGTTGGAAGCTCAGAGCCCAGCATTTGTGTGTCAGGGTGATTGTGACAGGTGAGTGTTGTGTTCCTCTGTGGTGATGGGCAAGAGGCTGGCTCTTGCAGTTCTCTGAATGGCTGGCCTCCACTCTTCCAGCTCTACTCCCCTGAAGAGGTCTAGCTCCCTCCTTGCAGCAGGCTGGGCTTGGGACTGGGCATGGGAAATTGGGAAGGGCATCCGCCAGCACTCACCCAGCACCTTGAATTGGATAGTCTGGTTTGGCCTGGGGAACACCAGCAGCTGCATGCCCCGTACCCCACAGTCATAGCTGTATTCAAAGCCAGGCTTGAGAGGCAGACGCTGACCCAATCTCAGGGGAGCTGCCACCAGCAGAAGTAGGACCACAAAACAACCCCAGGCCATGATGGAGGCTCCTGTCTGTCACCACACACACCCGCAACAGCCCCTAGGAGTTCCCCATCAGCCAGGTAGAGGCCAGACCTTTATATGGATCAGGCAGGAAGTGGTAGCCTCTGGGGGCAAAGGGGATCCACCTGGGGGAGCAGCTGCCTTAGCCTACAAGGGGTTATGGTGAAACTCCGTCCCCTGAAGCAGGGGAAGGCAAGTTCCATCCTGGGTCTATCAAGGATCTTCACAAAGCTGCCCTTGAGCCCTCACCAATTTTCTGTGGCAGCTGGGACTACCCAGGGATTTCTAGCAAAGAAGCTGCAGGCAAGCTATAGGACAGCAGTCATATTCCTGAATGCTGCAGTCCACTGGACTGGGTGCTTCCCGGATCTGACATGGGTGTGGGAGCTTCCTGCCCAGGCACCCTTCCAGGGTCTCCTTTTGCCCGTCAGGACCCTAGGAAATGAATGCAAGGTTACTTCCTGCCTCCATTCAAGCCCAGTTCCTTGGCAGAGCTGGCAAGATGCAGGGTGGTGGGTGGTGAGCAATTAGAGACTGGTGGTAGTTCCCTCTCAGTGTTCTTGGAGTTAATCCTTGGCTATCACATCCTCTGCTTGAAAATGCAAGATAGCAGATGCACGAATGTCTGAAATATTCTGAGTATCAATATGACAGTAAAAGTGAAATCTGTTCTTGACCTTGTGATGAGTCACACATCACACACATGATGCAGCACAAATCAAAAACCAGTTTCTGGGTCCACGTGGTGGTACATGACTGTAATCCCAGCACATGCGGGGCTGAGGCATGAGGATTATGAGTTTGAAGACAGCCTGGACTACAGAGGGAGGCGCGGTCTCAGAAACAAAAGTAACTTGGGAGGCAGAGGCAGGCGGATTTCTGAGTTCGAGGCCAGCCTGGTCTACACAGTGAGTTCCAGGACAGCTAGGGCTACACAGAGAAACCCTGTCTCTAAAAACAAACAAAACAAAACAAAACAAAACAAAAAACCCCCAAAGTAAACAAGACCACAACTACCAAGAATACCTGCAGGCTGTCATAAAATGTGTATGGAACATAAGTGAAACTTCTATTTAGTCTCGGGTGCCATTCCCAGAGGAATGCAAACATTCCAAAAGAAAGAAAACACACACACACACACACACACACACACACACACACACACACAGAGAGAGAGAGAGAGAGAGAGAGAGAGAGAGAGAGAGAGAGAGGCTCAATTGGTGAGAGTGCTTGCAAGATGATCTGAGTTCAAATCCCAAGGACCCATGTAAAAAGCTAGGTGTTTGTTGTAACCCCATCACTCTTGGGATCAGAGATAAAAGGATTACTGGGACTTTCTGGCTGCTAGCCTAGATCCAGATTCACTGAGAGATTCCTTTCCAAGGGAATAAAGTGCAGTAATGAACAGGTATGCTGGTTCATTTTTTGCCAACTTGACATAAGTTAGAGTCATCCAGAAGAAGAAACCTCAATTGAAAAGATGCCCTCATCAGATTGACCTGTAGGGGAATTTTCTTGATTGGTGATTGACACAGGAGGGTCTAGGCCACTGTGGGTGGTGCTACCCCTGAGCAGGAGGTCCTGGCTTATACAAAAAAAGTAAGTTGAGCGAACCACGAGGAACAAACCAGTGAGCAGCGTTCCTCCATGGTTCCCTCCTGTCCTGACTTCCCCCGGTGATGCACTATTTGTTACCTGTAAGTATAAAAAGAAATAAACCTTTTCTTCCCCAGTTTGCTTTTGGTCATGCTGTTTACCACAGTATCAGGCAACAAACTAAGACATCGGGGCACCCGACATCCTGCTCTGGCCTCTACTCGTGCATGAGTGTTCACCGAACATACATGCACACACAAATACAAAACGCCTTTAGTCCCAAGCATTTTTGATAAGCAGTGCTTAAGCATAATAAAGTAATATAAAATAACAATAGATAATGGAATAAACGTGGCATCCTAGATAAATACTGGGAAAGCTTAGGAGATGTATCTACTAGGTTTATTGACAGCAAAACATGTTTGGACCTATTAGAAGGCATTAGCTATGGGGAAAGTGGTGAGGGTTACCAATCACCTAATGTCATCTTGGTTTTCTGTTCAACAATTGCAATAGATAACATTTATGAACACACAAGAATGGACAGGTGGGTACCCAAGCCTGTGCCAGCTCCTCACTTTCCCCCATCCTCTGAGGGATGCTATATCATCCTCCTTTCAGGGTACTAGTTCTCCCAGAGCCCAGCAGAGTCTGAGCTCAGCGAAGCTTGGTAACATGGGTCATTAGTGTTTGTGATTCCCTTGCACTGCAGAGAGCATGTATAGTTACATGTTGACTGCAATATAGCTGCCATGGCTTCCCACTTGTGACCTGGCTGTGCCATTTTTCCCCCAAGCCTCAGGCTTCTCCTTTGAGAACTGAAGTTGAAAAGTTGTGCTTATCTGGCAGGGTGAGCAAGAAGATCCGATAATGAGTGTGTTGAATTGTATGTGACAATGACCTAGTGTGTGACTTAATTCATGGCACTGATGGCTGTTTGAGCAGAGTAAGGAGAGGTAGCCACCTGGAGTAGGATGGAGTGGGATGGAGCTCCTGAAAGTATTTCTGAAGGAGAGTTGTCTTCAAGAACAGGGTCTTAGACAGGTGAGATGGCTCTGCGGTTAAGAGCACTCAATACTCTTGCAGAAGACCTGGGTTTAGTTCCCAGGACTGACATGGTTCACAGCCATCTAAAACTCCAATTCCAGTGGATCCAAAAATCTCTTCTGATCTCCATGAGTATCAAGCATGCTTGTAGTACACATACATAGATGCAGGCAAAACACTCATACAATTAAATAGATAAATAAATAAATAAATTGTTTTAAGGATAAAGAAACATTCCAAGTTAAAAAAGAAGAGTGGGAGCTTAGTGCAGGAGAGGCAGCTCAGTTGAGTGCTTGGTTAGCATGCATTAGCCCTGGATTCAGTCCCCACACCACAGACACCGGAGGTGGTGGCTGTAACCTCAACACTCTTCTGAAGTTAAAGGCAGGAGGATCAGGATTCCAAGGTCAAGGTCAATTTCAAGGATTGTAATATAGCAAGTCTGAGGCCAGCCTGGGTTATGTAAGACTCCGTGTCAAACAACAACAACCGAGCAATAACAACAACTAAACAAATCACACAACACAACACAACAACACAACAATACAGCTTAGGGGCTTGGTAGAGAAGGGTGGAGATTGGGAAAAAATGAAGAGGAAAAGCTGCCAGAACATGGGCTCTTCTGCAGGAGTGATGCCTTATTTTACTGATGTGGTGCTAAACAAGCACTCTGTCACTGAGCCACATCCCCAGTCTTAAACTGGCCACTTAAAAATGATCTCAGTCAGCTAGGCAGTCATGGCACAGGCCTTTAACCCTATGAGTTCCAGGACAGCCAGGGCTACAGAGAGAAACCTGTCCAAAAAAAGAAAAACAAGCAAATAACTTAAAGCTTTTCAAGCTCACAGAAAAGAACTGGCTCGCATTTGTTCTAGCCTCTCCTCTCTCGGAGTATCTGTGTGCGTGTATATTTGTGTGTATACACCACATCTTCTTCTGTGCTATTTGAGTTGTGCAAATGGATTCTTCTTTACCTCTTGTCCTGTACATTAATTATGTTGGTAAGTTGTTCACTGAGAAACTGGCTCTGGAAAGTGGGGGTTGCCTCCTCCTCCCATTTCAGACCCAAACATGTTTATGTCGTGTCCTCCAAAATTCCCTGACCTGGGTTAGGCTGGTCTTCCAACTCTAACAAGGAGAAAGGAAAACATCAAACGGTCCAGGAATAAAAACAGTGCATCCTGATGACTAACTAGGCCATAAATTATTTCCAGCTGAGGCTACCACTTCTTATCCCACAATATAAAAATGCCTGCCATGAGAGAGAATGTGGGTACTGATGCACACAGAGAGGTAGGCTCTAATGTGACTGACTGTTCAGAAGGACTCCCCACTTGGTTTCTGCTGGATGTCTGTACGTGCTGGCTTTGATGGTAGGTATTGGTTGCTCTGTGATCCTTTCTTTGGAAGTTTCAACCAAGTGAGGCTTCTGTGTTCTTCCTGGGACTCCTTCAACTGGGAACTCTGGCTGCCTGCCTCAGTGGGGTTTCCCCGTCATTTCCTGCTGGAAGATGATGGTACCGGTGATGTTACTGTTCTTGTTCTCATTTGGGCTACTCCGGTCATCTCTGCTGGATGCTCTGAGTCCCCAGTTTGGTGGTGTTTTGCTATCGGTCTGCTGCTGCTGCTGATCTGCTCCTCATTCTTTTACTGCTGTTTATTCTTTTACTTTTGCTGTATACTTAAATTCATTTGTTCAAAACCAAGAGCACAACTATCTCAGATCATTCTTCAGATTGTGCAAAACACCTCTAATTACTTGAATGTGCATTTTCTTTTAAAAGGATGTAGCTATGGTAAACTGATCAAAATCAGGAAATCAACACTGGTTGACACTCCTTTGTCTAATCTATAAATTTTAATCATGTAACATTTGTTTTGATAAAGATTTGGCTGTGTTTGTGTGTCTATGTACATATGTGTGTCTCTATATGTGTATACACTGTCACATTCAAGGGCTTGTGAAGGAAAGCTGATTTCAAGAGTAATGGCTTGCAGCCAAGTGAACATGGTGCTATACACGTTTAATCTCAGCACTACAGAGGCAGAGGCAGGTGGATCTCTGTGAGTTTAAGGCCAGCCTGGTCTACATAGTGAGTTATGGAATAACCAGGGATATATAGAGAAGTCCTGTCTCAAAAAAAAAAAAGCCTATCAAGCAGGGCTGGAAAGATGGCTCAGGGGTTAAGAGCACTAACTGCTCTCCCAGAGGTCCTGAGTTCAATTCCCAGCAACCACATGGTGGCTCACAACCATCTGTAATGGGAACCCGATGCCCTCTTCTGGTGTGTCTGAAGACAGCTACAGTGTACTCATAAATTAAATAAACATACATACAAACAAATAAACCAAGCGAAACAACAACAAAACAAAACCCGAGTCAGAGTTCCAGCTGGGGATGCAGTTTATGGTCTTGTCTACCCTGCAGGAGGCTTTGGTACATTCGAAGACCAGAGATCAATCTTGGGTTTCATTCTCAGGAGCCATCTACCCGGTTTTTTGAGAAATGGCTGTGGGAACCTGCTTGTCTCTGCCTCCCCAGTACTGGGATCACAAATGCATGGAATTTTAACTTGGGTTCTCAGGATTGAACTTAGATCCTTGTTCTTGCCAGGCAAGTTATTTATCTAACGACTGAGCCCTCTCCCCCAATCCCAAAGATAAAGACTTTTATAGCAGTGGTGGCACATGCCTTTGATCCCAGCACTAGACAGGCAGATGAGGCAGGGGCAGGGGCAGGGGCAGGGGCAGAGGCAGAGGTAGAGGTGTATCTCTCAGTTTGAGGCCAGCATGGTCTACACAGTGAGTTCCGGGACAGCAAAGACCACACAGAGAAACCATGTCTTGGATCCTCCTTCCCCCCTCCCTCTGCCTCAATGCTTTTATAGCAGAAGACAAGTGTGTCCTAGTCTGGGATTCCATCCAGGATCAGGAGTGCCTTCTCTGGTGGGAGCAGTCCACCTGTCTTCCTGTCATTCACACCCTTGGCCTTGGACCAGCTACTGTGCTGTGTGGATTTGCCTGGTGTTTTTTTCCTATTAGATCCGGGAATTAGATTACACATTTCTGGCAGTTGTAGTCAGCCTGGCTGCTGTAATAAAATACCAAACACAGGCTGCTTAAGTGAGGCATTTATTTTCTCACAATTGGAGACTGCAATTCTAGGTTCAAGATGACGGCAGGTCTGGTTTCTTCTCAGGCCTCTCTCCTGGGTCTGTAGATGCCTGACTTCCTGGCGCGTTCTCCAATAGCCTTTCCTTCTGTTCATCTGTGTGTCCCAGTTCCCTGTTTTACGAGGTACACTGGCCAGGTCACTGCCTTTTAATAGTGGCTGCTAGGTTTCTCTGCAGAAAGTCACAGACACACAGGGCTTCATCTTCTGTGCACACATGCTGCCCCTCCCTGCCCCCCCATATGCACATGTGTGTGAGTGTGTGTGTGTGTGTGTGTGTGTGTGTGTGTAGGGGGGAGGGGAATCAGTGTGTTGTGTCCTCTCACACCAGTGTTTCTCCTTCATCTACTACCTTCCTGTTGTGTGGTGAGCACTCTTCCCACTGTTAGACAGTGAGGACAGGAATTGAGGAGTGGACAAGCCTGGATTTTGTCCACTGGCATTCACTGCAGTGCCTGAGCAAGTGACGAGAGGAAGGTCACATGACTGCTTTTCTCTGGCCTCTGGACAAAAAAAAAAAAAAATAAAAGACACAGAATGGTAACGGTTGTGGTGGGGTTAAGAGACAAACAGAGGTGTTTTCTAACTGTGGGCCCTTGGAAACAGGTAGCAGAAGGAGGTGGCAGCTTGCTCACTGCCAAAGACACATATATTGTTTGTTTGGATCTTAAAAGTCCTTCAGGGGATGAGCGCCAAAGGCTGGGTTGCCAGCCTGTGGCGCTGTTGGGAGGTACTATAACTCTTGGGGTGGAGGGTGTAGTAGAAGCAAGCTATGACAGACACTCAAGGTCTGACCTGGAAGGGGACCCTGGGACTCCAGTCTCTCGGCCGCCCAGTACACACTGGTAGCTACGAAACAGTGAGGTAAAATACATAACCTCGTGAGCTGATTTTCTCAGAAGCCCTCTCACATCAGTGAAAAGCAGATGCCTTTGAGAAAGGGCACCAAACCATCCTGCTCACAATTCCACAGCCTTGCGAGCGCTCCTGGGTACCAGAGATGACCTGGGTCATCCAGCCGCTCAGCTCACCAAGCGGACACTGTGGAAGTGTCTTGTCTACTTTGTGACTTGCTTCTCTCCTCTGTAGTGGGGACAGTGACCATACTGAGTTTATAGGGTTGCTAGGCAGAGATTTTTCTTTATTCAGTTACAGACGACAAGGCTTGAACTCAGGCTCTTTCTATCACAGTCTTTCCAGTACTTTCATACTTATAGGTATGAGCCAAAATGCCCAGGTCTCATTAAACATTTAGTATTAAATATTTATTTATTATTAAATTTATTAATTGGATCAAATATTTGCTTATATTTATGTGCTTTTGTTTTTTGAAACAGAATTTCACGCTGTACTCTTGACTTGACTGGAACTGGCTGCATAGCCCAGGTTAGCCTCCAATTTGTGATGTTCCTTCTACTGCTGCCTCAAGTGTTGAGATTGCAGGGGTCTGTCTTTACATCTGTCTTCCTATATTAATTAATTAATTAATTAATTAATTAATTTGTGTATGTGTACATGCACACATGTGCCATGTCACATATATAGAGGTCAGAGGACAACTTTTGGGATATCAGTTCTCTTCTTCTACCATGAAGGGCCTAGGAATGGAACTCAGGTTATCAGGCTTGGCAGCAGGCATTTTAACCTGTAGTTCTTATTTTTATTTATTGGTTTATTCAAGTCAAGATCTCACTATATAGCTCTAGCTGTCCTGGAACTCACTACGTAGACCAGGCTGACTTCAAAATCACAGAGATCTGCCTGCCTTTGTCTCCCAAGTGCTGGCATTAAAGGCCTGTATCACCACACCTGGCTTGTTTTTACATTTAAGAACTTCATTTTGCTTCTCTTCCTCTTCTTCTTCTTCCTCTTTTTCTTCCTCCTCCTCTTCTTTCTCTTCCTTCTCTTCTTCATCCCTCCCCCATCCCTCCTCTCTCTCACAAAAGTCTCATTATGTAGCCCTGGCTGGTCAGGAACAGGCCATTGTAGACCAGACCCACCTTAATCCTCCGCTTACCTCTGCCTCCCTGGTGCTGGGATTCAAGGAGCTTGCTACCAGACCCAGGAATGTACTTCATTCTTTTTTCTTTTTTATTTATTTATTTATTTATTTATTTATTTATTTATTTATTTTGTTTTTGTAAATATTTATTTGTTATTATATGAAAGTACACTGTAGCTGTCTTTAGACACACCAGAAGAGAGTGTCAGATCTCATTAGGGATGGTTGTGAACCACCATGTGGTTGCTGGGATTTGAACTCAGGACCTTCGGAAGAGCAGTCAGTGCTCTTACCTGCTGAGCCATCTCACCAGCCCATCTTTTTTCTTTTATAATTATGTGCATAGGTATGTGTTTGTGTCTAAATTTGTGAAGGTGAGTGGAGTGTGTGCAGACCCAGAAGAGAGTGTCAGATCCCAGAAGGTGGAGTTACAGATGGCCGTAAGACACCTGACATGAATGCTGGGTCTCAAGCTTGTGTCTTCACAAAAGCAGTGCTTGTTCTAATCACCGAGCCATCTCTCACTTTCCTAATCTGTAAAGTGAGACTAAGAATAAGGTATGATAAGGATGCCTATAATTCCAGCATTTGTGAAGTAGAGGGAGGAGGAGCAGAAGCTCTGGTTATCCTTGCCTACAGAGTCAGTTTGAGACCAACCTGGGGCACATGAGATCCTGTCTTAACAAACCGACAAAACAGATGAACACAACTGGGATGCTGTGAGATTTGAGCATCACTTATCCATGCCCTTCATCTTCTCTGCTAACTTAGTGTAACCTAGGGGCAAAAGGAGGGTGAAGCCTGTCTGGGTGGCTGGATGCCTGGATGCATGCCACTCTATGGCAGCCATGTGGCCCTGCTGAGCACCTGACTTCAGACTTCTTTGGCTTCCAGATTACGTGAGAATAACATCTACTGCTAAAAGCTCCCGAGTGCATGAGAACTTGTTATGATATCACCAGGGAGCTAATATATGGCTGTTCATATGGTGAGGATTAAATAGTATGTGGACAGAACATAGATAGAGGGTGAGTCCAGGCCTGACTGCTTTTCCTTTTCTCCTTATTCTCTTTCCTTAAGGCTGGCCTTAAACTCCCTATGCAGTTAAGAATGATGCCCCTACCTCTACCTCCAGAGTGGTGGAATGCCAGGCACACAAAGCCTTTCTGGATGTGTGCAGTGCTAGGGATGGAACCCGGACCTTAAGCATTTGCTCTACCAACTGAGCCAATCTGAAACCCTAACTCAGCCTTCTTGCTGTCCCTCTATTGTTTTTGTTTCCAAGGCTGTGCCCATCACTAGCTGCAGGGCGAGTTGTGGCAGGCCCTGGGCTAGGCGCAGGCCCACCAGATGGAGGAAGCCTGGGCCTCTCTGAGGTCTGGTAGAGCTTTTGGGTCTGCACACTGATTCCAGCACCAGAGAGCTGTGTGTTCAGCAGACACGTCTTGGGACTCTCACAGGCCCCTGCTCAGCTTTGGAGCCTAAGAGTAAACATATGAACAGCCTCTCATACTGTTCATCATGAGGGTGGGGAGCAAAGAATGACCACGGAGAACAAGGGTGGCTGTGAGTCAAGTGAAGACTGGGAGGGCAGAGAAGAGGTGGGGTAAGAGAAGATGTCCCTGAGGAGGCAACTTTTGCACAGGGCTTTGAAGGGTAATTAGGAGTGCACCAAAGGTGGTGGTGGGGAGAACTAATAGTCCAGGGCAGGGGACAGACATTATGAGCAAGGTCATGGGCATGGTCTGGTGTGTGCAGAGCAGGCAGGGGTGATGATGAATGCTGACTGATGATAAGGAGGAGTGGAGAAGGTGGAGGAATGTGTGGGCCTGCTGGCTATATGAGGAAGTGGTCTCTTTCCATGGGTGATGGTGGCTTCTGGGTGGCCCCCTGTCAGTCTCCTGCAAGATGTCATGTAGAATCCTACCCAGCCACTCCTCTGTGAGGTATGGGAACCTCCATGGGCCACTGAACTGGGCCTAGAAGATTTAGGGTTTCTGATTGCATCTCACTTCCTTTTTGGTTGACATCTTTAAAAGTGGCCAGAAAGGAACTCAAAAGACCTGCTTCCTAATGCAGCAGGGAGGGAGCTCAGCCAAGCTGGGAGGCTGCACTGGTCTCTTTCCCCCACAGTGAATATTTTCAGGAGGCAAAGGCAGCATAGGTGGACATTTCAGGTAGCAAGATCCAGGCAAAGACAGGAGGAAGGGAGAAGGGTAGGGTAGTTGAGTGTGGAGAAGAGGATGCAGAGACTGGGTTGTCTTAATTAAGGTTCTGTTGCTGTGAAGGGACACCATGACCTGCACCCCCCCCTTTCAAGACAGGGTTTCTCTGTATAGCCATGGCTGTTCTGGAACTCACTCTGTAGACCAGGCTGGCCTCAAACTCAGAAATCCACCTGCCTCTGCCTCCCAAGAACTGGGATTAAAGGTGTGTGCCACCACTACCCGGCTAACCTGGACAATTCTTATGAAAGAAAACATTTAATAGGGGATGGCTTACAGTTTCAGAGGTATAGTCCATTATTGCCAGGGTAGGACATAGTGGTGTGCAGGCAGACATGGTGCTGGAGAAGGAGCTGAGAGTTCTACATCTTGATCCAAAAGCAGCAGGAGACTGTGAGCCACACTGGGTGTAGCTTGAGCATAGGAGACCTCAAAGCCCACCCCCATAGTGACACATTTCCTCCAACAAGGCCACACCTCCTACTAGTGCCAATCAAGCATTCAAACACATGAGTCTATGGGGTCATTCCTCTTTTCATGGGGGACACATGAAAAGAGGGGCCGTCTGAGGGGCCTTGGATGCTCCTACTAGGCATCTGGACCACACCTCACACACAGTTCTCCAGGATCCATGTGCTAGGAAACCACAGGCTCTGATTATGCATGGCAGAAGAATTGTGGGGCCCTGCTGGATCTGCTCCTGTTATTCCTGTAGCATTGATCTTGATGCCATGAACAAATGCTGGATTCAGGGACAGAGCCTATGGCTGTGGAGTATGCAAGGTGGTGGGTGGGAGGGTGGGCAAAGTTTTTCTCCAGAGGTCAGGGATCATAGACATGGAACTGGGCATGTGTTCGGTCTGAAGTCTTCTAGCTACATAGGGAATCTAGGCCGACATGGCTTTGCAACCCCATGTTCAGAGGTCTCTGACTTGAGTGACTCTTCAGTTGATGTGTCATTCTTTCAGCGCAGCTATAGTTGCAGGTGCTATGCCACCAACAGGCTGAGTCTCCCTGATGTGCTACATCTTGACACCAAGAGATAACCACAGTGACTAGTCTTCATGGCTTCCCTCTGGGCCAGGCTGGGACGAAGCACTTACTCAGCTCATGACTTCTTTCATCCTTTAGGGCCAGAACCCAGGCCCAGAGAGAAGTGGTTCTGTCTAACATGCTGCTGGTACACAGCCCTGGGGCCCCACATTCCCACCACACTGGTTTAGTCCTTTATGTGGTTTGCATGGTCCCCTAGAAATGCATGTTCGCAGGCTGCATTCGCAGGACTTTAGTTCTCTTGAGTCAGATATCCTAGCAGGGAAGGTGAGACAGGCCCAGAGACTTGGGTTCGTGTGGTGTGTGTGTGTGTGTGTGTGTGTGTGTGTGTGTGTGTGTGTGTTTGTATGTGTGTGGTGCATGCACATGAGTATGTGGATGAGCATGACCAGCCACAGACAGGTGGAGGCCTAAGCAGCACATTGGGTGTCTTCCTCTTTCATACCTTATCTGCCTCGTGACAGGGTCTCTCACTGAATCAGAAGGCCTGAGGTTCCACTTAGGCTAGTTGGCCAAAGAGCTTTAGGGATTTGTCTCTGTCTCCCAGTGCTAGGGCTACAGGCATGCACTGCCACACCTGGCTTTCCACGGGATGCTGAGGTTCACACCTAGGTCCTCATGCTTGCAGAGCCCTCTCACCAGGCCTCTACTTTCTTCTTCCTTTCTCTCTCTCTCTCTCTTTCTTTCTTTCTCTTTTTCTTTCTTTCTTTTTTCTTTCTTCCTTTCTCTTTCTACTTCTTCCTAAAAAGTAAATGTTACGTATTTATTTTCTTTATTATTTAAAACAGTTTTAAATTTAAATATATTTTTATTTATATGTAAATTTAAAATATATCATAACATATAAAATTAAATCTATCTTTCCCTCCTCTAAGTCCTTTCTAATCCTCTCCCTGCCTCTACCCACCCAACTTTAAGTTCTTTCTCAAAACAAACAAACAAACCTCCCAAAAACCAATACAACAACAAAATCCTCTCAAACCAAGAAAACAAAACCAAAAACCACTCAAACCCACCAAACCGTAGCAAATAAAAGCATGCACGTGCGTGCGCACTCGCACACACCACACACACACACACACACACACACACACACACACACAGCCTGTGGAGTTCATTATACATCAGTTAACTGTTCCTGAACACGAGGCCTGCTCTGCCCTGAAGTGCTTGATACACTCAATGTCACTCCTTTGGAGAAAGCTGATTTTCCCTCTCCCAGAAGGCATAAATGATAGTTCATTTGTTAACCTTTACCCTAGTGGCTAGGTTTTCATTCATTCATTCATTTATTCATTCATTCAAAAATATAACAAAATAAAATATAATAAGAGAAAACAAAGTCTATCACATTGAAGTCAGACAAGACAAACCAACAGAAGGAAAAGAACCCAAGAGAAGACACAAGAGTCAGAGCCCCCATAGGATCAGGTGACCTCTTCTGGTATGTAGATAGTTCGATGTACATGCAGACAAAACATCCATATACACATAAAATAAACAAATTAAAAAATCAGAGACAGGGCTGGAGAGATGGCTCAGTCGTTAAAGGCTAGGCTCACAACCAAAAAATCAGAGACATTCATTCACACATTCTGGAATCTCATAAAAACAGTAAACTGGAAGCTATAATATACACACAGAGGACCTGGTGCAGACCCATGCAGGCCCTGTGCTTGGAAGCTGTAATCTATACACAGAGGATCTGGTACAGACCATACAGGCCACAGAGGACCTGGTGCGGTCCCATGCTGGCCCCATGCTTGCTGCTTCGATCTCTGTGAGTTCATATGAGCGTTGCTAACTTGACTCAGAGGCTCTGTTTCCTGATGTTCTCCACACTCTCTGGCTCTTACACTCTTTCTGACTCCTCTTACTCCAGGTTCCCTGAGCTCTGAGGGGAAGCATTTGGTGGAGACATTCATTCCGGGCTGAGTGTTCTAGGTCTCTCACTCTCTGTGTAGTGTCTGGCTGTGGGTCTCTGTGTTTGTTCCTATCTGTTGTAGGAAGAAGCTCCTCTGATGATGGCTGAGCAAGACACTGATCTGTGAGACTAGATGAAATGCTGTAAGGAGTTATCTTTTGCCAGCCCCCCCCCCACCCCGTTTTAGAACAGTAGTGTTTGGTTTAACCTCATGTCCCTCTGCTATCTAGTTTCAGGTTCTTGGTCACCCAAGCCGTGTCAGGTATGGGCTTCATCAGAGTGGGCCTTCAATCAGTTATTGGTTGGTTATTCCCACAAGCTTTGTGCCACCATTACTCAGGCCTATCTTGCAGGCAGCACACCACTGTAGATAAGGGATTTGTGGCTGGGTTGGTATTTATGATTTTCTTTCGATAGCATGCTGAGCATCTTCCTGCACTAAAGATGCTGGAACATAGGGGTGAAGGCTTCATGTGGGCACCAGCTTGACATCTTCATGTTCAATGTGTTGTGTAGGTGTCTTGCTGTCAGTTTTTAAAGCATGACCTATAATTCTAGGCAACAGCCTAGGTTGTTTGGGGCCCCTTTGGCTAACGACTCAGACGTAACCCAATCCTGGTATTGGAAACTTCATTTGGTGACAAGTGATGGCCAGTTGGAATGATCTCTCCCATTGTTTGGCAATTTCATTTAGATTACCGTCATATGTGTATATATTAGGAAGTTTCTACTGTGTGAGATTTCCATACTACTCCCTCAAATGGCCCTTCATTTTAGCTATTTCTCCCCATATTCCCTCCCCAAGCCCCTTCTTTCCTCCCTCTCTGCACTTGATCTTTCTAGTCCAGCTCCCCATATCCACCCATAACCATCTTTTCTTTTCCTTTTTCTAACAAAAGCTATCAGTTCCCTCTAATTCCCTACTCTATACCTATCTATCCTCTGTGGTTCTATGGATTTTATCTTGGTTATCATTGGCATAACAGCTAATATCCACATATAAGCCAATACATACCATATTTATCTTCAGAGACAGGGTCTTTCAAATGAACTTGGAGATCACCAATTTGGTTAGGCTGGCAAGCCAGTGAGCTCCAGGGACAGGTCTGTCTCCACTTTTCCAGCACTGGGCTTCCAAGTGTGTGCTGCTGTGTCTGACTGGCCATGTGGATTCTGGAAATCCAAACTCAGGTCCTCATGCTTGTGTAGCAAAACACTTTATAGAGTGGGTCTTCTCCGCAGTCCTAGGGGAGAAGCCCTGGTTCACATCAAACGGTCAATGCTATGTTAGCTCCTTCCTAAGGCCTCAATCACTGTCCTTCACATTTGATCTCAGGGAGGGCTGCCAGTTTGGATGGCCTCCTGGTCTCCTTTTGACTGATTTTTCTTCTCCTACTTTAAGGCTAAACAAGACTGCTGACCAGTCATGGTTTCTGTCTGCCACTCCTAACCAGTGACCCTGCTCCCCAGGACCCCATTGCTCTGGCACCCTTCAGATACTCTTCCTCTTGAAGTGGGCAGTGCTGAGTCAGATCCTGAGACTCTCGAGTAAGAAGCACGAGCCACATCCTGCTGACATCCTTTCTCACACCTTGGTCACCTCATCTATAGAGGAGCTTGGCTTTGTAGATGCCTGTAGAGGCTGCTTTTCACCACACATGATCAGCCAGGATCCCACAAGCCCCCCTGGGACAAGGGGAAGAGGGTGTGTGCCCTCCATTTCTTCATAAAACGTGTCAGAGCCTTGCTTCAGGGCATCCGTTCTTTGGTTTGTTTTTGTAACTTTCCTAGGGCTTTGAAGCTTTTTTATTTAGCAATTAAGAGATCCTCAGGGAGGGCTGGGACATGAGAGTGGTGACAGGATTAGAACTGAGAAGAGGCAGAAGAGGAAGAGTTTTATCTGAAGGAGAGCCCCTTAACACGGTTGCCATAGAAGCCGTGCAGGATGTTCACTGCCCAAAGGCATGCTTGGGGAGGACTCAGGGGTGGGCCGAGAGCCCGAGGGAAGTCTGTACAGGCCTCGTGCCTTAGTGCTGAGATAAGTCTATTAGGGAAAGAAGGAACTCTTAGTTCAGTGAGCAGGCTGCACACCAACCTCCGCTAAGGCTGGGACTGAGCAGAAGGAACTTGGGAAGGTTCATTTCAATATTTAGTTGTGTGTGTGTGTGTGTGTGTGTGTGTGTGTGTGTGTGTGTGAATGTGTGTGAGAGAGTACAGTTGCCTGTGAAGGCCAAAAGAGGGTGTTGAATTCCCCGGAGCTGGAGCCACAGGTGGTTCTAAGCCTCCTCCAACAAGGGCTGGAAACGGACTCAGCTGCGGAGGTATCTCTCCAGCCCCCAGACCACCTTTTAAGAGTCATGTTTTTAATGTTGTGGAGTTATTCACCCAAGGTCGCATAGCTAGAGAATGGCAGGGATAGATCCAAATACTGGTCGCCTGGCCCAAAAGTCCTGGCCTAACCACTGTACCATACTGCCTTATGGCCTTGCCCATGCTTATATGGGTTGGGCAGCGTATTAGTTATGTTTGTGTTGCTGTGACCAAAGTACTTGACGTAACTGCTTAAAGGAAGAAAGGTTCATTTTGGTTCACAGTGTTAGAGAGTTTCAGCCCAGCATGGCAGGAAATGGGTGGAACAGTTTAAGTTCACAGCACTGGAATGTGTCGGGGAGGCTGCTCACATCATGCTGAAAAAGGAATCAAAGTATGAGCCAGGAACCAAGGGACGGGTCTAAGCACAGAGCCTCACCCCTACTGTCCTGCTTCTGCCTGCCTCTCAACACTGCACAACCAGCTGGAAACCAAACCATGAGCCTATAGGCACAATCTAGATTCAGATATGGATGAATGTTATCCCAAGAAGGGATAGAACTATGTACTTTAAGGAAGGGCTGCAAGCATTATGAACCAGGGCAAGGGAGACCTTTTGTGTGGCTAAGGGTCTGGACAACCAAGGTCCTTGTTGGCCTGTGTCTTGAGGCACTGTGAAGAACACTCATGCTGGCATAGCACTGATGCTATTTATTTTTTATATTTATATAAACATATATAACATATCACACACACATGCGCATGCATACATATATATGCATACCCACTCACACAACTCAGATAATAAGAAAATGTAAACCTTTTGTTGTTGTTTTCAAGACAGGGTTTCTCTGTATGACAGTTCTGGCTGTCCCATAACATATTTTGTAGACCAGGCTGGCCTTGAACTCACAGAGGTCCACCTGCCTCTGCTTCCCTAGTGCTGACATTAAAGGCATGCAGCACCATGCCTGGCTAAAATGCAAACTTCTAAGACTCGACCTTCTCCTCCCCTGGACTTGGACTTGGGCTCTATTTTCCTTATTGTGAAGCAGCTACCCACGTTGTCCACTTTTCTGTGGATGGGAAAGAAGCTGCCTTTGTGAACATCTATTATGTGCCAGATGCTCTCCTGACCCGCCTCATTTCATCCTTCCCACTTGCTGTGAGAAGACCTGGTTCCTGGTCACTGTTGCAGCACCCAGTAAGGAGAAGTGACTGACCTCCTGGCCAAGGGTCTCTGTGCTCTTCCCACGGCCCAATTTCCTCTAGTTCTCTGAGGACGGGGGCCCATGCTGCCTCAAAAGAGCTGGAGTGCTTCTCCTTGGAGAATTGTGGTGTCTGGGGATTGGCAGTAAAGGGCTTAACGCTGGCCTCTGGGTTACAGAGGCCCCTCCATGAAGAGAAGGGGTGGACCAGGGGCTGGTGGCCTGGATGGAGATGAAAGACTTTGAACACAGTGTCTCCGCCCTACGTCAGGGCTGGAAGCTATTTCCTCCTTCAGCTCACTCCCCTCCTGCTACTCGCCTGGTGCTCAGTCCTGCTGCTTTCAGAAGCTGCCAGCCTCCCTGGCTCAACCCTGTGCTCGCTGTGCTCGCTGTGCTCCTGTGCTTGCTGTGTGGCTCGGTAAGGAGTCAGCCTTCCAGGGGCTGGGCAGCCTTGGTGTGCTCTCAGGATTAGACAGGGGGCTACTCCTAGCTAGGATGACAAGGAGAGGAGCTTAGGAGCCTGGTGGGGCCTGATGCCCAGAAGGAAAGACTGTGTTTTCCTGGGTGCTAGCTAGATGGTAAACCCAATGTGTGAGACGTTTGATCATGGCCACCATGCTGTCTCACTCGGTGAGCTTAGAGAAACTGACAAGTTCATCACCCAGCTGGAAGTTGGGTTCAAGCTCAGGGTGTTGAAAAGCTGGGGTTCCCACTATAACAGGATCCTAGCTGCTCAGGTGCTCCAAGATCCTGGGTCTCGGAGTTGTCTTTATGCAGTCTGAGGGATCAGGATGAGTGGTTCCAAAGCGTGCAGGAGCACTGTCTTCTGAGCATCCCATGACACGGACAATGCAGCTGAAGGGCTATCCCATGACACTGACAATGCAGCTGAAGGGCTATCCCAAGGCAGAACGAGAATAGCTCACATCTGACTGTGGAAGGAAGACCTCAGTCTCCCTCCACAGCACTAACCCAGCTTCTGCGCCTCTCTGAACCTCAGTTTCCTCTTCTTATTGGATTCATTGATCCAGTTCTCATTGGATTGATGTGAGTGTAACTGCTCTGCAAATGCTAAAGCTTAAAAAGCAGGGTCAGTAAGAATTCATAGAGATCACAGGTGTCAGATGTGCCTGCTCTCTTTGACCGAGCTCCAAGAGATATTCTGTCAGGGATCTTCTAGGTTGGTGTCCCACAACTCCACGCTATGAAGATCAGTGGTTTCTGGAAGGGAGTAGATTTTTCCATTTTGGCCAATGGAGTTTGAGAGAGTAGTTCTGAAGTCTCCGGCAACCTCCTATTTCTGTCTCTTCTTCTAGCATCCCACATTCGAAACTAGACAGATAGCAGCCTGAGGACAGAACAATCCCTCTTCCACATGGCTGTGTTGCATGGCTCAACAGGCACTTTAAACTCTTGTGTCTCAGTTTTTTCACCTGTACAATGGGATGGAAAGAGTCTTGGCACATTTCTTTCAGAGCCACAAGAAAAACCATCTATTACAGGATCTACCACAGTACCTGGAGGGTTGTGGGTGCCTGGCACACCCTGCTTTCATTTCCTCTCTGCGGCAGGGAGTATACAATGTGATTCCCTTAGCCTTCCCTGGCCCCAGCTTTGTTACTGGGCCGTGGGGTTCTCCATGAGTCTGAGAGCATGTAGAAAACCTGGCTTTTCCAGAACTCCTTAGGTTTTGCATTATGTGCCTATCAGTCTAGTGTGTGGATGAGTAAATGGGCATGGGTTTCCTAGGGTAGGTAGGACAGTGACTGCCTTCCCCCGGTTCCTGCTCCTTCGTGATAGTTCCTCCAGCCAGGTCTCACGCTTGTCCCTCTTATCTTATTTCCTTCTTCTTTCAGAGGAAGGGCCAGCTCTCCTCATCTCAACCAATCAGCACATCCAAGCAGTCATTTCTGAGGCTGACTACTGCTCTCTGAGGAGGAACTGCAGCGAGGTAAGGCCTGCGGGGCTGGATAGAACAGACCTTCCATCTCATAGGAGGGGCTACCCTTCTGTGTTTCGGAGACTGGGAAAATGAGTTCTGCATGGCCTGACCTTTGTGATCTTGGACAAGTAATTGTAATGGGATTGATACAGTGCCTACTTTAGTGTCAGTTCTCTTGTGTATGTATGTGCATGTATGTGCATGTATGTGCGTGTGTGCGTGCATGCGTGTGTGTCTGTGTAAGCCAAAAGTCAACCTTAGGAGCAGTACCTTAAAAAATGACTTACTTTTATTATTTTAAATTGTGTATGTTTATATGTACATATGAGTACAGGAATATGTATGTGTGTGTATACATCAGATGTCAACCTTGAGTCATGTTGCTTAGGATCTGTTCACATTAATAAGATTTTAAAGTGTGTGCAGCTGGGAAGTGGTGGCTCATGCCTTTAATCCCAGCACTTGGGAGGCAGAGGCAGGCGATTTCTGAGCTCAAGGCCAGCCTGGTCTACAGAGTGAATTCCAGGACAGCCAGGGCTACACAGAGAAACCCTGTCTTGAAAAACCAAAAAAAAAAAAAAAAAAAAAAAAGGGTGTGTGTGCGTGTGTTTGTGGGTATGGGTATGCATGTGAATGCAGGGGTCTGCAGAAGCCAGAGGAATTGGATCCACTGGAACTGAGTTACATAGGCAGTTGTGAGCTGCCCCATATGGGTACTGGAAGTCAAACACTGGTCCTCTGAAAAAGCAGTATATACCTTGCTGTAGAGTCATCTCTCTAGTTCCCTACCTTGTCTTTTTAAGTTAAGGGCTCTGGGACCTGTGTTTCACTGAGTAGTTTAAGCTGGCTGGTCAGTGCGCCCCCAGAATCCACCTTTCTTTATCTCTCCAGCACTGAGATTCCATACCCTACATTATACCTGGGTGCTGTGATCCAACTCAACTCCTCATGCTTGCATAGCACACACTTATATTTTCCCTATCTACCCTCGCCCTTTAAACATTGTTCTCATTTTGTTCCAGTAGCCCTACAAACTAGAGACTGTTGGGCTCAGGAGACTACACTTGGCTTGCCCAAAACTGGACTACTCCCTTCCTTGTCTTGCTCATCCTCACAGATTCCTAGTGTCCACCCTACTACCAGGCAATACTGGCAACTCTGAGATAGGTTCATCTCTTGCCCAAGCTGCAGGCTTCTGGTTCCTGGGTGCCAGGCTCAGCCCTCCTTTCTTCCACCTTGCCATGGCCAACGTCACGCTGAAGCAGCTCTGCCCACTCTTGGAGGAGATGGTCCAGCTTCCAAACCACAGCAACTCCAGCCTCCGCTATATTGACCACGTATCGGTGCTGCTGCACGGGTTGGCCTCGCTGCTGGGCCTGGTGGAAAACGGACTCATCCTGTTTGTGGTGGGCTGTCGCATGCGCCAGACGGTGGTCACCACCTGGGTGCTACACCTGGCGCTGTCCGACTTGTTAGCCGCCGCCTCCCTGCCTTTCTTTACCTACTTTCTGGCAGTGGGCCACTCGTGGGAGCTGGGTACCACCTTCTGCAAGATACATTCCTCGGTCTTCTTTCTCAACATGTTTGCCAGTGGCTTCCTGCTCAGCGCCATCAGCCTGGATCGCTGCCTGCAGGTGGTGAGGCCAGTGTGGGCACAGAACCACCGCACGGTGGCGGTCGCGCACAGAGTCTGCCTGATGCTCTGGGCTCTGGCGGTGCTCAACACAATACCCTATTTTGTGTTCAGAGACACCATCCCGCGGCTAGATGGCCGCATCATGTGCTATTACAACATGCTGCTTTTAAATCCAGGGCCTGATCGCGACACCACGTGCGACTACCGCCAGAAGGCCCTAGCGGTCAGCAAGTTCCTGCTGGCCTTCATGGTGCCTCTGGCCATCATCGCCTTGAGCCACGTGGCCGTGAGCCTGCGACTGTACCATCGTGGTCGCCAGAGGACAGGCCGCTTCGTTCGCCTGGTAGTGGCCATCGTGGTGGCCTTCGTGCTCTGCTGGGGGCCCTACCACATCTTCAGTCTGCTGGAGGCGCGTGCCCATTCTGTCACCACGCTACGGCAGCTCGCGTCACGTGGGCTGCCCTTTGTCACCAGCCTGGCCTTCTTCAACAGCGTGGTCAACCCACTACTCTACGTACTCACTTGCCCCGATATGCTGCACAAGCTGCGGCGCTCGCTACGTGAAGTGCTTGAAAGCGTGCTGTTGGAGGACAGCGACCTGAGTGGTGGGTCCAGCAACCGCCTCCGCCGCCGCCGCGCCTCCTCCACCGCCAGCCCAGCTTCTACCCTCCTACTTCCCCAACTGCGTCCTGCACGCTTGATCCGCTGGGTGAGGCGGGGCAGTGCAGAGGTCCCACAGAGGGTCTGAGAGCAGTCCCAGGAGAAGTAGGGCTCATTAAGCTGTACTTTGGATTAGACCGGCACAGCATACCAACACATCCCAGGCCTCTCCAATACCCAGTTGAAAATGTACATAGCCAATGCCAGGCCTGGGTTGTAGCTTCCTGGGTAGGGTCCAGGAAATCAACCTGTGAAAGTGGAGCAAGGTGAATTTAGTCCTTCCTAAACACTTTAATCTTGCAGCGTGGAGCTGGGAGAGCAGCAGGATGCAAAAGCAGCCATTAGAAGTTACCTGGTTCCTGACTGCTGTCCTCCAGGCTTCTGCACATTTAAGAACAAAAGTACTTAATTGTCTAGGGATCTTGCTAGGGTAACTGATAAGGATTGGGTAACATTTTGTACTTCTATTACCTTCCTGGCAGCTGGCCCAAGGCAATTGGGAATAAGGCTGGTGAAGCTCACAGCCTGCATCTCATAAGGCCCTACTTTGTAAATGGGACAAAGGGATAGATGCCAATTGGCAATATTGTTTATGGGTGCAGGGGGAGGAGGAGTTGAGAAGCAGTTTCCAGCCAACTGCCTTTTTTTTTTGTTTTTGTTTTTTTTCAAGACAGGGTTTCTCTGTGTAGTCCTGGCTGTCCTGGAACTCACTCTGTAGACCAGGCTGGCCTCGAACTCAGAAATCCTCCTGCCTCTGCCTCCCAAGTGCTGGGATTAAAGGCGTGCACCACCACCGCCCGGTTTCACTTTTAATCCCCCATTTGGCCTGAGACATGTGCTTTAGCCACACAGCTACTCAGCTTATTAGTATGTTGGTGTGTCAACTCCCACTCAGGATCTTCACTGCCCAGGCTGCACTCTGGCCTTCAGCAGCACTGGACCAATTCTATTCAGAGAACAACCTACCCTTGTTAGCTGTCTCTCAGGGAAAGGCCTGGCAGCCATCACTTCCAACCTACAGGTAGGAGGGGCACCTTGTACCAGTCATGGACCTTCCATCACACATCTCATGTTCTCCCCACCATGGATGGCAGGGAAGCTGGATGACTCATCTTTACCTTCTAGGGGAAGGGGAGTTGATGTCAGAAACTTGTAAATATGGAACAGGGATGGGGTATTCTCAGGATCTCCTGAACCACTTAAGGCCAGGCTGGTTGTCAGTTCTGTGTCAAGCAGACCTCAAGCCTGTGGCAGGTGCTTCTTAAACTGGAGAGTAAAATGTCACCAAGTCCCTTCTGCTTTACTCACTATATCTGTCACACCATGTATTTTAATGGTTTATTATGATAACGAAAGCACAGTGGGGCAGGGGCTTCTGTCCTTCTGGGAGCCCAGAGCTGTACTTATGTAGATACCCATAAACACCTCTGCGCAGATCAGTGGGCATGGGTCAAGCCCCAAGGCTTCTACAGTCCAGTGTGGGAAAGGGGCACTGGAGAGAAACCCTGCAACTCCTCACTTTAATCTTTCAGTGCCAAACTAGGGAAGGGCTAGCTTCCATTGACTAAGAGGACCAAATCAGCAGAATGCACAAGTGGCCAAGGTGTCACTGAAAAACTGGAGGCACCGACTTCTAACAAAAGGCCTTTAAATGTGGGTAGTACCCAGGGCCCCAAGTTAGAGTTACCAGCTCACTAGGGAACAAGAATTCATAGTTCAAGACCTCTTTTTCTTTCTTTTTTTTTCTTTTCTTTTTGAGATAGGATTTCTGTGTAGCCTTGGCTATCCTGTACTCTACAGACAAGACTGGCCTCGAACTCTGAGTGGTCTGCCTGTCTCTGTCTCCTGAGCATTGGGATTAAAGGTGTACATTGCTGGTACCACCTGGTGACAGTTTATGATCATCATAAGGCACTTTGTAACAGGTGGGAAAGGAGGTAGGGACAGCTAAATCTCTCTTGAGTCCCAGCACAGTCTTCAGTTCTCTCAGGGCTGGAGTCTTTGTCTTGGTGTGCTGGCCCCAGGAGAGGTGTCAGTCAGTGGCTTGAGAGGTGCCTTGTTTGCTCTTACTCTGGGCTTGTTGAGACCTCTGGACTGTTCTGAGCTCAGACCTTGGTTACAGGTCTCTGGGGTGGCTGTTTCTGGAGCAAGGCCAGGGTGTCTCTTTTTTCAATGGAGCGCAACTGCTTCTTCTTTGCTTTCTTGAGCTTGGCAGGGTTTCGGATCTGAGGAAGGGGGAAATAGGAGGCATCAGTGTGGATGAAAACCCTGTGTCTTTGGGGAAAAGGGGGTCAGGGGCCCAGAATTGCAGTAGGACAACGGACCATCTTATTAATGGCCTCTTTCCCTTGCCACAGCCCGCACCCCTTGGGTGGGTACTCACCACTTGGACAATCTCAGCCTTGCGTTCATTTTCTAGACGGCGCCTCAGGTTTTCAGCCCGGCGCTCTTTCTTCTCCTGAAACACAGAGGAGGAGAATCTCAGGCTAGGAGCTGAGATGGCCCTAGCATCTGGGCCCCTGGTGAGTGAGAAATGACACAATCGTAAGAGGAGAAGCCTGTTTGGCTTCCAGGTTGCTCCTAGTGAGGAAGGGTAGAGGTCTAGGCACTTCTGGGGAAAGAACAGGGATGCAATGCCTGTATTGAGGGCCTGAGCTAAGGCTCACCACAGCAAGAGTACCCAGTTCCAAACCAGAAAGTAGGTAGTAAACAGGTAGACATCTGAAGGCAGGATCTTACACAGGATGACTGTATGGCCCAAGATGTGGGCGCCTTCCCACCCAGAAGTCATGCACAGGCAGAATGGCCCCTTGTACCATCCCATGAACTAGCTGCCAGGAGAAGGATGGGCTGGTCCCAGGTTTTCTTCTGTCCCTGCTCAGGTGTCCCAGAATGAGAATGTAAGGCTGCTATAGCTGGCTCAGCACCTGGCCCTGGGTAGGGCTGGGCAGGATGAGCTGTCAAAAGGCTCTGGAGGAACCTAGTCCAGCTTGAGTCTTTACTCTTCTACTTTCTAATTAGGGTGCCGTGGCTGAGTCTTCACTTCCTCACCTCTACAGTAAAGTTGACCACAGGACCTATCTTATCAAGCTGACTTAAGAAATAAGTGTGCAACTAAAACATAGAATAGCACCAGCTCTCCAGGGACACTCGGAGCCTGTTCTGGGGGTGGGAAGTCCAGGGCTTCCTGGCTATGCTGCCTTTGTACTAGCAGGGCTACGGCCTGGATAATGGCTCCAACATTGATTACTATGTGGTCAGGCCTTTTTGTGGCTTTGACTACCTGGGGTCATGGGGGTGACCTGTGCCCCTATGTATTAGGAGGGCTGGGAGGATGCACCTCTCCAGTTGCTCATGAGTTGGCAACTGTTTTGGCCAAGCGGGAGTCAAGGTACACATGAAAAATGGGGCCTCAGTGCCAGCTAGATTTGGAGTGACTCAAAGCTAGGTGCAGAGATGCCTTAGTGATTGCTCCAGCCCTCCTCTCAGTGGCTGGAACCACAGATCTGAGACAAGTTGTTTGAATCACTGCTCCTTCTGTACCCTGGGCTCACCAGACTAGCAGTGACAGCTGAATTTGGTTCTGGGGACAATCCTGCTAACCAACCCAGCATGACCTTGCTTACTCAATACTGACTGCTAAAGTAAAACTGGGACTCTTTTCAAGACTCCTGGAGGCTAACGATGTTGGGAACAAACTGTTGGGGTGCTGGTGACTGAGCCCAAGGCTCTGTGCATGCTAGTCAAGTCCCTAGCTCATGGGCATGAACCTCTAATGAGGACATTTTTGGATCTGAGACAGGGAAAGAGGAGTGAATTAGAAGCAAAGTGCAAGGACCACCCCCAGGGTGGTGAGTGGGAGTCTCTTCTAGAATGACAGTGGCAAATCTGAGGCAAGCCTTTCCCTCATAAGCAGGTCTCAGAGAGGGGCCTGACCCCACCACATTGAATGCCCCTGCCACTAAGATGGCTTGCTGGCCTCTATTTTGGACTCACTCTACTTCCAGGTCTCCTGCATGTCCATGAGCAGAGCTTAGCTGGATGGGCTAGTGGGAATCCTATTATTTTAATGGCCTAGACTATTCTTCTTACCCCTGAGGCCCTCATGCCTGGGGGCTCTGACTAAGTCATACTCCTGTGTCTGTCATACTCAGTTTCTGCTGCAGCAGATATGTATTTGGCCTCTGGGGGATCCAGACTTGGAGAGATGGGCCCTTACCTGCCGGCGCCTCTGTTTCTCTTCCTCCAGGTGCCGGGCGAAGTCCTTAGCCAGCTTTCTCTCCTGTCGCTCTTTCATCTTCCGCTGCCAGGAGGTACGCAGGGGCTTGTCCTGAACCATCTGGGAGAACCTTGGCAGGAGAGGAGTCACTTAGGGGACCTCTGTGGTGCTGCCTTCATACCCTGCTCTCACTGGGCTCTGGGTCTGGTTCTTCTTCTTCTTTTTTTTTTTTTTAATTATTGAATATTTTCTTTACTTTACCCTTTCCCAGTGCCCCGCCCCCTTCAAGCCCCCTATTCCATCCCCCCTCCTCCTGCCTCTATGAGGGTGTTCCGCTACCCACCCACTTCCTCTGGGTCTGCTTTTTGTCCTCTCCTGCCTATCTGGTATTCAGCTTTCTACAGAAACTTAGGATGGAACAGGATGCTAAGAATGTAGGACTATTTCCTCTACAGAGTAACTAACCAAGAGTCCTCTCATTTCTGAGTGTAGGTTGGCACTTAAAAGCTTTTTGTAGGGGCTGGAGAGATAGCTCAGTGGTTGAGAGCACTGACTGCTCTTCCAGAGGTCCTGAGTTCAATTCCCAGCAATCACATGTAGGCTCACAACCATATGTAATGGGACTGGATGCCCTCTTCTGGTGTGTCTGAAAAGAGCAATGGTGTAGTCATATACATAAAATAAATAAATAAATCTTAAAAAAAAAAAAAAAAAAAAAAAAGCTTTTTGTAGCCGGGCAGTGGTGGCGCACACCTTTAATCCCAGCACTTGGGAGGCAGAGGCAGGCAGATTTCTGAGTTTGAGGCCAGCCTGGTCTACAGAGTGAATTCCAGGACAGCCAGGGCTATACAGAGAAACCCTGCCTCGAAGAAAAACAAAAAAACAAAAAAACTTTTTGTATACATACAGCCTCAGCTGTGAAGTTTTGCTGCCACCAAACATGATGACCTGTGTGTGAATGCCTCTGGAGATGAGGTACTCATTCCCTAGAGAGGTGTGACTTTATGTCCAAACAGCAATAACAAGGCCTTTCTGTAACAAATTCAGATTATTCTCTAGTTTGGGGGATTTGAAGGTGGAGAAATGGGATTTGGGGACTTCTCTTAAGTCTGGCTTTTCTGGAGAGTCGAATGTTCTTAAGAGTCATAGAAGAACGGAGATGACGTTTGTAAGAACACTCTAGGGTGTGCTGAAACATTCTAGGAGGGGGTAAGTGCAAAGACAAGGAACAGAAGATGAAGCTGGGACAGGAAATGCTGAAACTGTTGAAACTGGTGATAGGACTCATAAAACTCAGCCTTTTCCTTTTCTGTGATAAAAAGTAAAAATAAAGACAAGCCTTCATGTCTGGTCTCTCCCCCCCCCCCC
>NW_022196904.1:142087412-142105941 GCF_008632895.1 Mastomys coucha
CCCCCCCCCACCTGCTGAGTCTGCTGGGTGTCCCATGGGCCTGTTCTTTCCCCCATTTTATTCCCAAAACTCTAATGCTCCTCAGCAGATCCTTTCACAGTGCCCCTTCTGCTTCCCACACTCCAACCCTGACCGCTGTAGGAGTCCTATTTACCTGCCTGTTATAGGGTATCTTGAGGCAACCCTGTCTCCGAAGGCCTTGGTGCATGCTGGGCAGTCTGTTGCTGACCAGACAAAGGTCAATACTGTATTTCTGGAACTTGGCACCATGTTTAGTCATAGGCATCCTGGTTCTGTCCCCTTCCCACTGTATGGTAGCTTCTGATACCATACAGAGGAGCATGTGCTTCTCTCCTGCCAAGTCCCCAAGCTTGCTCAAGACCCAGTGTCTAAAAACAGAGCAGTGGGAGCCTTGTGGACTTCCATTCTACTCTTAAAAAACTGAGATTTGAGAATCCTGAAGGGACAGGATGATGGAAGCCTGGAGAAGCCAGAGCCATAAGACATGATGCTGTCTTTTTAGAGCATCAGTGACAACATGGAAATGATAGGACAGGTGTCCTTCCATGGACACTTCTTCTGTCCTGGAAGGTAATTACTATGTATAGGTTGCTGTAGCACTTGATTTGTGGTTCATGTTAAGAAAACTCATAGAATATTTCATTTTAGGGCTGGTGAGATGGCTCAGCAGGTAAGAGCACCGATTGCTCTTCTGAAGGTCGTAAGTTCAAATCCCAGCAACCACATGGTGGCTCACAACCACCTGTAATGAAATCTGACACCCTCTTCTGTGTACTCATTTGTGATAATAAATAACTTAAAAAAAAAAAGAATATTTCATTTTATAAAGTTAATGTAAATAATTGCATGTGGCTGGTGGCTACAGTACTGAGGCAGAGTTGATGTTCAGCACTAGTTACTGGAGATGGAAGGCAGGCCTGGATGTCTGGTCCTGAGCCCTGGGCAAGGAAGTCTCTCAGCCACAGCGCCCTTCCTTCTGTGTGCAGGTGACAGTGCAGAGGGGTAACAGCTGAGAGCCTGGCTGGCTGATTACCGTGGCCATCAGTGGCCTGGGACAGGGGAAAGGAGCAGCTCCAAAGTCTCTCTGACTGGTGCCTTTCTCTTTAAGCTTCACTTTCTTCTATTTAATGGGTATGCTTAGGGGAGGGGTTATACCCAGCACCTAGCGATAACAAAGTGACTTCTGTAAAGAGCCTACACAAAGCCTGGCACAGTCCCCTGTCATTTTCTTAAAATCTCTGGTGCCTTGTTCCCTTACTGTTACAAGTTCTTGTCTCTGGCCAATAGCTGAAATTTCACCTGAACTCTACTTCTCCTCCAGAGCTTAATTTCAACTGAACACCACTTCTCTTTCCCTGCTGCCTAAATGATGCCCTCTACATATATGAGCCTCCTCATTTCTTTACTGAAAAATATAAACTGAGCACTACCATGCCCCAGCAGGAAAGGACAAGACCTCATGTCTTTTTTTTCCTTTTCTTCCTTTTTTGGTTTTTCAAGACGGTTTCTCTGTGTAGTCCTGGCTGTCCTGAACTCACTCTGTAGAATCTGCCTCCCAAGTGCTGGGATTAAAGGTGTGCACCACCACTACCCGTTTTTTTGTTTTTTGTTTTTAAGCTGGTCAACAGAAACATGTTAATGGGATCCCCTCACATGCTTTGCAATCAAATCTACATTCCTATTCCGCGTCTCAATTAGCCTTGGATTCCTTCAGATGTACATCAATACTAGTAACACCTGCTCCAAAGGGTAGATGAAGATTAAATGTGATTACATGTGCTAGTGGCTATGAAAGACTTTCTCTTTGGCCTTCCCAGTGTCCCATATAACATAACCAGTGTCCCATGATACATTTTATCAAAGACAACAGCTAGCAGACAACAGTGGAAAGGACCTCACTATGTTCATATAGCAGAAGCAGGCATATCTCTGTGAATTTCAGGACGGCCAGTGCTACACAGTGAGACCCCGCCTCATAATAAAAAGGGATGGAAAGGAGGTTCAAAACACTGCCTAGGGCAGACATTAAAGAAATGACCATATCGAGGATCTCCCTCCCCAACCTTAGGGCATTTTGACATTAAGATCCTGTTAATTTCACTCGGGTGACCTTTTCCAACCCTAGGACTGCATTCAGGCGAAGGCAAGGTCCAAATGTACGAAGAAGCCCATGGTACCCCTACTTTACCTCTTCTTGGAGCGGTCTTTCCACACACGCCCGGATTTGGGCTTCCCTTTCGGAATTACAGGGAGCTCCTCCTTCTCCTTCAATTTCTTGGACGCTGGGGCCTGGGGAGAAGCTATAACTCGCTTCTTCAGGTTGAGACTTTCTGTTACTGTCTCTCCAGCCGGAGGCAGCTTGCTTGGCTCCAACTGGCGCTCCGGGGAGCTAGGTGCCTGGAATGTCAGCTCCTGTGCTGGCTGAGAGGGCTCGGGACCCGGTGCTTGCTGGCCTAGGCAAGGCTCGGGGGATCTTGGGGTTACCTCGTCTTTAGCGTGGGCCTCCTCAGAGTCCAGTTCTCCCGGTGTGGGAGATAATTTGAATGGCTGCTCTCGTTGTGGGAATTCCGGACTCGACTCTGTCTGTCCTGCAGGTGACTCCAGGCCCAGATCTTGATGAGGTTGAAGGGACCCAGGGTGAGGCTCTGGCTGCATTTGTGCGGACCCAAAGCTTGCTTCCTCTCTAGGACAGGGTGATCCAGGGCTAGTTTCCGGCTGAGGATGGGGAATCGCAAGGCCCAGTGGTGGAACTCTCGGAGACGTGGGCTCTCTGGTTTCTTCTGGGTTCGACTTGAAACCTACAAGAGCCCGTCTCGCCCGAGAGACTTCGGGGTCAGGAAGGTTCTCTACAGACAGAGGTTTTAGGCCTTCCAGCCGCCGGCTGCGCCTCAGCGGCGTATCCATGGCTCACGTGTAGCCTCTGTAGCCTTCGGAACCGTCGGCGCCCTCATATGACGTCAGGCTCGCCCATTTCCGTGCCGGGCAGGAAGCGCACTTGCGGCAGAGTGAAGGGTGCACAGGACGTCTGCCGAGAGGAGCAGGGCTTAGTAGGCGCATGCGTGTTGTGCATGAGCTCAGTCTTAGTACTGAGTCTGGTTGCTGGGTTTCCGCGATGCGTTCTTTTGCAAACTGCGAGTTCTGGGTGCAAGAGAAGCGGGATGAGGTGGGGTATACTCTTTCTTTTTTTTTTTTTTTCCTGAGAGAAGAGGTTAGCAAAAGGGCGGAGGGAGTCTGTAGGCAGAGCCGAATGAGCATGTTAACTTACTCTGGAACAGATGCTGGGCCCGCAAATGTCGCGCTTTCTTTTGTTTTTAGCTTCTGTAACACAGTAGCTTTGCTCAGTGTAGCAAAGGAGGAGGTCTGGGGGTCTGCGTGAACGGGAAATCTTCAATTTTTGAGTTGTCTTAAACGTTCTCATCCTTGCCACCTCTCTCTTCCCTACTGCTGTGCCCAGGTATGCAGCAGGTGGTTCTCTACTTTGAACAGTTTCAGTTAATCAGCGAAATGTCAGGTCTGTGACCCAGAAAACCTTGACTGCTTGTTGTCAATGTTGGGGGTCACAACCTGTGCCCGAAGTCAGGTCTGGCTACCTCATCCTCAATGAGCCAATTGAAAGAACCAAATTAAAATTGGAAACCTTTAGAAAAAAGAGATTTACTCAATTTGTCATACTAGGAAGAGGGGCAAAGAGATTCTGTGAATCACTCAAATTCGACCTTAGGATTGTAAAGTTAGATAAAAAATTTAGAAAGCCGGGCAGTGGTGGCGCACACCTTTAATCCCAGCACTTGGGAGGCAGAGGCAGGTGGATTTCTGAGTTTGAGGCCAGCCTGGTCTACAGAGTGAGTTCCAGGACAACCGGGCTACACAGAGAAACCCTGTATCGAAAAGCCAAAACAAAAACAAAAACAAAAACAAAAACAAAAACAAACAAACAAAAAAACCATTAGGTAGAGGGGGAAGGATACATCTGAGTAGTCCTTATCAAGGTATGACTCTGCCCACCATTGACCCATTATTATCTGGGTTTTAGTCTCATCCTGTAAGAGGTATGACAAGTTTTTAGAACTCTGAAATCTCTTTCCGGGAGACAAGTTTCCCCTCTTGCTGGTACCTTTTTCTTCTCCCAGCATGAGAATTCTGGGGAAATTTCCATTTCTTTGGAGTCCACTGTCTGATTGATTGTCTCCTTAGAATACCTTCTTTTCTGTCAGGATGGTTTCTTGCTGACCCAGGAGGAGGCAGGCACGAGGAAGACCCAGAAAAAAAGTTCCTGCTGGGTAGAAAGCACCATTCTTGGACACACCCCCTAGGCACTGCCACACACTGTCTCAGATGCTGACTGATGGAGTCAACTTGAGTCCACCCTTAGTGGTAGGGAGTAAATAGCACAGCTTCTGTGTTGTCACTAGAAACAGTTGCACCCTGGTGTTGTAATTATATGTCAGTTCCTGCCTCCCTGGTATGGGCTCAGAGCCCTCATGTTCCTGATTGAAGAGGAGCTGCAAGGACTTGTAGTTAGGCACCAACTCTCCCAGTTCTTTCAGCTTCTCAGTTCTCAGAGGAGTAGGTTCTGTTTGGTTACTTAAATTCCTGCCTCTGCTTGACTGAGCCAACTACTCAAAGCCACAATATGGGGTGTCCAGGGCTCTGGAGGGGATGATATGCCTCCACTCCTGCTCCAGGCTGCCTCAGCCCCAGCCCTCTTCCTGGTTCTTAGCTCTATCTGGAGGGATCACTCGCAGTGTTGATCAGAGCACATCCTGGGTCTACTTAAAATAAGTCAGGTCTAATTTTGTGTCTCTTCCAGGGTAGTGTGTGTGTAAGAGAGAGCAATGTTGGACAGAAGACTTTCGATGTGTCTCTAATACCTGCGCAAGTTTCCACTTGAGCCCAGCCTACCTTTATTCTTGTATGCACAGGTCAGGGGAGGCTCCTGAAAATTTCAGAGTAGATAGCTTTCTTCTTGAGTTTTGTCTAATAGGAGGATAAGAAAGGGCTTTTGTGCCCCTCCCCGCAAGAGACCTCAGCAGGATTCAGTCCCAGGCTCTTGTGAAGGTAATCTGGTAATTCATGTGCCCTCACCCATTTCCCTGGCTCACTTTCCCATTCACTTATTGTTGCTTCTAGGGAAGGGGGGCACTTTGTAAACATCGTTTGCACATAAATCCTCATTTTAAGAGTTGGCTCTTGGTAGCTATCAAAAGATCTTCAGGACCTTGAATCTCCTGGCAGAACAGTGAGATTCGGGAGACTAATAAAGGTCTGTCTGTTTCTTTGTGTATGTCTGTCTGGGCTTGTCTTTCAAACTCCTAGTGTGTTCGTGTGTGTGTGTGTGTGTGTGTGTGTGTGTGTGTGTGTGTGTCTGTCTGTCTGTCTGTCTATCTGTCTGTCTGATCTGTGGGTACTTACCTCTGCCAAGGCAAGGTGAGAGAGTACCCGGCTGACTGTCCTTGTCTCTTGACTCAAGCATGCACATCACTGTGTGCTCTTGCTTGTATAAGTTACATGGGCCCGTCTGTGCATGCCTGTGCACCTCTATGTGTGCATCTGTCAGTGCAGACCATTGTACTAGTACTAGGGTTGACAACCATCTTCCTGGCTTGGTATTCCAGGGGACTAAAGGAACTCCAGGAGACCCCTGGTAGGCAACACGTGGTATAGTTAGTGCTGGGGATTTAAAAACTCAACCATGCTGCCCTGATAGGGTGATTGAAGCCTTGGAGAGTATCTGACCCATATCATGGACCCATCCGTAGGCACTGGTTTCCTCCAGTCAGCAGATCTTAGGTTACATAAATAAACCAGGTCTTGCCCAGTCAGCACTTCATGGCATGTGTGAAACTCAGCCCCTCCAGTGCATAGACCAGGGGCAGTCAGGGACAGCAGTGTATGCAGGAGGGGCAGTTGCCAGGCAACTAAACCTTCCATCTCTGTGACTAATCCTGGCTCACAGTGTCACTCACTGCCTGGCTTTGGCCAACTGCTTTATCCTTTCTGTGTCTTGGTTACCTTCTGGGGAACAGGAAGATTTCCTATGAAAAGCTGAGGCTTCAGAGTCAGAGTGACCAGGCGTGACTCCCACCTCTACTTTATTTGCTGCACGACTGACAGCAGTACCCAAGCCTCTCTGTGCTTCAGTTTCTTTATTAATAAAATGAGTCACAAGAACTGCACAACTGCCTCCGGGGGTTGTGCAGAGTAAACGCAGCTGCACAGTACATACCCAGCAGCTGGCTTCTCTGCTGCTCACGGATGCTTACATATTCACAAACAGGTTTCCTATAGCTTTTCTAGAATCCTCTTCTAGTCAGGCTGACATCTCCCATCTCTCCAACTGTCCCCCAGTTCTCCAAAGGCCTCCCTTACCCCCCCCCCCAGCACCATGGATCCATCATTTTTCTGCTCCACAGTTCCCAGTAGTATGGCCAGCTCCCCATGCTCTTCCTGGCACTAAGCCACCATGTGAGCCTCCAGAGGAAAATGTCCAAGGAGCTCCAGCTGTCTCCTGGTATTATTTTAGATACTATAAGTTTTCCTCCCCTCTCCTCTCCTTCCCTCTCCTTTCCTCCCTGTTCCTGCTTTCACATTCTCTGTTTTTCTCCTCCCTTCTCCCCCCTCCTTGAAGCCATCTTGGTTAGCCTGGAACTCATGGCAATCCACTTATCTTATCCTCCTCTTGAGTAGGTGCTACAGATGTGAGACATCATGCCTGGGCTAGTAGAGGACCTCTATTGAGTTGTTTTGGGGTCTAGCTCCTTTAACGTAACCCTTTCTCTACCTCCTGTTTGGCCAGTGTGCACAGCTGTTTTCAGGTGTATGCTGTGAATTGTTTCCACAGAGTACAAGGACCAGGACAGGGGCCAGCTCTTACTGAGAGCTCTTATCTTAGCCCCCATCCCTTTGATTCATGAGATGGGGAAGGAGGGACTGCGTGGGAGGAGAAGCGCTGGACCGTTCAGTTGCAGCACTCACAGGGGTCTGGGAAGCTGCTGGGTTAGGGAAGGGTCACTCCAAAGCTCTCTGGTACCCGATGCTCAGGTGGAGAACAGAGCTTATCTCCAGATCTTCTCAAAGCATCTGCAGGTTTTGCTGAAACAAGAAGGGGCACTGCTGCCATCCCTTGGTCTGCAGAAGGTAGAGAGGGTGGTGTGTGTATGGGTGTGTGTGTGTGTGTGTGTGTGTGTGTGTGTGTGTGTGTGGTGAGGGAGTCTTTAAGCATGCTCCCTGACCTGAACAGGTCAGAGAAGGGGTTAGAAGTGACCTGAGCAGGTGGAAGAAGGGACTCTAAGAATGTGGACATTTCATAGCCATCCCACCCTCTCTTTGCTGTATCTGACAACAAAGTTTCTCCATGAGAATCAGTCAAACTCAAGGTGTGTCCAAGCCTTAGATGTTAGGATTTGGTATGGGGCTTGGGTTTCTAGCAAACTCTCAGGTGCTGCTGCTGCTGGTAGGGATGCAGATAGTGTGGTGGCGCTGGTGCTGCTGGTTCACAGACCATACCCTGAGGATCAGTGTACCTGAGAAAGGGGTAAAGGAACCCCTGAAGAGCCTGCCTTCTTTCCTTCCACACAATGCAGAGGTTGCATTCAGTAACACCCTATCATTCACCAAGAACTGATTATTTCCCCTGTGCCTGATACTAGAAACAACCAGGGGAACAGGCAGCCATGGTCCCTGCCTTGGAGGCACTTACATTACTTTGGGGATCCCCTGGAGAACACATTCTGAAAGCCCTGAAGTCCTTTGAGCAGAAATGAGCAGGGGAGGTAATGACATCTCAGAGAGGCCATAAGGCTTGCTGACAGTCCGCTCAGGGGTGACTTTAAACCACACTCCCCAGCTTGAGATCTTGCCCTATCACCTAACTAGGAGGGGTGGGAGACACCAGCAGAAGTGCGTGGGGCTTGAACAGGACAGTGACAGATCCTGTACATGTTACCAGAGGGTGTCAGCTAGGGCTTGTGTGTAAAAGGAGCTCATCAGAAAGATGGGTAAGGCTGGGCAGTGGTGGTGCATGCCTTTAATCCCAGCACTTGGGAGGCAGATTTCTGAGTTCAAGACCAGCCTGGTCTATAGAGTGAGTTCCAGGGTTCCAGGACAGCCAGGGCTATACAGAGAAACCATGTCTCAAAAAACAAAAACAAAAACAAAAAACAAAAAACAAAAAACAAAAAACAAAAAAAAAAAACAAAAAAAAGAAAGAAAGAAAGAAAGAAAGAGAGAAAGAGAGAAAGACAGATAAATGTATCCCAGCATTGTACACATACTCAGTTCTCAGGATCTGGTCAATGACAGCGTTTCAGAGTAAGTCCTTGACAGAGTTTTAGACTAAGCCCTTTCCTTCTGTTTACTAGCCTACCCTCATTTCCTTCGCATCTGGCTTCTTGATGCTCTGTTTTCTTCACTGTGATAAGCCACTCCAGCAGTGGTTGTTCCTCTCAGTCAGTGTGGTGGCCACATCTCCACAACAACCCTTGGATATGCTGTCTTTTTTGTGATGCTGGGGATGGTACTCAGGGTTTCACACATGCTAAACAAGGATTGGAACACTGAGCCATACCCCCAGCCTTTGGAGATATTGACTTGGTGACCAAGAAAGAACAAAGTATGAGCTTCCTTTTCTGAACCACAGATTAAACCAGTCCCTGGTTTAGTGGAGGAGAATCTCAGTTCTTCATTGCAGTAGCTCAGACCAGCCCCAGATCTCAGCCAGATGGCCTATCCAACCTCAGGTGAATGAATCTAATCTCTCTAAGTCAACAAACTATTTTTTTCTGCTTCCATGGAGCCTCCAAATGTCTAACGTTACCGTAGGAACAGGGCTGCTTGTGGGATGCACAGGATCACTGGGCATGGCCTGAGATTACCACCATCCTATTGTTTACTTACATCAAGAACTGACTGACTGTCTGTTTGTCTTGTGATCATAATTCTGCATCTCAGATGCTCTGACTCACTCTACTGAAGGAGTGTCATAGAAACAGACAGATTGTTTCCTCCACAAACCCCATTTATCTGCAGGTTAAAAGGCATGCTGCTAACAGGATGGTTAGCAATATTGATAATGCACTTTACTTCAGGAGATTAGAAAGTCATAGCAACATTTAAGTGCCGGTAGTTTAAGCCATCAAGATTCTGTCCAGAGTAGCTAGCATACAAGGGTGGTGCTTGCAGGTCTTGTCTGAGTCTCTAGGTAATCTTGTTTTTCAGAGGTGCAGGGATAGAAGCTGGTCAGTGGTCCAGCGAGGGTTTGAATCCAGAGCTCTGCTTCTAAAACACATGTGATTTTTACCCACACCTTTCTGCCTTTGTGTACTTTATCTAAAGCTTGAGTAAGTTCCCATTGTAGCCTGGTCTGACTCTGTTCTTTCTAAATAAGCCAGAAGTTACAGGTCTTTAAAAGTGTCTCTCATCTGTGCGTGGTGGTATATGCTTGCAATTCCAGCACTCAGGATATGGGGGTGGGAGCATCAAGGGGATCAGGGGTGGAGATCAGCTTGGATATAAAGCAAAATAAGTTAATTAAAATAAATCAAAATAATGAAAACAAAACTAAAGCAGGCTTCTTGTGGAGATAAAGGACAGATTAATCAGAGTGATATTTTCTGTTCTATACATCTCAACATAAAACAGTGCTCAGATGTTATCCTTTTCTGCTTGTGTGGTTTTAGCTCTCTGCTTTTGAAATGACTCTGCACAAATCTAGACAGACTTTCTTGGAAAGACGTTAAGGACCGGGATTTCCAAAGCTGGCCCGAGTGACGTCTCCCATCCATGTTATCTTCTTACTGTGTCACCTGGACCACCCCTTGTTCTTCAGACATATTCTCGAGGATAGCCCCCAGCTAATGGAACTACGCAACAGGGTTGTTATGCATTTCTAAGGTTGGATCATGGAGGGCTGAGTACTTCTGCTTGGCTCTCATGGGATGATGGCTCTTGGAACTCAGCCTGCGTGTTGTGAGGAAGTACAAACCACCTTATGTGGAGAGAGTGCCTGGAGCTGTCTTTGGTAGCCCAGCCAATCTGCCAAAACCCTTATCACCTAGCAAGTGGGAAAGGATTTGCTTCTGTCATGATTCTATCCCCAATTCACTGGTTCAATCTTAACTTTGAGCCTGGGACCAAATCATGAAACAGAGATATTTCTCCCTGTCCATATCTGTCCTGCCAAACTCATCAACAGTTATTTTTACACTACTAAGTCTTGGGATGGCTTGTTAAGCAACAATAGTGACTGATATGGAGAGTCCGTTTGTGGCCTTTTGGGGGCACTTTTCCTAGGGAAAGGTGATGGGTAGGGAGTCACCTACACATCACTACATTACTTCATCAGAGGCAGACTGGATGGCAAGCTCTTTCTTAATCCTTGGCCGTATACATTAAGATATTCTACTGACTTTCTTTGTGTGTGTGTGTGTGTGTGTGTGTGTGTGTGTGTGTGTGTGCACATGCATACATGTACATCCTGTAGCCTCAGAGCTTTCTTAGTGTCAGGTTTTCACTGATTAGAATGTCATTTCACTGCATAGTTTTTCATTTTTAATTTTCTTTGTTGCTGTATTCTTCAACCACAAATCAGTATTTGCTATCCTAGCAATTAGTCATAAATAGTAATCAAATAAATGAAAGAAGATGAAATATACATGGGCTGGGGTTAGGGATGTCTGGAAAGATGGTTCAGTGGTTTCAAAAGTGCTTGCTGCTCTTGCAGAGGACCTGGGTTTCCTAGCACCTACATGGTGTGTGCACTACTGGTGTGTGCTAAACAGAAAGAATGAGGGTGATAATTTGTATTAAAGAGGCACTAGCTTTCCCTCTCTTCACTCAACTAAATCAGATATAATTCACAAGTTACCACAAACTTATAATTTCAGAGTATCCCAAAAGCTACTGCTAACACCCAGAGTGAATTAATCAGTAGAGTTGGGTGTGACAGTGGAAGCTGGAGATACCAGCTTGGTGTTCCAGACCCACAATGTTCTACACACCCATACCATTGTGTGTGCAGCCTGTGCAGTATCCTGCTGGGCATGAGTCACAAGTCCTATGGCTAGGCAGGCACTATCTCAGATTCATGGGCATCTTCAGAGGTCTAGGGGAAAGCGAGGTCCTCCTCGAAGGGTCAGGTGCCCGAGTTCAGTGCCCAACGCCACATTACTGGCTGCTGGCCTCCAGGAGAAGACTCTGGGGCTTTCTATTTGTATTCCCAGGGTCTTCAGTGATCATACAACACACTGTCCTAATAGGAACTTCTGTGCTGATGGGGATAAGAGTTATGAGCAAGGTGAGTGACTTTTCCTGGGAGACATGAACAAATGTCTATTTGCCCTAGATAACAAACCATTGACAATGGAAAAAAAAATCCATATAAGTATTGCTTGGTGAACCAGTGAATTTATTGAGGTTGCTTACAGGAGCATGAGTGAGAATCCACTTCTAGGAACGTGGATGACTCCAAGGCAGTTGCATCACCAAAAGCCCACACTAGGGTAGGTGATGACTCATGAAAACCACAGCCCGGGAGCTCCCTGTTCCACTGGAGGTCAGTTCCACAGAAGAATCCTTCACCTAAGTTCTTTCCTGTTTATATTAGCTGGGAAAGGGGCCACTGCCTTTTAGTGTCTGTTTTACAAGGCTTTAAGGCTACTGAATAATCAATGCAAATCCAGACTTAGAGTGCCACCTCGTGTCAGAAATTAGGAAGAACTACAGGTCAGAGAACCTGCCCTAATCAGATTCAGAAATTCATTCTCATGTGCACTGGGTCCTTTTCCGGATGAACAAACATTATTAGATCAGTAGCTGTGCCTTTCTGGGCAAGTCACTTAACCTGCCTGAGGGTGAGCAGTGAAGGGCAAGACTGGACAGGCAAGAAGCCTCCTGGGCTCGTCCTTGAGCTGATAGATGAGCCAGCAAGTAGTACCAGTAACTTAACATTTAGGCAGGAATGTCTCTAGATTTTCCACCCTATGGACCCAGTCAGAAATTTCCATAACATTCACAAAATGACCCCGGAGGCACCATCCGGGAGCCCAGGCCTCATCCAAGCATAGGGATCCTCAATATTGGAGTTTGGAATCTGTTTGTTTGTTATGAGGGCCTGTCCTGTGTTCAGAGGAGTGGTCAGACGTGTGACTGGCTATTCTCTGTTAGAACCCAGACCAGCTACAGTCTCTCTCCTCCCTCAGCTGCCATGAAGAGCTAACAGCCCACACTAAGTACAACCAGCCTGGCAGAAATGAAGATATCCTGAGGAGAAAATGTGGGTTCCTCCAGCTGACTATTAGACTGTTCAAACAGTGGACTCCAAGAAGTGGGATTTCCCTGGAAATCTCTGGCTGGGAGAAGGAAAAGACTCCAGCAGGAGGGAGGGTACTTGTCTCCTAGAAATGACATTTCACGCTTTAAAGTTTGAGTTTTTTCGACGTAAAGATAGGTTCTCACTATGTATCCTGGAACTCACTCTGTAGACCAGGCTGGCCTTAAATTCACAAAGATCAGCCTGCCTCTGCCTCTATGCCTGTCTTTCTTTGGGGTGTGTGTGTGTGTGCACACATTTCTAATAACTTTTTAGATCACTTTGCCCAGACACTGATGTGTCAGAGGTGGACTGGATCACGCCTTGACTGACTGCTTAGATGTGTGTATCCCTGTCCTGGAGATGGACTAGGGGAGGGGGAATGTAAATGGATTTTTGTTCCCCTTCCTAGTGTGGCCACATTGAATAAATCTCCTTTTCTGCTTCTTACTTCTAATTTGGCTATTTTAGTGGGCTACTCAAGTGGCTGGAGAATTGGCTCAGTGGTTGAGAACACCTCGTGCTCTTGTAGAGGACCCAGGTTCTGTCCCCAGCACCTGCATGCACAGTTCACACATACACACATTTTACACATCTTGTTCTTTTTTTTTGTTTTGTTTTGTTTTTGTTTTTGTTTTTTTTTTTTTGGTTTTTCGAGACAGGGTTTCTCTGTGTATCCCTGGCTGTCCTGGAACTCACTCTGTAGACCAGGCTGGCCTTGAACTCAGAAATTCACCCGCCTCTGCCTCCCAAGTGCTGGGATTAAAAAACGTGTGCTACCACTGCCGGGTGACATCTTGTTCTTACATATCTCTTCTGTTCTACATTCCTTGGACTCTAGGAATCCAATCCTGGCAATTTTTGTGCTCACTTTCTTTTATTTATTTATTTTATTTTTTAAGACAGGGTCTCACTATATAGTCTTGGCTAAGTAGAACTCCCTATGTAGACCAGGTTGGTCTCAAACTCACAGACATCTGCCTACCTCTGTCTCCCAAGTGCTGGGATTAGAGGTGTGCACTACCACATCCAGCCTCTTGTGCTTACCCTTGTACTCTCCAGAGCTCCCCTGAGAAGCCACTCACTTCTGTTTCAGAAGTGGTCATGGGTCAGATGAAACTCTGCTGTTTCCAGCTCCATGACTTTCATCGTGTGCCTGTGATGGAGTGCCATCTCTATCTGCATCTACAACCCTTTTCCTCAAACACCCTTGAGGACTAAGAGCGGATGCTGACACCACTGCTCAGTTGCTTCCAATATACATGAACCAGCATCATAAAAGATGCACCAGTGGGGCTCAGTGTCCAACTTGCCAGTAGATTCAAGGTAGACTGGCTTCTCCTCAGTGCTTGTATATTGCTTTTAATCATGGGGAGTGCTCTCATGAGGCTCCTGACTTTCTGACTTCCCCTGTAAACTTGCAGATTGTAAGATGGCAGAATGCTCCTGAGTTCAGGCTCAGGCCTGTGACTGAGTGGAATTTCTGGTCCTTGCACTCTCTTGCAGTGGTTGTATTTGTTACTTTTTGGTTGCTATGGTAAAACACTGACCATGGCAGTTTATAGAAGAAAGACTTTATGTTGGTCTGTGGTTCCAGAGGGATTATAATCCATCATGGAAATGCAGAAAGCATGGCAGTGGGCCTGAACAGGAAGTGGGCATGGCAGGTGGGAACAGGAAGCTGAGAGCTCACATCCTTAGCCAGAGCATGAAGCAGAGCAAGAACTAGATGTGGGAGATTCTTTATTCTCAAAGCCCAGCCCCAGTGATGTACCTCCCCTAGCAAGGCACCCCCATCACCATCTGGGGACCAAGTGCTCAGATGCAGAGCCTATGGAGAGCATTTATCATTCAAACCACTTTTTTTTTTCCAAGACAGGGTTTCTCTGTGTAAAAACTCTGGCTGACCTCGAACTTACTTTGTAGACTGGGCTGGCCTCAAACTCACAGAGATCCACCTGCCTCTGCCTCCCTAGTGCTGGGATTAGAGGCACGTACCTCCAATTGCCTGGCTCAAAAACATTTTTTTAGGGGGTAAAAAGTACTTAGATTGGTTGTCAGAGTGAAACTCAATAAATGTTAGCTAGTGTCTGGAAATAAAAAGCTTAGCATGGGGACGTTTGAAGGCTAGTCCCCTGCTGCTTGCGGTTCTGGTCTCATCACCTACTTCTTCTGCAGCTTTGTGTGACTACGACAGGCTTTTGCTACGTGATCTTGGCATGTCCTTTCTTCTTATACATTCCTACCTGGAGGAAGGCGAGCAGTGCACGGGGATCCAGAGAGTTAGGAGACTCTGGGGGACCCTCCCCGAGTTAGAAAGCAGCACACAGCTGCTGAGCAGAGAGAGGAGTGTCTCCTTGGGAGTGGAGACAAGTTGGAGAGGGAGTGCCAAGGACACAGCTCTGAGTTCTGCCGCTCAGGCTAGGGGCACAGGTGCTTTTGAGTCATTTCTGCAAGCGACCCCAGTGGACCCACTTCTTTAACTCGGGATTCTTTGGTCTGTCATCAATTCCCTGTGTGTCTGGAACACACGGATGGTCAAGGGAAGTCGTCACAGTTCAGGCCCCCAGTTACTCAGAAGACTCGAGTCTGGGTTTTCTTGTGCAGATGTTTGGGATTGTGATCAGATCCATAACAGACAGAGAGGCTCTCTTAGTTAATTAAGACAGGCCTGACTCCGTCTGTGGAAAGGCATAACAAATAGAACCAATGCTCCTGTGCTCTGTAGGAATCTCCTCTCAGTGTTGGACAGTGAAAGGCAGTCTGTTTTCTGGTTGAGTGAGGCTTACTCCGGAGACCTAGTAAAAAATTCTACAAGGGACTGAAGACTGAGCTACATCCCCAGACATTAGGCTGCTAACTCACAGCCTAGGACAGTGCCCCAAGCTCCTGGTATTCTGGCTGTGCTCCACCCCCACAGTCACCTGACTACAGCCAGGTAGGCCCCGCCCCACAGTTACCTGGGAACAGCAAGGTAGCCCAGCCCACTGTAAAAGGAGCTGCTTGACCCTTCCTCTCTCTCTTAAGCTTACTCTTACTCTCACCTCTTGCTCCTCTCCTCCTCTACCCCTTCCAGGCTGCCTCCCCTGCAGACTGCCTGCCCCATAGATGGCCTGGACTTGTTCTGCTGGGGTCTGTAATCTCTTGTGCCCATTCCTTGCATTAAGTCTCAGTATGTATCCCTGAACCCTGATGGGATGAGTTCAATCCTTGGCAGAGGCCTGGGACACTCAAGATAGTTTGCTTTAGACTCAGTGCCAGACATCAAAGCAACATGACCTTGAAGCAAGCTGGGGAGGAAAGTGTTTATGGTACTCTTTCACATTGTAGCCCATCATTGCAGGAAGCCAGAACAGGGACTCAAACAGGGCAGGGGCCTGGAGGCAGGAGCTGATGCAGAGGTCATGGAGGGGTGTTGCTTACTGCCTTGCTCCCCATGGCTTGCTCAGCCTGCTTTCTTATAGAACTCAGGACCACCAGCTCAGGGATGGAATCACCCACAATGGGCTGGGCCCTCCACCATCAATCACTAATTAAGAAAGTACAGGCTTACATACAGCATGACATTATGGAGGCATCTTCTTAATTTAGGTTCCCTTCTCTCAGGTGACGTTAGTTTATGTTAAGTCGACATAAAAGTAGCCAACAGAATCTCAGATCCCTGGAACCTACATAGACACTGGGTGGGTATGGTGGCTCACTTGTAATTCCAGGCTCAGAAGGCAGAGGGAGACATGGGATGCCCAACACAGGCTAGCCAGCAGGGAATAGCCATATTGGCAAGCTCTGGGTTAGAGTGAGAGGTCCTGCCTTCAATGAATGAGGAGGAAGAAAGATGGAGGATAAATCTCAGAGCTCTTCAATGGATCTAGGATGCTTTCTGACATCAATACTCTCCATATGCACATATATACATGTATACCCCCTCATGCCCTGACACATGTAAACATGCATATACACACACATGATCACTGCCTGCCCCCAACCCATCCATCACAATTGGTAGAGCCTGAACTGAAGTGGGAATTGGGCACACAGGTGAAAGGATGTCTTGCTAAAGCAAACACATGAAAGGCTGTTTTCCTGAAGCAGACACAGGTGAAAGGATGTTTTGATATAGCGTACACACGAAAGGATGCTTTGATGAAGGAATACAAATGTGACCCCACAGACAGTGGGAGGCAAGCACTGAGCATTGGCTTGGTTTGCTCCATCTCATCTTTGCTAAAGACACACATGCATTGGTTTGCCTTACATAGCGTTGTTGAGCTCAACTTGTGATAATGCCACCATTGAGAGAAACTCAATGAAACCCAAGAACTGCTCATGAGGTTATTGTGGCAGACTTTGGTGGCCTCATCTTAGGCCAGTTGGTGAGCCTGGTGATTTCTTCAGGATTGAACTACAGCTACCCTGGTGTCTGCCTGCCTAGAGGACTGGTCTGCAGCTGCTGAATCATATTTGGTGTTTGCTATGGAACTGAACTGCTGAGAAAGAAGGTCCGTCTTGCCCCCAGAGAACTATTGCTGAACAGGTCTATTTCCCCCACATCCTAGTAACTTTTCTCTTCCACTACCTCTGCTGGGGGGGTGGGCTAGAGGAGAGACTGAACCCTTATTTAAAGTAGGTTATAACAAACTTATGCCTACACTGGACAGATAGACCTGTAGGCATCCCTTGATGACTCCATGGGAGAGGCCTCTTGGCTCCTCCACTCCACTCCCCTGTGTTTTCATCATACTCTCAGAACACTCCAGTTTCTCTTTACAGTACTTCTGCATTTATTTGTGTGAGTCATGCCTGTGTTGTCACCGGAGTCCAGCTGATGGGAGGTGGGAATGGACTTGGCACTGCAGGAATTCAGCCTTAATCTGTGGATAAGGGAATAACCATTAGGTCTCCATGACCTGCTTCAGTGCTGAGGGAGGAAGCCCATGTTTGGGGCTTTCTCTTAATGTTTCTGGGCTGGCAGTGGGGTTAGAATCTCAGACTGGGAGAAACAATAGGTTTGGGAGCTAGGGAGCTAAGGTGAGAGCTAGACACAAGAGTGAAGAATCTTCTTCCAAGCAGGTAGGACAGGGCTGAGGAGCCGTGGCCAGAGCAATAATAATGTAAGACATGGAAACTAGTTTTGTCCATAAAAGCTTCCTTCTGGGTAACACTCAGTGGTCTACCTCACCCATCTGGGCCTTAGTTTCTCCATCTGTGGCATGAGGTTAAGTGAGATGATTCACCAAGATTCTCTTAACATAGGACTTTGATGAGACTAGAAAGTAGAATTCCAAGTTCAAGGAAGTGTAGCTGAGGTCAGAGTTCAAATCCACATCTTTTTTATAAAAGTCAGGTGAAGAGACCTACTTTGCTTGTTTACCAGCTAGGAAAACTCTCTACCAACCGAACTACATGCCCTTAGGATGTAACAACCCTTTTCTTTAAATGGTACCTCAGGCTCTGAGGTATCTGGGTCTGGGGTGGCCTAGGGGAGGGGACCACCACCTGTCCCTTGGTGGACTGTTTTAGAAACATCACTGTTTGTCCCTTCCCCAGGGGAAACTAGCCCCTGTCTAAGCCAGGGAGAAGGGGCCATGGTGACTTCCTTCCGAAGATTTGTGAAGCCCAGGATGAGAACCCCTTCACCTCTTCTTTTGCTCATGCTATGTGTTACCTTTAGTCACATCTTTATAGGATGGTGGTCCCAGTGATAGACCTTTAAGTTCCATAGGTGTGTCAGGAATGAGTGGGGTGTCATCCTTGTCCTGCAATAGAGAAATCACTGTCCTTATTGGTCTAGAACATGGTATGAGCAGTTCTTTAGGAAGTGTGTTCTGGCAGGGTCACTTTTGGAGTCTCAAGCTCTACATGAGGCTTGATGAGGGAACTTCTAGATGTCTATGTCTTCCCAACACTGATTGAGAAAGATCCACAGGGGTTAGTAAGTGGGGTTTGAGTTCTAGTTCTACTCTAGAAGTCCTATTGACTGTGGGAAGTTGCTCATCCCAACATGAGCTGGTCTGCTCCAGCTTGAGGAGGTGGTGTGATTTCTCTAAGCCTCAGTTTATTTAACTGTGTAGTGGCAAGTACACACCTGCCTGAGAGCAGTTGAAATAAAGCTATGTTTATCTGTGTCATTACGGCTCATACCTATATAATTATATGCAGATTAATGCAGTGCTCCATAGAGGACCCATATCTTTTTTTTTT
>NW_022196904.1:142105951-142127218 GCF_008632895.1 Mastomys coucha
CTTTGTAGCCCTGGCTGTCCTGGCACTCACTCTGTAGACCAGGCTGGCCTCGAACTCAGAAACCCGCCTGCCTCTGCTTTCCCAAGTGCTGGGATTAAAGGCGAGCATTACCACCACCACCCATCGAGGACCCATATCTCTCAATTGCCCAGCCTGTGAGCCTTGCCTGCTGTCTGTCCTTTCTGAGTTCTCGGCTGCCTACTGTGTCTCCATGCCCAGAGGATCTGTCTACAGGAAGGCCTCACCTCTGCGTGCAGGCGTTTCATCCTATAGGCTGTAATGGCTGTGGGCCCCGACAGGAAGATCTCCAGGAAGGTGAAGCAGAGCATCGTCAGCTCTAGTCTTTGGATGTAGGACTGCAGGGAGGGGCAGGAAGAAGGATAGGGTATCTTGCCTGTCCCCTGAGACTGGCAGGCAGATCCCCAGGAGAAACAGCAGAGCTTCTGCTCCCCTCAGAGGGTAGAGAGGGACTCTGGGGGATTGGGACAGTTTCCATTATGCCCTATGCCCAATACCAGGTACATAGTGGGGTTAGGTGAATGTTTCCTGAAGCAGGATAAGCAGAGTCTCTCAAGTCCCTAGGAGAACTGGAAGTGGTCCTAAGGGTCACCTGGACTACTCTACTCACTGGATGGAGTTGCCTAGACCCAGAGAGAAAGTGTGCTTTATAGCAGGGTGGGGGATGGGTAAGCTGGGAGCCACTGGGGCAAAGCTACTGACCATTCACCCTCTAGGCTGTGATGGCTGTGGGCCCTGACAGGATCTCCAGGAAGAGATCTACATGCACCAGGGAAGCACTTGTGTGTATGCAACTTGTGTCACTTTGGAACCTGGCCGAGAGGCACCTAACTTAGAATGGCAGTGTTTCTTCCTATTGTAGAGGAGCAACGGTGCAGTGAAAGAGAACTGGGCTGGCTGTGGCAGACCAGGCTTTAAGCCTTCTCTGTACCCTGGATTTGCTGCACAGCCTCTGGCCACAAATTTGTCCATTTTTGAACCTCAGTGTTCACTCCCATAAAATGGGGGCAGCAAAGAAGACTTAGCCCATTCTGCAAGGCTGTTGGGAGGAGGTGATTTAGGTGTGGAATTAGTTGTTCTAGGGCATGGTCTAGCAGTCAGTTGGCTGCTCAGCACCAGGCAGGATATTCCCTCTCTCTGGGCCTCAATTTCCCCATGTGTAAAAGGAGGACCAGACATGGTGACTTGAAGCACAGCCCAGTTTCCTACTGTTGAATCATGAGAAGGTCAGCCATGTTGCTTTCACCTTGCCTCCAGAGGGATGTGTATGGATTGGCCGTGCCTGGTTCCGAAACAGGTTTTCTGAGCTTGGATTGCTTTTTCTCAGCCAAGCTCAAGGCTGTTCCCTCCTTGGACTCAGAGGACTTGTGAGGGGAGGGAAACTCACTGTGGAGTTGGGGTATGGTCTCCAGATTGGCCATGGAAAAGGACCCTCCAGAAAGAGGTCCTTGGCAATGACAAAGAAGCCAGCCAGGGCGCAGAACAGGTTGATGATGTTTGCTATCACACAGAGAGTCTTCTGCAAGCAGAGTTGAAATGTTAGAGCTGGTGGCCAAAGCTTAGTGATCCAAGTCAAGGCCCTTCTTCCAGGAAACTGGTTTGTGACACCCTCACCCCCATATGGAGGCTTTGCCATTTTTGTGCTAACTCACACACCAGGCCCTGATTGTTGGGAAGAGCCCTGGCATGCTCATTCTCTATTAGACACATTGGAAGGACCAAGAGCCGCTGTCAAGTGCATGAGGCTTATACTAAAGAAGGATATGTCACAACACACTCCCCAGTGACCATCCTACATCAGGTTTACCAGCTCTCAGAGTCTAACATCCAGAGGACCGCACAGGGAAGGGGAGGAGGAGCCTGAAAGGGTTCTGTCCCTTAATCCCCCAGGGTCTTCCTTCCTCTCCATCTACCTTGCTTGGGTCCTGAAACAGGGCCCCTGTCAGGCAGGTCTCTGCTAGGCATCTTCAGCCTCTGCTGGGTCACATGCCCATTTTCTATGCCCCTCAAGAAGCTCAAGGACATGGTAGGACTTAAACTCCAGAATAAAACCCTTGGGCTGTGGTGAGGAGAGAGTATAGGATGACTCCTCCAGATCACAGTTGATGGGGATAGAAGTGAACACTAAGAGAGGGTGTGGGTTGGAGAAGGTGAGGACCTGAGGGCTATTGATAAGTGGCTTTAGGACCCGGGGAAGGGATGCAGAGCCAGGTGGTCCTCAGGCTGATGGCTTAGGGGTTTGGATTGCCATGTATTGAATGAGGTCAAACATGCTAGATTTGCTCTGAGAAGCAACAGGTGGTTAGGTTTGTGAGGAAAGCAGGCATCGTATTTCTCAGTGGTGCAGGCCATGGGAGGCGGTCCTTGCTCAAGTAAAGGACTCCCACCATGCTCATGTAGGTAACACTAATTAAAACACAGTGGGATACAACCCCCAAAACAAAACAAAGACAAGAAAGAAGGAGAGGGACTTGAGTGCTGAGGGAGGAAGAAAGTGTTTGGTGGAAGGGGGAAGGCATAAGAGAGGATAAAATGGGAACAGAGACATGATCCAAGTATATAATGCATATGCATGCAATTGTGAAAGAATAAATAAAGAGTTGACAGATTTGGAAGGAAGCTATGATGCCTAATCTTTGTTGTTAACGTGAGTAGATTTAGAATCACCTAGGAGAATGCACCTCTGGGCATGCCTGTGAAGGTCCAGAGAGGTTTGACTGATGAGAGAGGACCCCTGCTAAAAGTGGGCAGCAGCATCCTATTGGTCAGGGAGGGGTTTGCAGATGGAATAATAAAGATGGGTCAGATGAGCACTGCCATTTGTCTCTCTGCTCCCTGATCCACTCAGATGTGAACAATCAGCTGCCAAGTCTTCCTCACTACGGTAACCTGTACCCTCTTAAACCTTAAGCCACTCTCTGTCAGGCATCTTGAAAAAGCAATAATAAAGAAGCCAAGGTTTGTTCTATATGGAAGAGTGGGTTCCTGGAGCCGTTCCTGAGAGGGCAGGAACTCCAGGTGGGGTGCCCCTTCTTCCCTGTAAACTCTAGTCAGTTGTCTATACCTGGAGCCTCTTAGATGCCCTTCTTCTATCCTGAAAATGCATTCTGGGTCACTCCTGCAAGGTGCCCTTGCCCCTCCCCCTAGCTCTGAGAGAAGGATCTCAAGGTCCCAACTCACCATAGAGGTCTTAGGAAATGTCACTGTTGCCATGGCTGCAATCCCTGCAATGAGAAACTGCAGGTTTGGAGGTCAAAGGAGAGAAGTTGAGGTGCCTTGAGACCACAAAGTCCCCTTCATTCTCTAACAAAACAAGCCCTGTTGGTGGGTGAGGTAGAGAGTACCACTTGGACAGAGTAGGCCCACTCCAGCCTCTGCCCCTCAATGTGCTTACTTGTGGAGGACACAAACCACCAGACTTCGTGCAGGTCACAGCTAGGTCACAGTAACCACCCTGCCTCAACCTTGCTCCTGTACTAGGGAGGACACTGCTTCTGGCTCTGAGGCCTAGGGTGTTTCTGATCTATCTTCTATGTGTATGCTGAGTCCTTGCTGTGTGCCCATCCTGGGGAGTATGGGGTGATAGGCATGTCATGTGTAGAAATACCTGTTACTGTAGTAGGAATGCCAAGCTGGGGCAGTGGGGATGGAGGACCTAGGGGAAGCTGAAGGTGGGATGAAGACATTTGCCCAAGAGGACACTATGGAGCTGGGGCTAAGTGTGAAGGCAGTTTTCAGGGCCACGATAGTACCCTGGAGTCCTGGAGGAGCATGGATCCTCTGGGGGAATGGTGTGTGTGTGTGTGTGTGTGTGTGTGTGTGTGTGTGTGTGTGTGTGAGCCCCCTCATTCTGGCTGACGGCACAGGAAGGACAGGAGTTGTGGATCACAACTGTGTGTGGCTGCAGAAAGAGCTGATAGTGATGAAAGGCTTTGGCTACAAAAGGCTGGGTGCTCAGAAGCCTTGCAAACCTAGCTCATACTGGCTCTCCTCCCTACCCAACATACATGGACAATTAAAGGAGGGTCCACAGGTCCCATGAGTGACAGGCACTCTCAGGAAGGAGCTATGGATAGTGTAACTGAGGGAATGGAATGCAGAAAGGGAAGGTGGAGGCTGGTAGGCTTACTCTTTGTGTCTCTTGGCTGTACTCAGCCTCAGTGCCAGGGCCTCCCAGGGGCCCCATGTACCCCTGTACCCACTGACCCTCTTACTCACAGAGACAGTTCCCCAGAGTGGATACCAGCACTTCAATACCACCAAGTGCAGATTCTTGACTGTGGAGACCAGGTATCCACCAAAGGCCAGGTGTGCAAAAGCAATGGCGATGTGAAAGCCCTGGGTGGGAAGCCAGAAGTAGCTAAGGTGAGGTGGCAAATGGCTAGCCCTACATGACTACCAGTGCCTGGACCTACTGGTGGGAGTTCTTTTCCTTACTTCTCAGTGGGCTTGGTCGTCAAGGAGGGACCCCCTTCCCGGGGTCCGCTGGAGGGACAGGCAAAGATGTCAAAACCCCCCTTGGGGCATGCATTCTGCTCTGTCTCTGCCTGGCTGGCATCTTGGGCCCTGTTCGCACTCCACAAAGCACCATCCTCCATGTTGCATATGTTTCAGTTTTAGGATGAGTGTAACTGGGAGCTGGGGGCTCTCCCCTTAACCTCTTCCCTGGGTGTCACCTCCCTACTCACAGCCAATTTCTGTAGAAAGTCACTTCCCTCCGGGGCTTTCTCAAGGTGTCCATCTGGAACCAGATGCTGGGGCTGGGCCACTTTCCTCGCAGGCTGGGCAGGTCCTAGGTTCTGCCATGGAGAGACTTCTTCAATAACACTGCTGGAAATCACTGTGGGAGCTTGTACAGCCATTGACTCTGGCTGGGAACCCAGGCCGGCTCGTGGCACTAGAGGTCAGGGAGCTTCCACTGGCTACCTGGAAGGTAAACAGGAGCTAGAGGTCAGGAGGCCTGGCTCATGTGAGCATTTTGTAAACAGTCCCCAACCTGTGGCTTAGAATGAGACAACTGAAGGTAATGGGAACCAAACAATGGCCGTTGGGTGATGCCCATGTCTTCTGGGTTTGAGGGGATAGGAGAGAGAAGGGAAGGAGATTTCTGCCCAGGCCTTACTCTGAGCCCACATGGAACCAGAGAGTCAGTACTTAACAATGTCTACAGTACTAACACCCGTGAGTCCTTTCTCTGTTCCAAGCACCCATACAAGCATTTGATACAAGCATTTTATTATACATCATCTGTTGGTATCTGCATCCCAGTCCTATGAAGGAAATGATGTTCTCACTCCCATTTTGTTGATGAGGCTCAGAGACGTTAAGCCACACATCTAAGGTTGCATAGCCAATAAATGAGAGTGGAATCATGGTAAGCTGGCCTGACCCCATCTCCTGTGTTCTTGGCCTGGGCTGCTGGTGGGATGCTCTGGTCCCTATCTCCATTAACTGGCAGTGACAGCCCCTGGTTTAGTGGGAAGGATGAGTGGGCCTTTTCTTCCTTCGGTTTTAGAAGCTGGACCCAGAGAGATGGCTGTGTGGCTCCTTTCTGTGAGCCGATCTGGGAGTGCATGGCTTTAATTGTGTAGCTTTCCCCAGGCCTTTCTGATGTAGATATGACTTCAAACGAAGCTTCTTCGGGGCAGAGTTGGGGTAGCCTGGGGTGTCTGGTAGTGGTGGCCATTTGGTCACTGGAGATGGCCAGGTGTCTACACCTGGGTGCTTGCTTCTATAAGCTGAGGCAGTAGAAATGGTTCAAAGATCCAGTAAGGAATTGAACTCAAGAGCACCCTCTCCCAGCCGGGTGGTAGTGCATGCCTTTAATCCCAGCACTTGGGAGGCAGAGGCAGGCCGATTTCTGAGTTCGAGGCCAGCCTGGCCTACAGAGTGAGTTCCAGGACAGCCAGGGCTATACAGAGAAACCCTGTCTTGAAAAACAAACAAACAAACAAACAAACAAACAAACAAACAAAGAGTACCCTCTCCCAAAGCACATCCCATAGAACACTGGTCCTAACAGATCTACGTTAAAAGGGATCATGGTTAAACAAGTTTAGGAAACCTTACACATTGCCTTCTTACTTCTTCAAGGCTTTGAGGACTCTGGCAGGGATGTGCTCTGTTTTAATATTAAGGACACTTCCTACATTTAATTTGCTGTAGAACCTTCTTCCTTAGAATCCAACCATACATGGAAGTTGATATTTTGTAGGGTTGGTTTGCTTTGGGTTTAATGGCAAACTTCCAAACCTCTGGTTCTAGGAATTTTGGGGGGTATCTGTTCCCCCCCAGTTGGTACCTTTATGGCTGCCTTATAGTGGGACTTGGGATTGGGCTCTAATCTCAAGGCTTATTTCCTACTTGAAATTGGAATGGAATGATGCTCAGAGGAACTTTGTATACTCTTAAGGGGGAGGAGCCCGAGGGGGCAGACCTTAGACACCAGAGGGAAATGGTGTGGGTTATAAAGTCCTTTGCCATGTTCCAAAATCAAGAGTGTCATGGCAATAGACCATTGCCACCATTGCTGTAGCCAATGGTGACTTTATCTTGCTGTTGGCTAGGGTGATTCTGTCTTGTGTTGTTTTCCAGTTTTCATTGCCTGGCTCTAGTCTTCAATCTTGTTCCAGAGTCATGTCCTTAAGATAAGGACCTGACCAACAGGAAGTTGACATTACTGGTCTGCAAAACACAGGTTGCTGACTGAGCCATGTCCTCAAGATAAGGGCCACACAACTAGAAGATCAGTTACTGTTCTGAAAAACTCAGTCTTCTAACTTCCACAAGAGTGCTCCAAAACTGACCCTCTTGTGAAATCCCCCACTTCCCTTGACATGAACTTGAGACCTTCTTTTGCAACGTGGTGTCTTAGTCATTGTTCTGTTGCTGTGAAGAGACACCAATACTAAGGTAAATCTTATTATCAAAAGCACTTAATTAGGGGCTTTCCTACTGTTTCAGAGAGAGAGATATGCTGGGCCTGGCATGGGCTTTTGAAACCTCAAAGCCCACTCTCACTGACACTTTCTCTATCAAGTTTAAACCTCCTAATTCTTCTAATCCTTTCAAGCAGGGCCACTCCTTGGTGACTGAACATTCAAATATATGAGCATTCAAATCTATGGGGGGGTAGATTCTTACTTGAACCATCACATTGGCCAACATAGGTTTATAGCCATATCATAATACAAAATTCATTTAGTCCGACTTCTATTTCCATCAGCTTTCAGTTTTTTTTTTGGTTTTTTTTTGTTGTTGTTTTTTGAGACAGGGTTTCTCTGTGTAACCCTGGCTGTCCTGGACCAGAGTGAGTACTCTGTAGACCAGGCTGGCCTCCAACTCAGAAATCCCCCTGCCTCTGCCTCCCAAGTGCTGGGATTAAAGGTGTGCGCCACCATTGCCTGGCTTAGCTTTCAGTTTTAACATGGTTTAAAAGTCCAAAGTTCTCTATCTCTTCTGAGACTCATGGCAATTTCTTAACTTAACCACTTACAAAATAAAGATCAAAACACAGTTCACTTACTTCCAGGATACAATGACACAAAATATATATTCCAAAGGGGAGTAAATGGAGCATAGTGAGGAAGTAATGGGCCAAACTGAGACTGAAAAGGAGCAGGGCAAACTCCAAGCTCTGCATCTCCACACCTGATGTCAAAGTGCTCCTTAGATTTCCAACTCCTTTTACCTCTGACTGAGACATCCTTCTCTCTCTTGGCACGGTTCCACACCTAGTCTGTAACTCTCCTGGGCGGGTATCTCATGGCTCTGGCATCTTCCTTTTGTGCTTTCCAGTAAAATCTAGGCTTCATCTTCACAGCTTCCCTCAATGGTGTCATTGGGCCTCCATGCAGAGACAACACTGGCACATGCTTGTCCTCGGTGGCTTCTCTGAGCCGTGGAGGAAGATTTAACAGTCCCCCTTCTTGTATCCTTCTCCTGGTATCTAAAACCAGAATCATGTGGCCAAAGCTGCCAAATTCTGCTGCTTGATGGAGCAGGAACTTAGCCCCCTTGTTCCATTTACATTTGTGTGAGCTTTCTGTTGTTGTTTCCTTCACTGTCTAAGCTTCTCTCTAATTCCTTTTTGCAGGTTGGAAGCTTAGCTGGTGTACTGGCTGGTTTTGTGTGTCAACTTGACACAGGTTGGAGTTATCACAGAAGGGAGCTTCAGTTGGGGAAGTGCCTCCATGAGGTCCAGCTGTGGGGCATTTTCTCAATTAGTGATCAAGGGGGTAGGGCTCCTTGTGGGTGGTGCCATCCCTGGGCTGGAGGTCTTGGGTTCTATAAGAGAGCAGACTGAGCAAGCCAGGAGAGGCAAGCCAGTAAGGAACATCACTCCATGGCCTCTGCATCAGCTCCTGATTCCTGACCTGCTTGAGTTCCAGTCCTGACTTCCTTTGTGATAACAGCAATGTGGATGTAAGCCAAATAAACCCTTTCCTCCCCAACTTACATCTTGGTCATGATGTTTGTGCAGGAATAGAAACCCTGACTAAGATAGCTGGGTAGGGTCTAGCCTTGAGGTCCCTACTCCTCTATTCTATTTAGTATTAGATTTTTCTTTAAGCTTTTTTATCTCCTTGAGCACTGGACTTAGCCTAGTGCTCATTTTCTGTTCATAGTTTTCATTTTATATTTCTTCTTGTCAAGCTTACCCCTCTTCATTGTAGACCTACACAAGAGTGACTACTAATAACCACATCACATAGCCAACACTAGGCTGTCTCACAATCATCCATTTTAACACCATTAATCCAAAACCCTTCAATTTAGCCACAGGCAGAATTTTAGGACAAGGACAGAAAGCAGTCACCTTCTTTGCCAAATACCACAAGAACAGTTTCTAGGCCACTAACTACTAACATTCTTCCTTTCTGAAACCTGAGCCAGGCTGTCATAATCTACATTGCTTTCAGTACCTCTGTCTTCATGCTTCTGTTAGTAAGCATGTTAGTCCCCATTAAACCCACTTAAAGTGTTCAACCACTTTTCTGGTTTAAAGTCCCCAAGTCTTCCATATTTCTTCCGCAAACATCATGGTCAGGCCTAGTACCAACTTCTATCTTAATTACTATGACGAGGCACCATGACCAAGGTAACTTTTAAACTAAAGCATTTAATGGGGGGCTTGCTTACAGTTTCAGAGGCTTAGTTCATTATCATCGTGGCAGGGAGCACAGCAGCATACGTGGAGCTGATGAAGTAGCTGAGAGCCTGATCCACAGGAGGAGAGAGGAGAGAGAGAGAGAGAGAGAGAGAGAGAGAGAGAGAGAGAGAGAGAGAGAGAGAGGCTAGACCTTTTGAAATCTCAAAGCCCACCCCCAGAGACACTCTTCCTCCAACAAGGCCACACCTCCTAATCCTTCTAATCCTTTCAGATGGTGTCACTCTCTGGTGACTAAGCATTCAAATATATGAACCTGTTGGGGAACCATTCTTACTCAAACCACCATACCAGGCTGTTAGCCTCCTCAGCCGTGCCCTTTCCTCCTTCCTTAAACCTCCTCCCCTGGGCTTAGGTTTTTCTAGGAGTCCATCTTTTAAAGCTGTTGTTGGTAATGAACCTATAGAATGCTTGTGCCCTGTTGCTTTGCCCACTTTACCTCCAGGATGGGTCAGACTGCCTTGGGGTGAAGGCAGACTGGCAGGTTGGGAGGGGCAGAGGGAGAAATTTTTGGTCTCCTCTCCCAGGCTCCTCAGCCAGGTGAGGAGGCACAGACCCAGTTGTCTGGTATCTTAAGGAACCTTAGGGTCTTAGTGATTTATACTCAGCCTCGGACTTTCTGCAAATATCTCCCATTTCCTTAGCCTGTGGGAGGCAGAGACAGAACTAGGAGGATCCTTCAGCTTTTTAGTGGGCCACAACATGGATCTTCCAAGCAGACAGGCCAGGCCTAACCCTGGGGCTCTACTCCTGCATCTCACTGTCTAAGTCTGTTACTATGGACACACAGGAACATTAGTGCTTGCCTGAGGGTGGGCTGCAAGGATTAAACAGGCCAAGGTCAGAGGTTAGAATTTAGTAATAAAAGCCGGTGATACCTGCCCTACAGCCCGAATCTCACATTTGTCTGGTTCTCTGCTAATACAGGTCCCGATCTGATCTCCAAGATGGGAAGTTCATTGCTTCCTTCTGACTCCTGCTTAGAGCAGGGAGAGGAATCAGCCAAGGGTTCCTGATAGCTGGGAAGGCTGTGGAGAGGGAAGCATGTGGAGATAATCATCTGGGCGCCCACACTGCCCTTTAGGACTCTGTCTGCAGAGCAATGAGCTGGGTACCAGGGAATGTGTGAAATGGGTAAGATCTGTCCATGGGAGGTCTGGGTTAGGAGGTTGAGAAAACCTTGATGTGAATGTGACCCTAAACAGATGGTGCAGAAGACACCAAGAGAGCAGAGAGGGTAGTGTAGTGTGTGTTTACATATACAAGTGTATGTGTATATAATATGTGTACATATGTGTACATGTGTGTATGGGCATGTTAGGCAGAGAAAGGCAGGAACAGAGAGATATGGAGTCACACCGTGTGGTAGAGAGGCTACTGGCAACCACCCTTAGAAGATTCAGTTTGGGGAGCTGGAGAGATGGCTCGGAGGTTAAGAGCACTGACTGCTCTTCCAGAGGTTCTGAGTTCAGTTCCCAGCAACCACATGGTGGCTCACACCCACCTGTAGTGGGATCCGATGCCCTCTTCTGGTGTGTCTGAAGACAGCTACAGTGTACTCATCATATATATCAAATAAATAAATAAAATCTTAAAAAAACAGAAGATTCGGTTTTCAGTTATGTTAGGTCAGGAGGAGGCCTGACATTTGCAAAGTAACCTTTCTCGAGGCCTCAGGGCTAGGCACTTGGTGTAAAAGGAGGATCTGGGAAGCAGAGAGTGCGCTTTCCCAAGTCTTCCTTGCTCTGCCTTTTCAAATCTGTCTGTGTGCTCAAGGTCCCAGGGTTGGAAGGGAAGGGGTTACACTCCTCTTAGTTCTCAGGATCACCAGCTGGTAGTGGTCTGGGCTCCTGGTAGCAGACTCCTCTCTGGAGAGGCCAGTAGTAACCCCACTTCCCAGGACTCAATATCACGGAACAGGAACATCTGTTCTCCAGCTGCTGCCGCTATTGCTTGATAAACAGTTCCTGTTCGCTTCTGGGTGGGCCAAGTTTCAGCCACTCACTACCAGCTTACAGCTACTGACTGAGGGGCACAAGAGGCCGATCTCTTGTGTCAGAACCCCATTGGAGGCCCTGATGACCCTCCCTGGTTTGTTTCTGCTGTGGAGAGGGGGTACTCACCTGGCCCAGGGACCTCTGTTGTCGGCTTCAGCTGTGCCTTACCATCCAGAGCTGCTTCACCACAGAGCCAGAGGTGGAAATCAGAACATCTTTATGGCTTTAGACTTTGGATTCTTTTTTTTTTTTTCTTTCTTTCTGGGACCTACCCCTTGCTCACACTCCCAGCTAATCAGAGATGCAGGTCTGGACTAGATCCTTCAAAATCATCTTGCTTCCAAATCTGGATAGGTAGAAATCTGGGTCTCCTTTCTTATGTCTCCCTCCAACAGCTGAGACAGTTAACGTCACATTGTTGACATTTCAGGCAATTTAGGGAGCAGGACTGGTGAAGGCATTTGTCATGTTGGTGGAGGCTGCGCTTGAATGATTTGATTATTAAAAATTTCAAATTTTGCTAGGCAATGTGGTGGCATACACCTTTAATCTCAGCACTTGGGAGGCAGAGGCAGGTGGATTTCTGAGTTCGAGGCCAGCCTGGTCTACAGAGTGAGTTCCAGGGCTACACAGAGAAACCCTGTCTCAAAACCAAAAAAACAAACAAAATTTCAAATTTTTATTTGTGTGTGTGTGGTTGACATGTGTGTGTTTGTGTGGCTGTATGTGTGTCTGTGTGTCTGTGTGTCTGTGTGTCTGTGTGTCTGTGTGTCTGTGTGTAGGTCAGAGGACTTTGTGGAATTTATTCTCTCTTTCAATCTTTACACGGGAGCTGAGGACTGAACTGACATTGCCAGGTCCTGCAGTAATGTTAGCTCCAGAGACACCTTTCTGGCCCCTCAAAGAATCTTTTAATTTTTTGAAAGTCAAAGTATCCACAATAGTAGTTACAATGACCCTGCGGTCCCTCACATCTTGTTTCCCTCCTCAAATTAGCCAGAGTCATCCTTAGTTCTTGGTTGACTTTGATTTCTGGTGGTAAGCAAGACAGATGTAATGTTATCTATATAAACGTGGTAGTGTTTATCTTGAAAATATACGAGCTTAAAAGGTATGGTCATGTGACCACAAGTAACAGGAAGCCCTGAGACTGAAGTCCAGGCACTAGCAAGCTTGCAGCCCATGTGATTCGCAGAGGAGAAGCTATCAAAGGCCTGTCTGGATCTTGACCATGGACATGGCGAGACAGGGAATGCGTAGCTCCAAGCTGTCCAGTCTGTAGCATGCAGAACTAGATAGCTATTGTGCTTTTTCCATTTATCTTTTCTCCAGTTTTTAAAAACAGAGAATACACATTTAACTGTTAATATTTAATACACATATTAAAGTGTTTGAAGCATGTGCAGTTAGGTAAATTTGTATGTATGTGTGTGTGTGTGTGTGTGTGCAGTTTATTCGTGTGTGTATCTATCCCTCCACCTGTGCATGTGTGTTTACTGTTGTATGTTTGTGTGTATGTGTGAGCATGCACACATGTACATGTTGAAGCCAGAGATCAATGTTGGGTGTGTTTCTCAATTATCCTCCATCTTACTTTTTTTCTTTTTTAAAAGAAATGATTTTATTATTTAATATGTATAATTGGTTTTGTTTGTATGCATGTCTGTGCACCACATGAGTGCCTGGTACTCACAGAGGCCAGAAGAGAGTGTCACATCCCCTTGAGCTAGAGTTACTGACAGTTGTGAGCTGCCATGTGGCATATGAGTGCTTGGGAGGAATCGAACCTTGGTCCTCTGGAAGAGCAGCCAGCGCTCTTAACTCCTGCTGAGCTGTCTCTCCAGCCCTCTTACTATGTGTGTGCACACACACACAAGAAGGTTTGTTTTATTGATAATGCCCCAAAGTGGAATTAACCTGGTTAATCATTAAAGTGATAGAGTAAAGCAAAATGTTTATAGTATTAAAAATAATAAAATAAAAACGTAAGATGTTACAGATAAATCTCTAACATTTCATTCAGTAAAAAAGAGTCAAAAACAAGGAAAGACACATACTATATAATTTCATTTGTGTGAAGATTAAAAGCAGGTAGAGCTAGTGATGTTTAATGAAATAAATAAGAATCCAGTTTTTAATGTATATTTTTTATTATATTCAACACAATATATATTTTTATACCAATCATAAAAATAGTGGACATGTTATTAAATGGACATAAATAGATAAAGTCTTTTTGTTTGTTTTGTTTTTAGTAGAGCTTTAAAATCTTGGCTCTTACTGTTGTACAAACCCAGAATAAGAACAATTTTTAGACATTGGACTTCATTGTAATAAGGCTGTATTTCAATTTCCCTCACATCACCAAAGGTTTTCACCTCCATAGTAGCTAAGCTCAGAGTTGACAGTTCTGCTGCTGCCAAAGAATGAACTGTAAGCATGATTATTTGGATACAGATTTCCTGCTATGGACAAAGCTTTTTGACTTGAGTGATTGTCATCATTCTCAGCCCACAGGGAACAGGTTACATTAATTTAAGAAATGGTGTGTGTATTAAGATGATCTATCCATGAAGTCATTCATTAACTGTTTCAATGAACAATGGTTCTGCTTAGAGGGTGGCACAGACATTAATGAGGGTAAGATTCTGATTCATTGGCTGTGATGAAGAACAGTCAGCACTCTTAACTGCTGAGCCATCTCTCTAGCCCAGGCCTGCCTTTATATGTTACTTGATCTTTTTCCCTTACAGCTTTTAAAATTCTTTCTTTATTTAGTGCATTTGGTGTTTTGATTATTATGTGATGGGAGGAATTTCTTTTCTCATCCAGTCTATTTGGAGTTCTGTAGGCTTCTTGTATGTTTATGGGCATCTCTTTCTTTAGGTTAGGGAAGTTTTCTTCTATAATTTTGTTGAAGATATTTACTGGCCCATTACATTGGGAGTCTTCACTCTCTTCTATACCTATTATCCTTAGGTTTGGTCTTTTCATTGTGTCCTGGATTTCCTGGATATTTTGGTTTAGGATCTTTCTGCATTTTGCATTTTCTTTGACTGTTGTGTCAATGTTTTCTATGGTATCTTCAGCCCCTGAGATTCTTTCTTCTATCTCTTGTATTCTGTTGGTGATATTGCATCTATGCCTCCTGATTTCTTTCCTAAGTTTTCTATCTCCTGTGTTGTCTCCTTTTGTGATTTCTTTATTGTTTCTATTTTTATTTTTAGATCCTGGATGGTTTTGTTCGTTCCCTTTGTATGTTTGATTGTGTTTTCCTGTAATTCTTTAAGGGATTTTTGTGTTTCCTCTTTAAGGGCTTCTAGCTGTTTACCTGTGCTCTCCTGTATTTCTTTGAGGGAGTTATTTATGTCCTTCTTAAAGTCCTCTATCATCATCATGAGAAGTGATTTTAGATCTGAATCTTGCTTTTCCAGTGTGATGGTGTATTCAGGACTTGCTATGGTGGGAGAATTGGGTTCTGATGATGCCAAGTTTCTGTTGTTTATGTTCTTATGCTTGCCTCCCACCATCTGGTTATCTCTAGTGCTACCTGCCCTGGCTATATCTGACTGGAGTTCATCCTTCCTGTGGTCCTGGTTGTGTAAGAACTCCTCAAAGTCAAGCTGTCTCTGTGATCCTGTGATTCTAGGATCCTGTAATCCTGAGATCCTGGGTGTGTCAGAGCTCCTCAAAGTCCAGCTGTCTCTGGGACCCTGAGATCCTGGTGTGACCAAGCTCTGGGATCCTGTGATCCTGGACGTGGAGTGGAGATTCCTCTGGGTGTTGTGGGACTGGCTGCTGAGTTTGTTCCCAACTTCTGCCCAGGGCACAGACCAGAAGGCAAGAATCTAGCTTTTTTAAAAGCTCCTCAGCTGGGCGGTGGTGGCACATGCCTTTAACCCCAGCACTTGGGAGGCAGAGGGAGGCAGATTTCTGAGTTTGAGTTCAGCCTGGTCTACAGAGTGAGTTCCAGGACAGCCAGGGCTATACAGAGAAACCCTGTCTTGAAAAAGAACCAAAAACAACAACAAAAAAAAAAAAAATTAAAAAGCTTCCCACCTGCTCTGAGCAGAATTGATTTCATAGTGGGAATAAAGCTAAGAATTCGTTTCCTTGTCCTACCCATCTTTGATTATTAAGTGTAGTCTTGACAACTATGGAATGACCAAATAGGGAGCTAAGTAAGAGCCCCTGGGAGTAGTGAGGGCGCCTCCTACAGTTCTCCTGCTGAGGTACCACCTTCTTTGTCATGGATCAGAAACTCAACCTGATGATGACTGAGGGTAACCTTGGGGTGTGATTAGGATTAGAAGGCTATCAAGATGAGGGCCCATAAATTAATCCTAGTACTTTTATCAGAAACAGAGATAAATCGGACTTGCATGCATGATCTTTCTGTCTTTTGCTGAGTAATGCTCTGTGCCACCTTTAGACTCTGCCAGAAGGGCATCACTATATGTGAACTTTTGACCTTCAATCTGTAGAACAGTGAGGTAAATAAATCTCTCTCCTTTATTTTTAAAGTTAGAATCCTTGGGTATTTGATAATAGATCGCTGCTGCATCCTCTGTAAAAACAGAACTCTCTGAGCTTAGGCAAGCTATGATTCTCTAACAGAAACCACTGAAGAAATTCTGACTGACATAAGCTCTGCCATTATTTGGACTAGGTTTTCTCTCAGATTTTTATCTAGAATCCTTGTTTATCATCCTGAAATGGAAATGCCTGTTACCAGACGGTGTTTTGAGATCTCTTATTCCTATCTGTCTCAGGATAACTCGATTGTGGTTATTATGAATTCTGAGTCCTCAATCAAGACATGAAGAAGTTGGAAGGGAATCATGGGAAATGACTCCATGGAACACTGGGAAAGGCAGGAAGCTAATGATGTAATGGCGATCTAGATGGCTAGAAAATAGGCATCCGAACCAGACTGAGGTAGGAGGCTGGGCAAATCTGGTAAGGCTTTGCCGTGCTTAGAGTCCATACAACTTGAATTCATTAGTGTTTGTTAAAGCCTACTCGTGATTAATGTCAGCTCTTGGCAAGTGAATATATAAGGTTGTGGGATTTCATTAGAGTTACTATCTATGCATGCGCTGATTGTATTTGAGGAAAAGCTTAACATGTTGAGTTCCGGCCTCTGAAGGCTTCCTTTGTTCGTTATTTGCCCATCTTAACTTTCAACCCGGCGTCTCTCACGGAACCTGGAGCTCACTGATTCAGATGGATTTGTTGGCTATGCAAGCCTATGGGGTCCTCCACTCTGTGCCTATCCAATGCTGGGATTGCAGACACATGCTACTGTGTCCAGCTTCTTATGTGCATGCTGAGCCTGCAGACTCAGGTTCTTAACCACGGAGCCATCTCCCCTGTCTCTGCTTAAGTTAATTTTCATATATACAATTACCCATGTGATCATCATCGAAGTCAAGGGATGGAGCTGTCCCTAACTGTAAGAAGTAACCATATCCTGCCAGCTCTGAGTGGGGATACTTACCTGAACCTCTGATTAACCATGGGCAGCCCTCGGGAGACCCCAAGCTTAAAAAGCAAAAGCCGTTACACTGAGACCAACCTAAAATCTAAGCCACGCTGTTTATTTTTCTCCAAAGTATAGATGATACAAGCCATATGTCAGGGCCTGTGAACACTGGGCTGAAGGTGTCTTCTTATTCCTATGGGGACTCAGCCTGTTCCCATGGTAACTCTCAGGGGTACTCCTGCTTTTCAGGCAGGGTTCAGCCTCCTCTGCAGCCTCCAGTCCTAGTAGGTGGGCAGGGCCACAGTCATCACCAATCTCCTATTACAAATAAGGAGAAGGAGGTTCCGGGATGGAGAGGGGGCAATGTCTAGCTTAGAGCCAAGGACACCTGGGGGCCAAGAAGTGCTAGATTAGTCTTATGTGGTGTATGTAGCTTAATACTTTAGGTTCTGGATGGGAAAAATGAAAACCCAAAGATGTAACAGCAGATGACAAAGGACAGAGCTGGTCTTGGGAGCTAGGAGCCTGGAGGTCAGGCCTTGCTGTGTGGTAGGGCCGGAGCTCTGAGCCTCTGAAATGCCAGTCTGTTCTGGAACATTCTGAGTTCCCTGTGCTTAATGATATTGAAGGCAAAGTTGTGAAACCTCTGTGAAGCCAAGATTTCCCATGATGAGCAGAGGTCTGCAGAGGAGCATACGATGTCTGTGTCAGGTGACAGGGCTGGGGATGGGGTGGTGCCTAAGGACACACCCTGGACACCAGCTTTGCCTTCTTTGGAAAGACACTACTGGAGGAATTTTAAAATAGATGGAACACTTCACTCAGTGACACAGTGAATGCAGCTTGGAGAGCCTTGTTGGGGAACCGCTGCCTCAGAACGGACAAAGTGAGGGTGGAGAGACGCTGGGTAGACTGGGAAGCCTGGACTTCAACCCGCAGAAGTTGCAATCTTCTACTCCGATGACTCCTTGGGCATATATGCCACGTTGTCATAGGCAGGGGGCGGAGAGACCGCTGGGCTGGGGATGTTGAAATCCGTGCCAAAGGCATTGGGTAGGAAAATCACAGACTGCAAAGAAAAGAATTCCCAAATTCTGGGTGGCTCTGCGGTCTTCGGGAAGTGTTGCAATAGTGCCATCCTGTGGGCACTCTGAGAACAGCAGCTCTCACACACAAAAGCATCTTGTAATTGACATTTCAGCAAACAAATTCTAGGGTCAGTTATGATGAGCTAGGGCTTGGATACACAGCAGCTAGCAAAGGAAACAAAACCTCATTTTCCTAGGGACTAATGAGCTGATATTTCCTCTCTGGATAGTCTCTGTTGAGCTCGGGCCTTCTCTTACCTGAATGTAGCGCTGCTTCCACACTAGTAGCTATTCACTGGGCTCCTTGAATCTAGTTCATCCTCCTTCTCCAACCGTAAATGGCACCTGCCAGCCCCTGGCTGTATTTTCCTGCCCAGGCAAGCCTTTGTGCTATCAGTACCCCCTCTTCCCACACTCTTTTTGTCCACTTGCCTCCTATTTCCCCCCGAGACATGCTGTCTTTTCTGATGTGTCAATCTGTTGGCAGTCTGTGGACACCTCTGTGCAAGGTGGTCTCCTCGTCCTCCCAAACCCTGTCTTCCAATTCCGGAAGGATCTCAGCTCTGCCAGTAGTGTTGGCGCCCCCTGTGGCCACGGGGTGAATAGTCCCATTTCACAATTTGAGCTTCTCATCACAGCTCAGCCACAAAGGGGAAGTGGGAGGGGCTGCAGGCATAACCTCTGCCTAGACAACAGGCTCACTCAGGGGCTCTGGATGTGGTGTGAGAGTACTCACCGCGTTAGTTTGAGCACGGGTGGCTTGGCACCCAAAATGGGTGGCAATGACAGCAATGAAGAACTCCAGGATGGTGAAGATGGTCAACACGGCAAGATAGCCCCTGCCCACATCCTGAGAACCAAAAACCCACAGTCAAGGCAAGCAGAGCGTTTAAAAGTAAAGAGACCCCCTGGACCAAGAGTAACTTTCCCTGGCAAGAGGCAGAGGTGTACGTGGATCCAGCCTTCCTGACTCCAACCTTGGGCCCCACTCCTTCCATTTTACCGGGTCTCATCTCCCTTCCCCTGCCTTCCCCACCCGACACTGGGATAGGGTCAAGGTGTCAGTACACTCAGGAAGTCTATTGGAGCAGCAGGCTCTGCAACTAGCCCAGGACTGCAGACTCTTGGGTCTTCCCTAGTCCTGGCTATAGCCCTCATCTCTCCGGGTTTATCACCCCTTGGGACATCTGCCAACACACCCAGTTAGTGACACCAAAGTCCATGAGAAGAATGGCTGTCCCCGCGAAGGCTGCCATGGCACTGAGGATGTTGGTTCCCAGACTGCTCCTCACCTGAGGGAGGGAGAGAAACAAGGAGAGGCAAAGAGGAGAAAGAACACTCACCATGCCCAGTCTCCTACATCCTCCTTCCTGGTCCAGGCGCTTGGAGCCATGAACCTTGCAGAAGGCTGGGTTTTCCTTTACCTATTCTGCTCTCCTTTCCTGAGACCTCCAAAAGAGGGCCTAATGCCTCCCTCTCCTTCTTCCATCCTCTTGGGAGCTTCTGGGAAGGAGGTCTAACCCTCTTAGTGGCTTTCCGGGGACATGTTTGCAGCATGTGTCTGCCCCTCCCCCTTGGCCCCCCAACTTGTCTTCCCCCAAGGCTCAGGCCCACCCACTAAGACAACATGGTGGTTATTTTCTTGGGGACCCTTCCTGCAACTGCCTCCTCTGAATGTCTATGAAGACTTACAATCTTACCATCCACCTTGGGTGGCATTTTGCAAGTGTCCCATCTCCTCCTTCTGTATGTGGATGTTTAAATACCTTCTGTGGACACTTAGAAAATCCCCAAGGAGTGTTTGTTGAATGGGCCAAATGAGTGAGCAGATGGGAGTGGGGTCCTGAGTGGCACCCAGGTGAATGGGCACCATCCCCGTCCCTGGCTCTCTGTGTCCATTCAGACTTACCAGGCAACTGGTATGGTTCCTCTCAGCTGCTACGGAGAGGGACCCAGAGATGATGAACTGTGTGGGGAAGAAAGAGCCCAATGAGGTTTTAGTTGAGGCACCGAGCAGGGAACATCATACCTAGGCTCCATCAAGAAGGTAACAGAGGAACACCAGCTTCCTCGTCTGCATCCTGGCCATCTTGGCTGTATTCCTAAAATGTCTTGGTGGTTCTGTAAGAGGCCCCTGTCCTTGGACATGGTGGCACATGTCTTTCATCCCAGCACTTGGAAGGCAGAGGCAAGTGACTCTGTGAGTTCCAGGCCTGCCTGTTCTACATAGTGAGTTCTGGGACAGCCAGGGCAACAAATAGAGATTTTGTCTCAACAAACAAACAAACAAACAACAAGAACAACAAGAACAACAAACATACAATGAGGCCTCTGTCTTGAGACCTCAAGCCATGGTTTACTAGGCACACGTTTTCGTTGACATTACACTACTAAAGTGCATTCACCTTTCCTTCTAATATTCACTCAACAAATATTTACCAAGAAGCAGTTGGGTATCAAAAACATAAACTGAAGAAATCCTTCTCTCACGTGCATGTGAGGGCATGTGCATGTGAGCTTTTGTGTGTGTGTGTGTATACTTGTGTGTGCATGTCTCTGTGTATGTATGTGTGTGTGTACTTGTGCATGTGTGCATCTGTGCTAAGGTCAGCCTTGAGTGTCATCCTCCTCAGGAGCTACCCACTTTGGCTTTTGAGATATGACCTCTTATGTGGACTTGGGCTCACTGACTATGCCGGGTGGTTGACCAGTGAGTTGAGGGGGGGGCTGCCGGTCTCTGTCTCCCCAGCTCTGGGTTTCCAAGCCCAGGCTGGCTTTTGACAAGGGTGATGGGGTAAGGACTCAAGCCCTCACTCTTGCCGTGCAAGTTCGTTACACACTGAATTCTCTCACCATCCCTGTGAAGTTTTAAGATAATGACTGACTTTGGAGCTACATATGCCCCACCTCAGGACCCTGTTGCCTCTAGAGAGACTGACAAACAGGCTTTTGTTTGTTATCCACTCCTACCTTGGGAATGGCACACATTTTGTGACAGATCTTGAAACAGGAGGGATCTTAAAGAACAGTGCTACCTTGTTTCTTCCTTAGACTCCTGTTTGCCAACATGTTCCTCCCTCTTGGGTCCACTATGGACCACTAGAAGCAGGGCTTAGAGCTTGTTCCCAGCCATTTAGCTCTAGCTGGGAGGTTTCAGCCATGTTGGCATCTTTGAACTCCACTTTTAGGGGCTTCTGAGCTCTTGCCGATACAGTCAGGGGAATGCAGAGGGGACTCCACCATCATACACAGCAGAGCTTCAGTGATGACCTCCATTAAGCTCATCCGAAAGCCTGTGCTTCCTGGAGGTAGCTGGAGGCTCCCCATTACCAGAGGCACTGGCACCTTTGTTAGAGACACAGACAGCAGTGACAACAAGGAAGTCCTGATTTGGTTCTCCAGTGAGGTATGGCCAGCAGAATGGACGGGCAGGGAGACTCCCTAGGGATCAGCTCAGGCAGGGCTGGAACCACAGAGGGAACTGAGGGGTTTCTGTTCTTGGGGGGGGGG
>NW_022196904.1:142127333-142130977 GCF_008632895.1 Mastomys coucha
TTAGGACACTGGCCTGCTTGCTCCTCACCTGTAGTTTCTGCTGGGGGTGGGTCAGGCTGAGGTTTAGGGTGAGTGATAACTATTACTCCCAGGTTAGTCTGGTGGGGAGGGGTGTGAGTAAAACCCTGACATAGGATGGGCTATGGCTAGGAAAATGTTGGGAGTGAGACAGGGCGAGGATGGCTACCGGCACTCACACAAGCTCCTCCCCAGAAGGGGACACCACCTTCGATGAAGAGCATCCCCAGGTGGCCTCGTCGAACCATAAGCAGGACACTGCCGAAGCCAAGGTGGATGAGGCCTATCAGGATCTGCACCGTCTGTGGGAAGCAGAAAAGGCTCAGGCCACTGACTTGGGGCCACGAGCTCTACACCGCCCTCTGCCGTCCTGCAGACCTGGCTTTCCACAGCTCCTGGGGAAGGATCAGGAGGCTAAGGCCAGACTTTTAATCAGAATAGATCCAGCTCTCCTCAGACTAGGAGGAGCTCCAGGCCACAGCTTTTCGAGGGGGTTATCAAGCACAGCTCTGAGTAGCTTTTCTGATTTTCTTAGCCTTGGTACCTTGACTCTCAGCACGTTGGTACCAAATGCCTAGGTTGCCTTCTTCCTGTTGTCTTTCCATAGTCCATCACAGGCACTTTCCTTGACTGAAATTTTCACTTGGTTTTCTTCCCATCTCTCTTCCTCCCAGCCCCCTCTTATCTTTACCTCCTCCTCTTCTATTTACCAGTGCCCCATGGAAAGAAGCGGGATGGTTTTCCTAAGGATGGGGACTCTCTGGGGAGTGTAGCCTTGTGGTAAGTTCTGCTGCATTGCTTTTCAAACATTTTTGTTTTTTATCAATTCACATGCCTATTTATCCATCACCCATTTTAAAAATCTTTAACATTTATCATCTATCTTATCTATCAGTTACCACCTATTATATATTATATATTCTATCACCTACTTGTCTCACCTATATATCTATCCTATCCTATTTATCCATCCTACCTATTTGTCATCTAGCAATCATATTTATCACGCATCCACCTCTTAGCCTCTTAATCAATCATATTCATCTACAATCTCTCTCTTTCATCTATCTATATCCTCTATCTAATCTATATTTTATTCCTTCTTAAAGACCCTTTGAGATGGGGAAAGGGCTTGGAAGCCACACTTTGTGGACTGTCAGCTCTATAGGAGTTGGCTCTCGCCGCCTATCATTTCATTCTCATCCCTTGTCAGCCCTTCCTTTATTCATTACATTCCAGCCATGTCAGTGTTCTGATTTTCCTTTGACAAGCCACACCCACTCCCTTCTCAAGGCCTCTGCATTTGCTAGCCTTCATGATAGCTAATAATGAAGTATATTATAGTTAATAATGAATAATGGTACTTCACCCATCCTTCTGTCCATCCCGCTCTTGCTCAGCTGGCTTTAACACGTAAGATCTAGCCTCAGTGTCAGCTCCCCAGAGAGATTATTTCTGTCTTTGCTACCGTTGCTGTTCCCCACCCATCATTCTTAATCCTCTTTGGAGTTCTGGTCATTTATTTACTGATTTATTCGGTGAGCTCCAAGGGGGAAGGGAATCCTTGTCTGTCTAGTGCATGAATGAATTCTCACATTTATCCCCTGCCTCCAACCTCTCCCTGTTGAGCATGAGGTACTCTGCCTGCCGAGAAATTTTGTCTCAAGTCACATGACAAGCTGCCCTTACCCCTAAAGCTTTGGGTTCTCCGGTCAAGAACGTCTCTATTGGTCTAAGATCAGGTGGTTGAGTGGCTCTGGGCGCCTGCGCCCCCAGCGGTGATTCTTCAAACTGCATGATCCCTGGAGGCTGGCACATGGAGGTGGGCAGAATGGCTGGAGGCGGGCGGAGGCCGCTGGCGTTGCTGGGCGGGATGACAACGAACACACCATTGCTGGCAGGAGGTGCAGACATCGTGTTCAGAGAGCCTGGGGGACGAAGGCTCAGGAGATAACAAGGCAGTAATGGTGATCACACATATGCTTAAGGCTGTCGATTGACTTACAGCATACTTCCCTGCTCTTACTTACTGAGGTCTAGACGTAGTAGAACCCAAATTTTCCGCTAGAGCTGGGGAAAGAGAAGAGACTCACAGAAGTGAAGTGGTCTCTTGGCTTTTTGACATGAATCTTAGGCTTTTTGGACTCTTGATTCTGATCTTGATTTCTCCTATATTACATGGAAGGACTTTTATTTCAATGCTGGGCATGGAAGCCAGGCTAGACATGAGGCAAGCCCACCATTGCTGAGCCACATTTCCAGCCCAAGTTAAACCTTGGAGAGAAGCACATATTTAAATATCCTCCTTTCCCTAGAGAGAGTGAGTGATGGCTCGGGAAGGCAGAGCTTAGCTGAAGTACCATTTTATCATGGAAAGAGGAGGACCAGGCAGGGTGTGCCCATTCCCTGCTTCCTCTAGGCCTACATCTTTTGACTGTGGATATATAACTACCCTGGGGCAACACCCTGCTCTCTTCACTACCCAAGGAATAACTAATATTGTAGACAAGATAAGGAAGGATTATGAAACCTTAAGTGAGGTTGGCCTGGGAAACACTCTAGGGAACACTGACCTGGTAGCCAGATGTCAGGTGGTAGCTTCCCAGGGTGCCACAGTCACTAATCTAGTGGATTATAAGGCATTGAATAGCCATCTATCTGCCTTGCTGGTTTTCCCATGTGGTGAAGAACCCAGCAGTCGTGACGGAAGCCAGGATTTGAACCCTGGCCTATGTAGTTACTGTGAGACAAGGGGCAAGATGGTCATCTTTTCCTGCCTCATTTTCTGACAAAGACATAGAGGGAAGGAAGGTCATTAGAAACTATCACATTATAGGCCTGGCAAAGGCCACGACTTACCCAGTGAGCTGTTGTAGCATCTTCATCTGAAGTATTTTTTAACCCACTATCTATGCAGCACACAAATGTGTGGACTGTGGTTGGTGATCATGAGTCATTGCAGCTGGAAGGTCACACAGCCCCTGAGGACCAGGCTATGCTCTGCTCCAAGTTACTCCATACTGTGTAAAAGACTGGCTTTGGGCTGTGCCTTGCCCCGGGTGACTGCCTTTGAGAGGTGGCATTTGGCCCTTCTGTGAGTTCCAACAATGAGTCACGAGGACACTGTGTCTCACTGTGCACACAGGTACCACTACCTGCCCAGCACCACCCACAGGGCACAAATGATTTACTCCTAAGGATGAAAAGTACCACCTGCACCCTATGAAGGAGACACCTGGCACCACAGGAGGGATGGCCCCCATGACCTGGCATCTGACCACCCAATGTGTGCGTCATGGGACCAACAGGCAGACGGTCTAGCTCCAGCTCAGCTTGGTTTCCACCGACTGATGAGGCCTCCTGAAATTCTACCAGTCTGTGACTTTGTCTGAACCAGCTCTGCACTTCTCTGTGGTCCTGCATCTCTGCAGCACATCTGACCTCTGCAGTCCTGTGCCTGGGGCCCTTAATATCTTATCTAACCAATGCAGTGATGCAGTGTCCTAGTGGCTCTAGTAGCTCCCCGCCTCTGGTAAGGCCTCTTTAAACTGTGGGCAGTGGTGGCACACACCTTTAATCCCAGCACTTGGGAGGCAGAGGCAGGCAGATTTCTGAATTCAAGGCCA
>NW_022196904.1:142131322-142168177 GCF_008632895.1 Mastomys coucha
GGGAATGCCAGGGCCAATAAGTGGGAGAGAGTGGGGTGGCAAGCATGGGGAGGGGGGAGGCAACAGGGCTTTGTTATTGTTGTTTTTGTTTGTTTGTTTTTTTGGAGGGGAAACTGGGAAAGGAGAAATTTACATGTAAATAAAGAAAATATCTAAAAAAAAAGAAATAAAAATGAAGGACATAAAAAAAAAGGTCAGAATAAAAGCACGTTAGTCAGCAGTCAGCTATTAAGAGAAAATCTTGGGCTGGCGAGATGGCTCAGCGGGTGAGAGCACTGACTGCTCTTCCGAAGGTCCTGAGTTCAAATCCCAGCAACCACATGGTGGCTCACAACCACCCGTAATGAGATCGGATGCCCTCTTCAGGTGCGACTGAAGACAGCTACAGTGAATTACGCTGGAGCGAGCGGGGCCGGAAGAGGTCCTGAGATCAATAGCAGCCACACACATGATAGCTCACGGCCATCTGTACAGTTACAGTGTACTCATATACATAAAATAAATAAAAATAAATCTTTAAAAAAAAGAGAGAAAGTCTTGAGTACCTGGCAAATTGCAGCAAATGAAACTGACTCGGTTTGGAAATTTATTGCTAGTCAATACATTCTGGAACTGTGGACAACACAAACGTACCCATCTATGTTTCTGAAATAGCAGGGTCTTGATATAGCCTGTTTCCTGTGCTTTGGGGGACCTCAGTAGATGAGCATCTTTATGCTAGATAATGGCATGTGTCACCCATGTGTCCTCTGTGCCATTTGCCCTGTGATGGGACTGATTGGTATTGGTGAAAGTAAAACACGAGGGTCCCCCGTTGGACCTGCCCTTGAGATGCATAGCTGAGTCTCCGCAAAGAGTGGAGTAGGGTTCCAGTGGCTGGAGTACCTCCAAGGGAATGGCAGAGGAGGGATGGGGTGAAATCTGCTAGCATGGGCATTTTCTGTCCACTGTAGATGATTAATAAATGTTTCATGGGCTGGGGAGACAGCTTAGTAGGTAAAGTGCTTGCTTTACCTGACACAGACATAGCATGAGGACCCACCTAAGTTGGAGTCCCAGAAACCCATGTAAAAAGCTGGATGTGGGCTCACACTTGCAAGCTGAGTGCTGGGGACCCTTGGGACTCTCTGGCCTGCCAGACCAATGAGCTCCAGATTCTCTCTCTCTCTCTCTCTCTCTCTCTCTCTCTCTCTCTCTCTCTCTCTCTCAAAAGCAGTTGTCTCCTGAAGAGTGACATGCAGAGTGGACCTCTGGCCTCCGCATACATGCACATACCTGGGTACCCCCAGCAGAGAGGCAGGACTCTGCATGACACATGCACACAATTGCACATATGTGAATATGCACATACATGTGCATACACACCCATGCGTGTGCATACATGCAAAAGAAGAGCATGTTTCATGTAAATAGTGTTACTGAATGACAATCCCATGCGGAGGGTGGCAGAAGTCATTCGCTATCTTTAAGGACTTTCTAATGTTCCTTCCAGCCAAAGCTGGGTGGCCAACATGTGATATCAAGAGCAAGTGTCTAGGAATGGTGCTGTTACTTCCCACATGGTGGAGCTCAGTTGGGGCTCTGGTTTCCAGGCTCCTCATACTGACGTGATACTTAGCAGACATGAGTGCTGCTTAAGACAGGACTGGCAAACATTCCCTTAAGAAACTCAGCTAGTAAAGGTTTGGGGCTTTGATCAAGTAGTTTCTGTTTTCAGTAAGAGATGCCTTTTGTAGTGTGACCCAGACACAAGCAATGAATGCATAAGTAGGTGGGGCTGTGTTTCAATAAAGCTTTATTGACATAGACAGATGGCCTGGATTCAGTTGATGGGTGGAGTTTTTCCAACTCCAACCTCAGAACACTGCCTGGGCCATAGTACATGTTTACTAGAATTTCCTTGTTGCTTTAGATGTCAATTACACTAATTTCTATGATTTGGAGTAATAAGGAAAACAAATTGAGCTTCTGGATATTTCTATACAGTGAAGCTAAATATGGCTATGGTGGCTTTGGCTAGAGTTTGGGTCTTGAATGTCCTTCAAAGGCCCACATGTTAGACAAAGGCTTGATAGACTCAGGATGTTATGACTGGCAGGTGACAGAACCTTGTATTACTCTTCTTATTTCTGTGACCAAATACCCTAAATAAGCAAGTGAAAACAAGATGGATTTATTTTGACTTAGTGCTCAAGGGAACACTGTCCATCATGTCAGGGACTGAGTGAATCCATCATGTCAGGCAGGAGTGAGGTAGCAGGTTGCGCTACATCTGTAGTGAGGAAGCAGCCAGAGTGGGTGGGAAGTAGAGCGATCCTATGAAACCTCAAGTCCTAGCTCCAGTGAGCTGCTTTCTCCAGAGAGGCTCTGCCTCCCAAAGCTTCTGCAACTTTCCCAAATAGTGTCATCAGCCTGCGGCTGACCCAGACTTCAGGCACTTGAGCTACAATGAACTTGCAGGGGCTAGAGGCTGGGGGAGGGTCCTTGGAGGGGATTTGGGGACAGGGCTTCCTCTTTGCTTACTAGCCACACACTCTGGCCATCACGCCTACCTCCTCACAGTCTTACATAGGCAAGCAAATCTGGGCTGAGCCAGAAGCAAACCTGTTCTCTCTCTCTATAGATACACTTCAGGCATTTGTTATAGCTAGCATAGCTGCCTCTCTCATCTCAGAGCTGGCAGCAAGGATCAGAAGTGAAAATGGACCAGACTGTTCCTAGAAACTGCCCAAGGACTGTAATATGTTTGTTTCAAAGCAGTGTGGTTAGCAGTCCTAGGTCATCACTGACCTTTGAACCTTGCTGAACTATTCCCAGGGCACAGCTCCACCCTGCCCCAGATTATGGCATTAGCAGCATTTGCTGGCCTTTTCCTGAGGACAGAATATTTCTGACACATTGCCTCCCACCTTCCCTGTGACCTTCTGATAATTTCCACAGTCATTTAGGTACGCTGACTGAGGCTTGCAGCAGAGAGGGGGCATGCTTAAGGCAGCTCAGCTAGTAAACTTGAGGGGAAAGACTCAAGTCTAAGTCTGTCTGTGTCCCAGCCTGCACCTGACAGTCACTGCTGCCTTGGGGGGGGGGACACTCTCTGTCATTTGCTCATTTGTTCTAGCTGTTGTTTTCTGGGTGCCTTGGCATTTGGTGTGGTCCTGTGACTTGTTTTGGTTAAAATCACTTGAGTGACTGTAAATTCACAACTTCTGAGCTAAGTGTTTAGTGCAGTCCAGGGCATGATGGACAGACATTCCCCTTTGTCACAGTAACTAGCCTTCTTCCAGACATAGGGCACTTTATGTGCTTGAGTTCCCAAGTGAGTAAAGTCTTCAGGGCTGTGAAACAGCAGGAGGAGACCACCCTCTGCTGTCTCAATGGCGCTAAGATGGCAATAGGGCATAGCGGAGTTGGCAGTGTTTGTAAGCCATGAGAACCCAAGTTCAATGCCCAGATCCCACATAAAAACGCTGGGCATGGTGGAGTTCTTAGAATCCCAGTGCTGAGGAGACAAATCAAGACAGATCCCTAGGGCTTGATGGCCAGCCAGTCTGACTAAACTGGCTAGATGCAGGCCAGTGAGAGGCACAGACAAAACAAGGTGGGTGGTGCCTGAGGAATGACACCCGAGCTTGTCCTCTGGCCTCTATATGTATGTGTGCACACATGTACATGTATTCACACGCATGCACATTGTGTATATACACATGCACACATACACAGACACTAAGCTCTGTGTTCCTGAAGCATACTCTAGCTTCTCCTGACCATTACATCCTCCCAAAATGGAGAAATATATGTAAGGCACTAAGAAGAATCTATGTCCTCCAGGAGTCAAGAGTATAGGAAGGAGTAGGAAACATATACAATTCAGGCTAACAAACCAGAAAAGGTAAATGCCTCACTGGAAGTCACATAGCACGTCAGTGGCTGAACTGTGATAGATCCCAGAATTCCCACTTCCAGTAGGGACGAGACTGACTTTAGAGAATTCATGCACTCCTGGGCCTGGATCCTTGTTTTGTCAGAGTGAGGGGGACCCATTGTTATACTTTCTTCCATGGAACAATAGTTCAGATGGGCTTGGCATTCACAGGTGATCAAATTAAACACCAAAGGGGGCTGACCTAGCCTGGCACAGCAGCACTTCCCCAAGTAAGGTTTAAAAAAATTATTAAAGACAGTTTAATGCCCCGGAGTCAGAAAAGTCAGGATTTTAGGCTAAATGGACACACTTGCTTTCATAGTTGCCATTTTACCATGAACAGGTGAAGATCATGTGGACCATGATGGGTCATATGTGTACTAGGGACATTTTCTGAGGTCAGAAGGACTCTCTGGATTCCCACTGGGCTCAAGTCACCCAGCAGGGTACACTAGAGTCATTACCAGCATCTCTCCCAGGCGGGTGGTGAGAAACATGATCACACAGACCCCCGTGATCCTCAGGAGAAGAGAAACACCTACAGAAATAGGCTTTGCACCCTCGGCGGGGTAAGTGGCAAACCCAAGCAGGAATACATCCTGAGATTCACACTCTCCTCTCCCCTCAGTGCCACCAGAAGCCAGTGACTAATGTATCTGTGGTATTCCAAGTGACTCCATCTCTCTGTGCTCTCATCTTTCTTACAATCAGCCAGGATATCCCTACTGCTCATACATGCATAGGAACAGAAAGAAGGAAAGCCATTGCACCCTGCCTTAGGGAAAACAGCTGCCTGGACATGCAGGACATCCAGGGCAGCTGTGTTGATCATCAGCTGCTGGATGAGTCCTGGGTAATTACAGCCCTTCATGGAAAGCCCTTTACAGTTTATAAAGAGCTCTCCTACAGTCTCTAGAGAAGCTCTGGGAAGGAGGTGCAATGTGGGTCATTTTGTGGAGTGGGTTGGGGGGAGGAGTGGGGCAGGTCATGGGCCTGGAAGGCTGATGTGTTGGTCGGAGATGTTAAGGCTGAGCTGTCAGCTGAGACCAGACTCTGATGTGAGTGATGTCACCGAGGGTGTCAGGGGACTTGCAAAAGGCAGGTGGCTGAGAAGCTGTAGGGTGTTTTTTATACCCTTCCTCTCACGGTTGCAAGTAAGGTTAAAAGTAGGTTTGACACTGCCCAGGGAGGAGGGGAACATCTCTCTGGTTATCTTTTGCCATGGCCGAGAGGCTGGCTCTGAGCAGCTTGTCGTATGAGAAAGTCACATGTCAGCTCTTTTCATTGAGTCTGCAGATTCCCAGGTGAGGGGAGAGCTCTTTTACAGAAAGGGACATGGGAGAGAGATCCCTGCCATGAGGGGTGTCTCTGTAGAGACACCCCTTTAGAGAAGTGTCTACCAACTCACAAAGCGCCCGGCAAGTCCATGATCCCTATCGTCTTTCTCCTCCTTGCCCACACTGCCCAGCCTTGGGGATGCCACTGTGGCTAGGCACTGTGTGTGTGGGTGAGGAGAGCAAGAGCAGCATGGGAAAAGATTAAAGTCACCAAACACCCTTTGTATCTGCTGCCCCAGGTCAAGATATGACACAGCACGAGACCAGGCAGGCTAGTTGCTAGTTACTGAATTGCTGCTGTTTGGCCTGAGGGTGCCTGGAAAAGCCACAGACTGTTTAAGTGTCACCTCGTTATAATCACTGTGAATTTTTACAAGTTATTGTACAGTTTTACTTAGGAATAGCTATTTGTGTCATAGAATATAAATTTTGATTTATACACTCTAAAAAAGAAACCAATATTCAAATTGAAAAGAACTTTACAGAGCACATTCACCTTAGGCGCGCGCGCACACACACACACACACACACACACATACACACACACACACACACACAGAGAGAGAGAGAGAGAGAGAGAGAGAGAGAAGCCCCTAACACTCCAGAAAGAGAATAGTGCCCAGCTACCAACATCTGTCCCGTGCTTGGTATGGAGGAAGCTTTCAGTCCTCCTGGGCTCCAGCTGTTAACAGTCTCAGTAGCATGGGCATTTGTAGTGATGGGCTGTCCCAGCATGCTAGCTGGAGCACTCTTGGGCAGCTAGCACGTTTTCTGGAGCATCTCTAGAGAGCCTCTTCTTCCACCCAGGCCCCAAAGCAGCTTTGCTTATTTCCCCCTTGGAGTTGCTTTTTGGGAGGAGGTGTTGGGGGCTGGAAAGGAGTGACTCTTAGGGGTGGGGATTCTGGGATGGGATATATGGCAACATGTCTGGGACTTGGCAGCTTGGCTTGTAGTTAAGTCTCAGACCCTGCATCCAGCCTAGTAAGAATCTACACTACTATCTGGTGAGATGGAGTGAGATGGAGTGTGTTTGTGGGCAAACTGCCTAATCTCTCTGGGTCTCAGTGTCTCCCAATATCATAAAGTGGCTGTGGAGTAGTAGGGTGAGGCGTTTTAGGCTTCTAAGGGTTTCCTCTATATACATCCTGGGTCTGCAGTCATTCCTCAAACTAGGCAAGAACTTGCATCTATTTAAGTCTCGTCTGTGGCACCAGGCATCTTGTCTCCAGTCTCAGTGTTTCCAGGACAGCCCAGGCACGCCTCACTGTCCCAGAAGTGATGTAAACTGTCCCACCAGATGTAAACATGGCGTGGGGAAGCAGATCTCCCAGTCATTTTCTCCTCCCCCCCTCCCCCCAGGTTGGACCTCACATAACCCACGGCCTTCTACTCTACCCCTTGCCTCCCTTCCCCCCTGAAGCTGAACAGCAGGGACAGCTAATTGCTTTCCTCGACTAATACGTCCCATCTGCAAATGACACAGTATTTGTTGAGAAGGCTTCTCTAGCAGTGACCCTGGTCATATCCTTCTCCTCTCATTAGAGAGAAGACAGGCAGGATACCTGTGCATGGTTAGAATCACCTGACTAGGTTGGATATCTAACCTGAGCTGGCTTCTGGAGGAAGGGAGTCTCCACTTCTTGGGAGGGTGACTGTCCCCTTGGGGTCCCTGGTAGGTACCCGAGGGATCTCTGCTTTTGGCTTTGAGGAGAGAAGACAGACAGCTTTCTTTTGCCTCCCTTCACTGTGCAGTGGGTCTCTTGTTGCCCTGAGCTGGAGAGGGTGGCCCTGGGATCCTACTTCCCAATCTTAGTACCAGGTGGGTTCTCTTCAGTGATTCCTTCTCTCACCCTGGGGGCCTCCACAAACCCCTACCTCTTCGCTGGCTATGTTCCCTGGGTGGCCTTTCTGGAAGGACAATGGGGGTACTCACCGGCTTGCCAGGGCTGCTGTGCAGGCTGCTGACTCCCCTCTGCCTCTGCGCTTCCACATTCACACATCATCCTGTGAAAACCTTGCTATTCGTGTGGGGCTTGGAAATCACTGCTTAGGAGCTACGCCTCTGGTAGGTTCTTCCTGGCTCAGAGGCCTCCGCCTGTCTCCCAGAGGTGGGGGCCGGAGAAAGCTATTTGTGTGGTCACTGGCCTCCAAAGAGTCCCAAAGTACCCCAGTCCCTTGCTTCAGTCTCTGGAAGGGAACGCTAAGGCTCAGAGAAGAAAGTGATTTGCTGGGCACCCACTCCTAGTGTCTGAGCCAGGATGCAGACCCATATGGCTTTCACCCTCCCCTTCACCCAACTGAGATGCCCTGAGAGGCTTGAGCAGGCTGCCTGTGTTCTGCCCACCCAGGTTTGACCACAGTTAGACAGGGGGCCCAGGAGGCTCACAGCTTTCGGATGGCAGGTTCCTGTGAACATGTGTTAGTATATGCGTATTTTGTATACACAGTACCTTTTAAGTGCTTGGCGAATTTGCCCGTGCATTTCTGGGTTCAGGATCTCACACAATAGCTACTGAGGCAACTGGGAAAGCCACAATGATTAGATAGGACCTAAAGGTTCAGACACCCTGAACACCCTGGGGTCAGGCCTGGGCAAGCTCTCAGTTATCCTTGGGATAGATCAGTGTGGCAGGTTGAATGTAAAACAAACAAACAAACCCCAAATAAACAAACACTAAACAAAACCAAATGGCCTCAGTCCCCAGTCCTCTGTGTGTTTACACCTGCAGAGAAGGGTGGAGTTGTTTTCCTAAATCCTCAAAACTGGCCTGCCCTGTGACTTCCCTCTGCCAACAGGAAGTGGGAGTGATCAGTCCCAATCTGAGCCACTGGAGATTTTGCCTGCTGTATGCTCTGTGAGCTCTACACTTAACACTGAACATCCCTGGCTTCCCTGATGCGGGATGAAGCATGTGACACAATTCAACTGTGGCCAGTAGAGGCCCCACACATGCATTTATGGTCAGCAAGGCCATGGGACCGGCCTTCCACGGAACACAAATGCATGAGATGGTTCTGCTAACCCTACGTCAGACCTGCCCAGGCAATAGCAGACTGGGAACAAAATGAAGGCTTTCTGTGATATCCCAGACGGCAGCCTCTTTGTTATAGGCATAGATTTGAGTCTAGAGATCATGTGATAAGATTTATAGACTGATGTTCCTGAATAAGGAATTTGGCCAGGGACACATGGATAGTAACTTAGAAACTGAGACAGTTACTAAGGAAGAGAAGGGCTCTTCTGGGAATGGAATCAGGATAGACACCTGGGAGGCTCAAAAGTCGTGAACATTCTGATAAAAGGGCTCTTTGTAGGTCATTTGCATAGAATCTACCTTTTCCTCATTTGTCATCTATGTCTCTGCCAAATGGCTTCTCTTGTTGTTCTTTTTTTTTTTTTTTTTTTTGAGACAGGGTTTCTCTGTATAGCCCTGGCTGTCTTGGAACTCACTCTGTAGACCAGGCTGGCCTCGAAAACTCAGAAATCTGCCTGCCTCTGCCTCCCAAGTGCTGGGATTAAAGGAGTGTGCCACCACTGCCCAGTTTCTCTTGTTATGCTTGATGCCTCTTTCTTCATGTCAAAATCCCCTGTGATAATCTTTGGGGTAGCCTGAGCATCTTTGATATCATAGATATTGTTTGAGGCTTAGGCTTAGGCACCCCAGGGCATAGCTCGTTGATGTGCCTTTTCTGAAATAAGAGTGAGTCCAAGTCTCTGACCTTCAGTGCTCCTGTGTCTCTCACTCTCCTCTTCCTTACGACTTGCTCCTCAGGGCACTCTTGCAGTTCTAGGATCTAAAGTCAGGTTCTCTACCAGGCCTTGTTGTTGCCACCAGTTGTGCCCCCCATCTCCTCAAGCAGGGGGATTAATGTCACAGGAGACTGAGTCAACACTACAGGCTGCCACACACCATTTGCCCCACGCACCACTTGGCTGCAACTTTAATTACTATAGAGAGACTATCTTTTTCTGGCATTGAGACTCTGTCCAGGCTGCACCCCTCCCTTCACCCTTCTCAGCCCATGGTTATCCCTTCCCTCCAAGCCTCAGCTGCTTATTTCTTTCTGCAGTACCTGATTTTGCATAAGCCACACCCATCTGGCTCTTCTTCCCAGGATTTGTGAGAGCCTGTGATAGGCACTTAATAAATTTAAATATTTTCTCTTCTGTTAATCTGTCTACTGTCTGCTGTCTTGAAAGATTCTGGAAGCTTCAGGAGGAGAGAAGAGATGTGCTTCCCTTTCCCCTACAGGACATTGAAATTTCAGAATAGGAAGTGAGTCAGGCATGGTGACACATCCCTGTCACACCAGTGCTTAGGAGATGAGGCAGGAGAATCAGGAGTTCAAGGCCTTCCTCAGCTTGGGAGTTCCAGGCCAGCTTGGGAAACATGAGGTCTTGACTTATCTTCCTCTAAAACCACCTTTATTTATTTCAACAAAACAAACAAGAAGAACTGGAGAAACTGGAGATGTGGGAGTGTCCATAGCATCCAGCCTTCCCTCCCTCAACCTCTGCAGGTTCACGTAGCCCATGAGCCAGTGATCTGGCCAGTATGGTCAGATCTCCCTCTTGCTAAATGATCCTTGTCCTTGCCTTTTCTTTGGATGTGGCTGAATCTGTCAATTCTGTTCATACAATTCTGTTTGTAACACTTTGCTGGGAAATACTACATAGCAGACTGGGTACTTAATGGAGTTGCTCTCATCCTGTTATCATCCCTGAGAGGTCCTTTTCTACTTGCCCTGTGAAGTTTGCATCTCTATCGTTGCCCAACCCAGACACCTTTTTCTTGGGCTTGAGTGGCTTGCTTGTTACTGTTCCAGTAGGCAGTATGGTGTCCTTTTGGGGTCTCATTCACACACCCAGGAGTGCTGGGGACACACAGCAGGGTTAGGCAGCCCATACTTTCTGTGCTCCTCATGTTCCATGGGTAAGGGGGATTACCTTTCAGGATTAGAGTTGGGAGAGAGGAATTAGAGGCTGAATTGACAGTTGGCCTGTTTATCAGTTTAGAATTGGCTTCCCACAATAACCATACAATTGGAGCAACAAAACACAAGATGCAACATTGTATGCAGTTTGTTAAAGTTAAAAGATACCTAGAGTCAAAGGGAAAAAGGATTATGAATTAAAAAAAGGACAATTAATAACAAACCAGAGGGAAGCTTAAGAGTGAAGAGGTGGAAAATTAGATGTTCATCTTGGCCTAGAGGTAATGCCAAGGTCAAGGTCACAGGTGTTTCAAGGTAAAACAAAGATATTGTAGCAGCACTTCCTTTGAAATGTCATTGAAATGGACATTCTGTCAGCTATCCCATCAACTATTTCTGGGTATGACCAGCTACATCTTGGTATAAATGTTCATCACTGGGGAAAGTGGGCTGGCCTGGGATGTTGGTGGCACTGTTTGGGCTGGTGGTGTTGACAGGTCCAGTGGTCGTGTTGACAGGTCCAGTGGTCGTGTTGACTGTGTTGCCACCAAATATGGTTGGGATCACTGCCATGTTCTGAAAGACAAAAGACAGGAAGCCCATCAGCATCCTCTGTAGTAAACTTTAAAAAAAGGCTGTAACTTCTTCCCATGCCTTGGGTAGACTTTCTCTCACGGATACTGGGCTTGGTCACATGACCTTCTTTGGCTAAGGAGACAACAATAGTTATGGGGATACAAGCAGCCATCTGTGAAGATTTTACCTACTAGAGTTTGATCTTTCTCATGGGAACAGAAAGCAGCCTGCCTGACCTGATAAATAATGAGATAAGAAGCCCAGTTTTTTTCTGTCCACAGCCAGTTTGCCAACTGTCAGACTATCCAAGACCATCCAACCACTGGGTACCTCAGCAAACAACTGTAGGCTTGGCAATCCCAGCAGATCAGAACTGTCTGCAAGACCGACAACATCATGAGAAAAATGCCCGTTATGTGAGCCATTACATATTTGGGTTGTATTTCTGAAGTTACTAATGGATAAATTACATTCAAAGTAAATTTTAGGCCTAACAACTAATGTTAAATTAGAGTTAGACCACATAGAAAGGATTGTGTTTAATCAACCCTGTGCTAAGTAAGACTTATGTGTGTGTGCATAGTGCATGGGGATATGTGTGAATTTGTTTGCACATATGTATGGAGGCCAGAGAAGTCACTGTGTGCTTCCTCAGCTGCTTTCTACTTTATTTTTTGAGATAGGTTCTCTCCCTGAACCTGGAGCTTACTGATTGGCTAGATTGGCTGGCCAGTGAGCTCCATCTTAGCCCCGCCTTCCCTGACTCCCAGTTCTGGGGTTACAGACACATGCTGCAGAACCTGCCTTTTGATGTGAGTGCTGGGCATCTGAACTCAGGTCCCTGCACTTGTACAGTCAGAGATTTACTGACTGAACTATGTCTCCAGTCTTTAGTGAGGGCCCTTGGCTGTACTGAAAAACTTCTAAAAGGCTTTTCTTGTGGGCTTGGTCTCAGAGAAGTCAGATCTCAAAATAGGTGTCAGTAGATGGTAGAGAGAGGTCTATCTAGAACACAACTAAGGATGAGGCTCTTGTCAAGTTGCAACATCCATAATCTGGTACACAAAACATCCACAGATACGTTTGAGGAACTTGTATTTGCAAAAGGACCACTAAATATGAGCTGACCTTGCTTAAAGTACAAAAACGATTAGAGAATTGAACATCTTTCTTAAGATGGATAAGGGGGACTCTTCTTTTGAGAAAGCAAAAATGTTACTGGCAGAGCCAAGAGACTAGAGATGAAGACCCCAGAGAACAGTGGACTAGGGAGACACACCTAGGAAGTAGGAGAAAGCAACGGCAGATCTTTCCTCAAGGCTGAACTGATTCCTATGCAAGGAGTGCTCTTTGCCACCATGTGGGTAATATTGCTCCATAGGATTTCATTAAAAATATTTATTTTGTGCCTAGGGGTGTTTTGTCTGCATGTATGGTTGTATACCATGTGTGTGCCTGTTGTTTTCAGAGGGCAGAAGAGGGCATTAGATCTCCTGGAACTGGAGTTATTTATAGTTGTGAACTGCCATATGGGTGCTGGGAATTGAACCTGGGTTCTTTGGAAGAACAGCCAGTGCTCTTAACCACTGAGCTGTATCTCATATATACATAACTGCTCCATAGGATTTTAGAATTTGTCTTGAGCCTCTTAGTCTTTCTCTACTGAATGAGAAAGTAGATTTGAGTTATTTGATTCTTGTCTCACTAGACTCTGTTGGGTATACTAATAGAATTTTAAAAAATTATTATTGTAATTGTTTTGAGATAGAGTCTCATGTTGTCCAAGTTGGCCTCAAACTTGCTAAGTAGCCAAGGATGACCTTGAACTTCTGATTCTCCTGTCTCTGCCTCCCAAGTTCTGGGATTATAAGCATGTATCATCATGCCTGGTTTAAGCAGGGCTGGAGATCAAACCCAGGGTTTCCTGTAAGCCAGCCAAGCTTCTTGCCTACATTCTCAGTCTCAAAGTTGCTTTTAGTTTCTAGGTTGCAGTGTCAAGCAGATTCACAGTCCAAAACTGGACCGTGGACTTCAAGTATGGTGATGGAATTGGATGGAATGCATGGGAATCCTGGGATGGAGATAAACATGGTTTGATTCTTTTGGAAGTGTTAGTAACTCAATTGGAAAAAAATTCTACAAATCCTCCTCTTCCTGCCTCTTAGGTAACTGTAGCTTTTCTCCCATAACTGGAGCTAGTCCTTTGCTTGCAGGTACTAAGTTTGGCCATGTGAGTGACTTTGGCCATAGGACATCACCAAGTGGGGCACAAGCAAGGGCTAGAGTGCTTGCCTGTGAGGGATTATGTGTTTTTCTGGGAACTCAGATGCCTTGTGAAGAGACTCAGGCTGGGATACTGGAGGATGGAGCTATCACAAGGACAGAAACAAACCATCCCACTAAAAGACCTGGGTACCAGCTTTCCTGAAGCCCATGTGGGAGCTGGCCGCAGAAAGAGTGATTCCATCAGAGAGTGATGACATCAGCTGAAGAGAAGTCATGAATCACAGTATGAATGGATGATATTCAGAACCAAGAACCAAGTAAATCAGCGGTTCTCGACCTTCCCGAGGCTGTGGTCCTTTTAATACGGTACCTCATGTTGTAGTGACCCCAAGCATAAAATTATTTTTGTTGCTACTTTATAACTGTAATTTTGCTACTGTTACAAATCATAGTGTAAATATCTGATATGCAGGGTATCTGACATGTGACCCCTAGGTTGAGAACTCTTGAAGGAAATCCTTGCTGTTTTTAAGGTACTTGGTTTGGGGGTAGTTTGTTATTCGGCAAATCTTATCTAATACATCCTTTCAGTCCTGATTTCCCTCAAGCTCTGGTCATTCCTTGTTAAACTTTCCAGAGCAGGCTCTGATTCCTGGAATAAAGCCCAACACTCACCTCAAAATGGGTCCAGCAGACAGCCTGACATCCAAAATGTGAGACCACGCAGGTGAGGATGAATTCCAGGAGGGCGAAGGGGAGGAGACTACCGGAGACTGCCTATAGGCAGAGAGGAAATAGGAGCATTTCAGCCTTCAGGGTTGACTGATGACAGTGCCCATGTGTAGCCGTTCTAAAGCAACTACCATATGCCTCATCTGGAAGACTAGAGACAGCCTCTGTGTGTCGTGTATTGGCGTTGATGCCGTTGGTGCCTTTATGTACCTTTGCCATAGACATTCAGTATACCCCAACCTGTCAGCCACTGAATTTTATCGTAAGCTTCCTCCGGAGCCCACTTTGCTTTGCATCCAACAAAGCCAGAAGCTCAAACGACCTTGTGGAGATCAGTCTTCCACTGATGACGGGTGGGGCTGGTGTGTAAGTACTCTAGATTCCTTGCCCCGAGGTCTTACTTCCTTCCTCTCTTCACAAGAACTACTTGCTCTAACATTTGCTTCTGAGACAATCCCTAACTGTGTTGGACCCCAACAAGTGCTCTGACCATGAACCTACATGGGGGGCCAGGGGTCCTTACTGTGAGTTGGGGGATGTACCAGTGAGGTGTGGTCCATCAACTCTGCCTGGCTCCTGGCTGTCTTAGCTTGTGTGATCTCTGTGGTCTTGTCCGAATCAGAGCTTTGAGGGCAGGACTGAGCTCAGTGTGTGTTGGGCTGTGGCCCTGTCCACAGTGCATTGTGGAGACAGGGTCTAGGAGAACTTCCTCTCCAATTTTCCTCTTCAACAGAGGATGGGACTCCAGAGTTTAGCATCAGGCTTACTGGAACCCTAAGCTTTTGTTCTACATGACACTAGTATACTCTTTGATGACAGAGGTGCCTATTATCAAACAGCCACTTTTTAGACTAATAGTTAAGGTCAATCTTGATTCCTCATAAACCACAGCCTACATCTTTATCCTTTCATCCTGTTGCCTAGGGCTGGACTCCAGAGGTAAGAAATCTTGCCTGGTTTCCTGCCATGTCCTATCAAGGCCAAGTTCTGTCAGCTGGATTAGGCTATTCTGGGGCCTACAGGGAACTTCTCCCTTTGAGGACTTTTCTCACCTCTGTAGATGGGCCTCTGCTCTGCCAGGTTTCCTTGGTCTACTTGATTAGTCCTGAAGGAGGACCAGGTTGCAGCTTGAGACAAGTAGCTATATCTACCCCCAGACCATTTCCCTCTTAATCTCAGAGTCCTCACTGTGGTATAGAAACATTGTGGTTGTTTTTAGCAGTTGCAGGGTTTTGATGAAAGTTATGTATTTTATGGATCATATTAGGATAGAATTCTGTTGCAATTCCTTCTTGCTCAAGAAACCACCGTGTAAGCTCTCCTGGTCCCAAAGAAGCATTGGGACCAGTCCACTGTAATGCTTACCTTCAGAAAATTATCCATGCTGTAGTGGGAAATAGACAAATCTACGATGATTAAGATGATACCAATCAAGGAAAAGATGGAACTGACGACATTCATAGCAATGCTGCTGTTCACCTGAAGGACATAAAGGGAGGGGAATGGTGAGCAAAGGTCAAAATTCAGCATTTGGGACGACTCAGGAAGTAGAATAAAAGAGGAATAGGGCAGAAAGGAGAGGGTCAGTCTGGTTGGAGCAGAATCCTGTTTATGCTGGAGGCAGTGAGATGATCTTTGTGCTAACTCCCTTAGGGCAGGAACTACACATTGAGAGAATATTGACAGCTGGCTAAGCAGCTAAGGGAGGCTGGTGTGGAGGCAAGGTGAGGTTGCTGGCTTGCTCTACAGCTAAGGGAGGCTGGTGTGGAGGCAAGGTGAGGCTGCTGGCTTGCTCTGCAGCTAAGGGAGGCTAGTGTGGAGGCAAGGTGAGGTTGCTGGCTTAGTCTGCAGCTAAGGGAGGCTGGTGTGGAGGCAAGGTGAGGCTGCTGGCTTAGTCTGCAGCTAAGGGAGGCTGGTGTGGAGGCAAGGTGAGGTTGCTGGCTTGCTCTGCAGAAGAAAGAAGCAGGGATGCCAAGCTCATTCTGAGAAGAGACAGTAAGAGAGACAGGAACTCTGAGGGTGAGGAGGTCTAGAGCTTGGTGTTGATAAGTTTTGCTGGGGAAGATTTTCAAATGTGAAGGCTCCCCTTTGCCATAGTGAGATATCAAAAATCTTTAATTGTTTACGGCCTTCCTTCACTCAAGCTTCTTCTTCTTCTTCTTCTTCTTCTTCTTCTTCTTCTTCTTCTTCTTCTTCTTCTTCTTCTTCTTCTTCTTCTTCTTCTTCTTTTTTAATCGAGACAGTTTCTCTGTATAGCTCTGGCTGTCCTGGAACTCACTCTGTAGACCAGGCTGGCCTCAAACTCAGAAATCCGCCTGCCTTTGCCTCCCAAGTGCTGGGATTAAAGGCATGCGCCATCACTGCCTTTAATTTAATTTAATTTATTTATTTTATGTGTATGAGTACACTGTAGTTGTACAGATAGCCATGAGCCATCATGTGGCTGCTGGGACTTGAATTCAGAACAGCTCCTCTCGCCCCGGCCTGTTCCCTCCAGCGTAATACACTGTAGCTGTATTCAGATGCACCAGAAGAGGGTGTCAGATCTCATTACAGATGGCTGTGAGCCATGATGTGGTTGCTGGGATCCGAACTCAGGACCTTTGGAAGAGCAGTCAGTGCTCTTACCCGCTGAGCCATCTCGCCAGCCCCAAACTGCTTCTTTAGTGGGGTTTTGAGAAAGAAAATAAAGAAAGGTCAACATGTCACATTTAGGCTGAGTCTGGAGCACCTTCCAGACTCAGAAATTAAAGGAGAGATTTCCATTAGACGTCAGACATCCAAGCTGGGTGAGTCATGCTTTTAATCCCAGCACTGGGGAGGCAGAGAGAGGCAGATCTCTGAGCCAGCCTGGTCTATAGAGTGGGTTCTGAGTTCCAGGACAGCCAGGACTGCACAGAGAAATCCTGTCTCAAAAACAAAAACAAAAACAATGTACCATATTTTCTGTATCCATTCCTCTGTTGAGGGACATCTGGGTTGTTTCCAGCTTCTGGTTATTATAAATAAGGCTGCTATGAACATAGTGGAACATGTGTCCTTATTACATGTTGGAGCATTTTCTGGGTATATGCCCAGGAGGGGTATAGCTGGGTCCTCAGGTAGTACTATGTCCAATTTCTGGAGGAACTACCAACTGATTTCCAGAGTGGTTGTACCAGCTTGCAGTCTTACCAGCAATGAAGGAGTGTTCCTTTTTCTCCACAACCTCTCCAGCATCTGCTGTCACCTGAATTTTTGATCTTAGCCATACTGACAGGTGTGAGGTGGAATCTCAGGGTTGTTTTGATTTGCATTTCCCTGATGACTAAGGATGTTGAACATTTCTTTAGGTGCTTCTCAGCCATTCGGTATTCCTCAGTTGAGAATTCTTTGTTTAGCTCTGTACCCCATTTTTAATAGGGTTATTTGGTTCTCTGGAGTCTAACTTCTTGAGTTCTTTGTATATATTGGATATTAGCCCTCTATCAGATGTAAGATTGATAAAGATCTTTTCCCAATCTGTTGGTTGCCGTTTTGTCCTATTGACAGTGTCCTTTGCCTTACAGAAGCTTCGCAATTTTATGAGGTCACATTTGTCAATTCTTGATCTTGAAGCATAAGCAATTGTTCTGATACCAGAACTGACTGAAATGACCTAGGCCCTCAGATGGGGAAAAAGACAGTCTACCACTATATCCAGAGGCAGTCACTCTACTTCTACTACCACGCATGTCCACGCATGTCCATGCATGTCCACACATGTCCACGCATGTCCACGTAAGATCTATAGAGAAAGAGGACTTCTCACCACTGGGGAAAGCACATTAAAAACAGAGAAAAAAGATCTTGGCCCTCCTAGGGGCTATATGGCATGGTTTCCATCCTTCACTCCCATGGACATTAATACAATGGCTCCAATGAGGTAAGAGGTAATGAGACCACTGACCTGGCTTCTAGACAAATGGCCCCAAGACCAGTGGATTCTATTGATGTTCTGGCGATTTCTGGTGATATACCTTGACCAAGTATTGCCTGAGACTCCATAGTACAAACAAGAGGGAATAGAGGATGAAAATAATAAAAAAGAATAGTTCAAACATATAAATTGGTGGAAGACACAGAGAAAAGATCACTCTCCCTCAAACAACTGGCAGGACTCTGGTAACTGACCTTCATCCTCATTTGGGGTTCAAAAACTTTCTAAGTTGCTTAGAACAAGTTATTCAGACCTTCTTCTTTTGCTTTGCTTTGGGCCCGCTGTACTGAATATAGGAAGGGATTCACCCTTTGTGAGTTTATGTTTGGAAGAACTCCCCCACTCCTTCCCAAGCTCAGAGACCAACAGTGGCAGAACTCTTTAACCATTCCTTTCTCAAGTCACTACAGGCCCTGCAAGCTTCCATAAAGGTTCTTCATTGGACTATCAGAGAGACCCAGCTGAACTCTGAGTTCAACCCCAGTTTCCCTCTGTTCAAGCTCAGTGACACTATCTGGGCCAAGCAGAGAGCCAAAGGGTCTGAAAACAGTTTGGAAAAGACCCTACACAGTGATTTCCTCCATTTTTATGGCTGTGAAGGTAGTTGGCATTATGCTATGGATCCATCATACCCAAATCAAGAAAGCAGAAGCTACTGATGATGATGCCAAGTGGACTATCTTCAGACTGTGGGCAGAATTAAAATGAAGGTTTTATTGGCCCTGGCCCTTGCTTTATGTTCTCTTGAGTCTTGTGTGTGGTATGAGTAGAAGGCCATGGTCTAGCTCCCACTGCTTTCAGGCCAGGAGCCGGGAACTAAGGAGGAAGATAGATACAGGGAGGTGATAGTGTGACTACAGATCAGAAACCCATATTCCTTCTTGACAATTGCTCATTGATAGCCACTTTAAATGTTTGATTGTATTGGAAAAAGAAAAGATGTGGAGGTTTATCTTTTGAGATAGAAATACAGAATTTACAATTCTACACATACCCCATAGCTGGACTCCCTAGTTGCCAAAAACAAGGAAGTTTCTATTACAAAACTTAGGGTTGTAAAACAGATTGGATTAACAGTGGGGCCTTGCACTTTAAATTGCATAGCCAATTATCTAAAACAAAGGATTAATTCAGTCAAATTAATGATCCTCAGGGGCAACTACACTTCTTTAGAGTAGGATGAGTCCACAATTTAAGTCATTCCTTAAGACAAGTGGGAACATGACAGGACAAACCATCTTGTCTCAGCTGGAGACATCTATGGTTTAACCTGAAACTGACTCCCCAACTGCACCCCTTTTTCTACCCCTACTGGGAAAAATCCTATGGAAAAACACCCAACCCTGTTCTAGAAACTCAGGATCAAATGCCCAGCTAACTGCATCTTTTGGCTTCTGGCAAACTGCTTGCTTGCTCTACTTCCCCATGCAACTGTCAACAAGGATGTAGTTTTCTGTGTTCTTTGACTTTAAAAGCTCCCTGTAAAATGCACTGGAGGCTGCTCTGTGAGAAGTGTTTCTTTCCAGGCAGTCACCTTCTAGCTTAATGCAAACTCTCAACTTTGGACTTTGGTTGTGCTGAATGGTCCTTGGGTCTCTACCCTAAAATACTCTGCCTCAATTTCTCCTCTACAACATGAGAGAACAAAAATATCATAAAGTTGTGAGGATCAGGTGAAATACAGTGTGTAAATTTCCCGAGCCTAGTGTCAGACCCTAGGGTTACTGTGCGACCTCCTTGCCCAAGTATGGGAAAGGTAGCCTAATCTTAAGACACATAGGTCATCAAAGAAATGGCATAATGACTTACCACACAACTGTTGGTATCCTTTTCAGCCAAGACGGACAAGGATCCAGAGATGATAAACTACATAGACATAGGAAAAAAAAAAAAGAACATGTCATTAAATTTCAAACATCTTGTTTCTCAGACATGTAAATCTGTGTGCTTCCTCTTAACACTATCACCGTCCCAAACTTTGGGTGGCACTCAGACACCTTATACCATGCAAATAACCTAAGCCAGTGACTTTCAACTTTCATAATGCTGTGACCCTTTAATATACTTCCTCATTTTGTGGTGACCCTCCCCCAATCATAAAATTATTTCATTGGTATTTCATAACTGTAATTTTGCTACTGTTATGAACTATGATGTAAATATCTATAAAGCTCAAAGTAAGGTATATGTAGACTGTACAATCTGGTGTGTTTTTTGATGGTCTTAGGGGATCCCCATGAAACGGGGTCATGACTCACAGGTTGAGAATCACTGCTATAAGTCATTCATTATCACCACTATCTGACTAGGTATCTTCATGGTGGGCCATACCATTATCCAAACTCACTCACTGCTGACACTGTTCTATCCTCTCTATGATCTTGTTGTAGGAAGTTAGGGGCAGGGTAGCATGGTGGTATAGTACTGAGGTTGGGAGAGAGGATATCAGGGCTCCTGTTTCATATCTGCTACTAATTCATCTTGCTGTGTTCCTTGACCAGCCTGATAGTCCTAACAAGGTCCCTGTTTTCATACAGTTGACCTCTCTGAGTTACTGTTGAATCTGTTTTCATCTCATCTCATTGTAGTAACAGTAGTTGCTGAATACTTTATTTTGTACTATTATGGATTAAACCTAGGTCCTTGTACATGCTGGGTGAATACTTGACTACTGAGCCATAATCTTAGTCCTGTATTTCTTTCTTGTAAGGACTACCAAGATAAAACACTTCTAAATGGCTACGTGTACTGCCTTTGCACAGTAAGAAAGGGGATTTGAACTGGATGATCTGAAACCTTGAAATGATAAGTTTTCCTAGATCATTGAGTTTGGGGGAACTGAAACCTAAAACTTAGCTGAAATCCAAGAACTTAGTTCAAGAGAATGAAATAAAGCTATATATGGTATAATAGTGTCTTTTTTAGTAGATGATATAAGAGTCTATATAGAAATTCTAATAGATCTGAAAGTCACTAGAATTAATAAGAAGGCACTGTTATTTTACCAGCTAGAAGATCAATGTGATGATGTCAGTTGCTTAGCTGGTGTGGTAGAGGGAGAAGAAACTCATTAGTGGAGTAGTGTGCAAGTTTTGATGAGCAGCTTCCCCGGCTTTTCCTGTTGTTGGAAGTACCTCTCACCCTTTCTGGTTACTAACCAGGCTTGAAGGTTCTGCTTGCTTTCTGCTTTTAATTTTTTTCTATAATAAAACCCCTCTTAAACTCATCCTTTATTACCTGTGAATTTCATTCAAATTTTCCAGGTACAGAGTCATTGACCCAGCAGAAATTTCATATGAGCCTGAGTGACCTACACCCTAATTCCCAAGTTAAGCCCCTCAAGAGATAGTCTCTGTCCTTCTGAAAGAACCTTGTTTCTCCTATTCCCATGACTTTCATATACACACTGCTGTGCTGGCAAATGCTTGCCAGCTGCTGGTGAGATGTTACAGAGGGGAAGGCCTTGATCATGGATGTTTACCTATAGCCAAATGGTTGGGCAACTTGCTTAATTAATTAATTCCTGAAAAGTTTGCAGTTGCTTTCACGATTGGGAGGTAGACACTGTATAACGTGAATCTCTGTGGACTTCCCTTTATATATATTAGGGTATTACAACCACATACATCAAGGAATAACAGTTACTCTGGGAGTCCTATGCTGGAGGAAGAGAAAGGCTGAAGTTGGTGCTGGTTAAGAAGAACTTACATCCTAGGAGATTTCACATAGCTCTGCCAGCTTGTCAGCTCACTTTGCAGGACAGATTGGAGCTGAGGCAATGATGGGCCAGCTATGGATAAGACCATACCACGGCCATGACTGGGTAGTTATGTGTACTCCTTACCCTCTACTTAAACCTAAACCCCTAAGGTGGATTTTGGGGAGGTGTCTCTAGGCTCTTTATTTGTTCCTCTTCTCACTGTGGTCACAATGCATAGATCATCTTTCTTTTCTTCTTTGCTATGGCCCATCTGGGGGCAGGGTGGTAGGTGAGTTCGTCAGCCTTCAGTAGCTCCTACGGACTTCTAAGCTGAAAGGGTTCTATGCCTGGGAGTAGGGTCCAAGGGTCTTTTCATCTCTTCTTCTCCCTAGTTCCCCTCTGATGACTTAGAAAGGAGGCCACATGGCTTGTACTCACAGACAGGCCTCCCCAGATCAGGTACCCTGAGAACCCCAGGAAAGAATTCGAGTAGAGCAGAGGGTTGACTGCAGAGAAGATATGAAATAGGCCAATGAGGATCTGGATGGCCTGTGGGGAGAGAAGAGAGAAATCTGGTGAGAGAGCAAGTGGGGCTGTGGGCTGCTGAGCTGCTCTTTCTCACCTTGGCTGCATTCCAGAGCCACTTGAGGTATGAGTGGGATGGGGGTTCACCTAGGTCAACATCTAGACTAGACCAACGTCTCTGAGTGAGGTGACACCAATGGGTGGCCTGAGTAACGAAAAGGGTAAGATTATTCTGAGCAGTTCTCTTTTTGAACTTGGGTCCCCATATGCTTTTAAATCGTCAGCCACTAGAATTCACAGTCACTTCACCAGTATTAATTTAACAGGATAAAAAGCATAATACAGAATTACAATGTCTATGCAATATAATCATTGTTTACCTTCTCAACATACAGTTATAGTCTTCCTGGTGCTTGGGATCAACATTTGGATTCCTGATACAATTTTATAGACTTTAAACAGTGGCTCTGATAAATTTGGGATACAAACATAGAAAAGAAATGAGGGGTTGGAGCATGTATTAGTCCATGTCCAGATACTATAATGACATACCAAATGCTAGGTGATTTGGATAAGAAAAAGAGAGTCTATTTAGCTCATAGTTTTGGGACTGTCCATTCAGGTTAGCTCTGATGAGGGCTCTCCTGGCTTTGTCACTGCAAAGTAAATTGTATCATTGTGGATTACAGGCAAGAGGGAGGGATTATATTAGTGAGACTGAAAGCCAGAGGGGTTGAGGGAGGCCAGTTTTGCTCCTGTGGGAACTATTAAGAGGTTCCACAAGGACTATACAAATCTCTTCTGAGCCCAATGACCTAAATACCTCAAACTAAGCCCTTCCTCTTAAAGGCTCTCTGGCACCTCCCAACATTACCTACTGGAGACAAAACTTCTGACATATGAAGCCTTGTAGGGCATAAGCTAGCCATATTCCTACTATAGTAGGGTTTTGATGAATCTGTTTCCTTCCTGAACCTTCCCTTGTCCTCTAGGAGGGTTGCAACCTCTCAAAGGGAGCAGGGTCTTTTGCACTCTTTGAGCACAAAAGCTGTGTATGTGTCTCATGGTAATTGCCAGAAGGTACAGTTATCATAACTGCTATGAGTAAATACCCATCCCACCAGGTCTTTGAGAACTATGTCCTGGTCATCGCTATCTCCTCCCATGAAGAGTGTGCTTCATGCTAAGTGAGGTAGTGTGCACTGAGATGAAGATCTTGCTATGATCCAATCATCCTTCCAGTCAGTCAGTTTATGAGGAACTGATTAGTATCTAGCAGAGCGTAGGACCATTCTTGTTTCTACCTCAAAAAAAAAAAAAAATGGAATTGAGATTTTAAGGGTGCCAAATGAATGAGATGTTTTTGAAAAGAGGCAGGAATATCCCTGGTGGAAGAGGAAATCAGCAACCTCAGAGGCATTAGGATATAGAGGAGCTGACTAGATCTTATGAGAGGCAGTGACTGAGGTTCTAGGAAGCCCAGTCCACTTGCCAGGGTCAATGGTTTTTCTAGTGAAATTACCTCTGATCCTTGTCCCTGATAGCTAGGAAAGGGATGGCTGGTCAATATCATAGCTTCCCCCAAAACACATGGAATGAACTGGGAAGCTGAGGAATACAGGGAGAGATTGCCATTTGTGGGGTTATCCTAGCCCTAGCCTTTTGAAGCTGTGGCCTCCTTTGCCCTCTGACCTCATTGTAGGCATGGACTTACAAAGTCCCTGAAGGAATGGACTTACAAAGCTGGAGAGATGACGTCATACTCACCCCTAATGTTCTGACCTCTTCATTTATGAATTTCTTGGGATTAAAATCAGAAAAGGACATAAAGGACATGTTCCACTGGGGATGGCTTGAGGTCTGTGTTGGCCCGGGTACAGTGTTCAGGGGATTCTGAGGGTCTCCAGGCTGGATCTGGACACTTGTTACTTCTGGTGAGTACTGGATTACTCCCGGTGGAGTCTGTACACCAGCCATTGCTGCGGGATACTGTAGTCCAGGGGGCCTAGCCTGCAGGCCTGCCGCTCCAGCTGGATTCTGGATCACGTGTGGGTTCTGGAAGTTTGCACTCCCTGGGTTATACTGGAGCACCGTTGCTGAGCCTGGGTAGGTGGTGGTCTTTTCCAAAGGCTGCCTCTGGCTTCCAGAGACCACAGCATATGTAGGCTGGATGACATGGACATTACCCGGGACAGTGACAGCAGACACATTCTCTTGATTGCTCATGATGCACAGCTGCTACAAAACACGCAAGATACAATTTCCACCAGAAAACCCACAATCCCACTTACTCTTTATGTCTGTCACTGTCTTCACTAAAATGCGCACCTACTAAGTAAGGGAAGAGTTTTTGTTTCTTTGGGGTCCATGTTCTTTCTGAGGATACAATATTCAAATGAGCTGGGACTTCTTGAAAGACCAGGTATCTTAAACTTTATTTAATCTAATTCTTTATGCATCTGGGTGTTTTGCCCTCATTTATGTCTGTGAACCATGTGTGTGCCCAGTGTCTGAAGGGGCTAGGGCATCCGATTCCCTGGAACCGGAATTACAGATGGTCGTGAGCTGCCATCTGGGTTCTGGGAATCGAACCATGGGAACACAGTGTTGACCTCTGTTCATCTATATTTCAGATGCTATCTCTAGGATGCTGGGGAGTCTGAGGATGGCCCCCGGTTTCCATCTTAAGTGTCTGAGGCTGCTGGAAGAGAATAATGTGACTGTGGTCCCGACTGGACTTCTGGTTAGGTAGATCTGGAGGATGTCTTATTTTTCCTATGTTGATGAGGAAAGATCTCTGGGAGGAGGCAGTCAGCCTCCTTTGCACATTAAGGACATATGTAGAAATATTTTCCACTCAGATGAGGAAAAAAACCTCACCTGTTAATACTCACTTCTGTTTAATGCTTTTGCACATAAATTGTAGATCCTTGGTGGCAGGGCATCAAATGCTTTAACGCAAAATAACGGGAACTGGATTCTGGCATGATGCAAACAGAAAACTTTCTGGCCTCTAGATGACAAATACAAAGTAAACCCATGCTAGTGCTCTATGGTGCCAGCAGGTGCCAGAGTGAGAAAAATATCCCCAAAGGCTGATATCAACTTGACTCTGCTGGCTGCTGAACTGGCACCGTTCACTGCCGATCACCCAGATAAGGAAGCCGCAGGCAAGGCAGCATCAGGGTTCAGAGGTCAGACAGCTCCAGCTCTGTTTCACAGTTTCTGCTTTTATGACCTGCAGGTGTAAGGGCACTAGCTCTGTGAAACATAGATATAGAAACGTCCTTCCAACAAGCCCCCAAGGCCTTGGGGCCCTCACTTCCAGCACAGGAAGGCTCTCTTTACTCCGCCTTTGTTGAAGAGTAGCAGCCATCTGTAACAGAAAGGCTATTCTCTGAACTCTACCATCCCTCAGACTCTGAGCTGTTTTATTTCCAATATTAAGTCAAGTGGATCTTAAATGTGGTCTCTAGGCCACATTTAATGCAGGTATCACTTGGTAAAAATCTCAGTTCACTGTCCAGACTCACTTGGCCTTTGAAAAAGCCTCCTAGATATCTCTGAAGCCGGCAATGTCTGAGACCCCAGTAGCACAGAAAGACTCCCTGCCCTGTTTTTGCTTGCTGCCTTCACCTCATTCTCCCTGAATCCAAACAATTAAAAACCCAGAACTTCAGAACAAACCCAGATTTTCCTTCTTTTTAAGACCAAGCTGGTTTCTGAGGCCTTTTGCAGTTTTCCTTGTCTGTATGAAAAACACCTGGCAGGACTGTGGGTGTAGCTTGGTGGGTAGAATGCTTGCCTCATGTGCATAAATACTGGGTTCTATTCCCAGCACCAAATAAACTGGGTGTGGTAGCACACGCTTAAAGTCCCATGCTTAGGGCGAGGAAATCAGGAGATTTAGAAGTTCAAGGTCATCCTCGGCTACATAGTGATATTGAGGCCAACCTGGGATATGTGAGAGCCTGTCTTGAAGCTAAACCAAGAAAACAACAGCAACAAGACACAGGAGTCTGAGATCGGAGGATTGCAAATTCAAGACTTACTTATATTACAGAGTAATTCCAAGATGACTTGGGACACTAAGTAAAACGTCTCACAATTAAAATGTTATAAAACTGAAAAGGCCTGGAAATGCAGTGTGGTGCCAGAGCTCAGTGCAAGAGAGGGCCTGAAATCAATCTTCAGCACCCCATTAAAACATGAACAAGAGAAATGCCTGTCGTTGGTCTGACACCTGATAGCCAAGGAATTCCCCACACTATCTCCCGCATGTCCATATCCCCTATGACTCCACTAAGCCTCCTGGGGACTGTGGTTCTGAGTAGAGAATGACTCACTGCATAGCTCACAGGAGTGGGCTTGGAACCCAGGCTTGTTTCCTTGTCACTATGTTTTAACTTATGTAGAAGAATTTTGTGCCTGTTGGGTGACACAAACCATGAATGTTCAGCTGTAGGAACATCCTGTGTCAAGCATCCTTTGCCTTCTCTCAAGAACTCCAAGTTTTCCAGAGAGGTGGCTGATAGTAACAACTATAGCAACTGTAGATTATGTTGCACAGCCCTACTGATGTGAAGCAACACCTCCAGCCATGTACTATTACTATTGAGGGTCAGAGAGGTTAGCTAACCTGAGCATAGTTGTAAGGAAATGCTGAAGCTAAGGTTTGTTTCTTGAGACAGAGTCTCACATAGTCCAGGCTATCTTTGAACTTACTACATAGCTAAGGATTCTCTTGCCTCCACTTCCCAAGTGTTGGGATTACGGTCATGCACTACCATGCCTAGATCATGTGGAGCTGAGGGTATGTGTGTCAAACCTACAGCTCTGTACTTTCTAGGCAGACCTTCTACTAATGGGACTATAGCCTGGAACTGAGATCCTGTTGGTTTGGATGGAAGATCTGTCTGCCTCTCACTTTTAGAATAAATACTATGCTGAATGCTATTTTCTTTTCCATGCCGTAGGAAAATGGGTTAGCTCTGTCTTCCCTCTTTTTTTCATAGAAGGTTCCTTGTTATTCAAGAGCAGTATCATTACAGACATGATGATTGACACAGGCAGCTGAGCCCTGGGCTGGGCTCCAGAGGACCTGGTAGGAACAAAGGAGGTTTTTCTTTCCCACCGATTCTTGGCTGAGGTCCTAAACAAACCTGAACGCAATGCATTTACCAGATGGATTCAGGGAGTGGTCATCCAGAAAGACACTCTCCTCCTCATTTCTCTGCCTCTGCCATGGGTGTCCAGCCTTCTGTCCTAGGACTACTCTGCTCAGGCAGATGGAGAAATAGCTCCAGGAACCTGCTCTGACTCTTCAGCAGCCTGGCAGGTGGCTGAGCAATAGGCTCCAAGGTTGGGCTGTTGTGAGCCCCCACCATACATCCATGTACTGTCTATAGGGCACTCCTGATTCCTACAGATCCCAAAAGACCTTTCCAGAGCTTGTCCAGGTCATGGAGCCCTCTTGATAGGATCCAAGTTCTGTCAAGACCCTGTGAAGGAATTCCCAGAAATCTTACCTTGAGCCCCAGCAAGCCTCCTTCTTTAGGCCCTGGCCGTTTCTGCAGCTGCCTTAGAAATTTCTCACAAGGGAAGAAATATTAGGTTTCTCTTTCAAGCTCCAAAGTCCTCCTTGAAGTTTCACTGAGAGCCAATGAATCTAATGTCAAGCTCCCACCTTGAATTTATCTGCACCTCAGAGAATTTATGGCCTTGTCTAGAATAGGATTCTGTGAGAGCATTCCAAAGTCTGCCTTTGAGAAAGTGTCACACGCAGAATGTCAGAGTGTGCTTGCACTTGGACATGAGGACCTTTTCAAAAGGAATTGAGTTAAAATGAAATGGTCAGGATGGGGTCTAAACCGGCATGAAGGCTATCCTTATAAAAAATGGATCTATGTTGTGCCAGGAGCCATGAGTCCAATGCATGGTGTGTGTGCATGTATAGGAGCATTCACCAGACCAGAACTGATCTAAATGTTATAATAAAGAATATACACTGTGGTCAGAAACATGGAGGGAAAGGTAGGGAAGGAGGAGAAGGAGGGAAAGAGAGAGGAGTGGGGAGGGGGAGGGTGGAGAGGGAAAGAGGAGAGAGAGAATAAATTGTACCCTGAATGGGAATGGCCCCCTTTTTATTGCAGTTTAGAGAAGTTATCTTGCTTTGCCTTGGATTAGTGTGGCTTTACATTGGAAGAGACCATAGGTTGCAGTGTGCTAGATTGTGATGTGGTAAATTTTACAACACCATTCATTTTTCCCAAGACCAGCCATTTGGGAGGAGGCACCAGGGGCCTTTAGAAGTTAGGTTGTAATTATTTGTATAAAACGTCCCAAACCTGGGCAGTTAGGGTCTGATTATTAGAGCAGAGGACTTTGATTTTGATTTTTGACCTTTAGGTCAAAATAAGATCCCCCTTATTTTACTGAACAATTCCTAAGACTCCCCAATATGTTTTGATCATGTTTTTTTGTCCTGCAATTCCTCCCAGATCCTCCCTGCCTTTCTACCAGTCCAACTTTATGTTCTTTTTCTCTTTCTCTTAAAAAAAAAAAGCCAAACAAATGAAAACAAACACCCCCTACAAAATGGAAACAAAAATATACAAGCAAAAGACCAACAAAACAATCAATGCCCCAACAAAGCCAAATGAGACAAAAAGGTTACAAAATTACAATGGACATCTTTTGTGTTGGCCAACCATTCCCTGGCATCGGACCTGCCCTACAGAGTGGCTGATAAACCCACTGGAGAATACTTATTTTTTTCTTTGCCAGTGGTTATCAGTTGCAGATAGATTTTCAGTTGGGGTGGGGGTCTGTGACCACTTAGCCCGTCTCAGTGTTTGGACCCCATCTGAGTTGAAGCTACTGAAAGGTCCAAAAGGAACTGCTGACAAATGGCTAACTGTGGTACTGCTAGCATCTGAAAGCTCATGCTGGCCTTAGGTTCTCTCAGCAGTGCCTGTAAAGTCTCTGTTTCAGAGTCCTGGCTCCTCAGCTCTTCTGGCCCAACTCCCTCCCCTAAACCTCTCCAGCCTAAGGGCTTTGTTGCCCTCCCCCCAGCTTCTGATTCCTATAAAACCCTGAAACCTTTCAGGTTTCAGCCCTGTGCTCTCTTGGTCCTCTCTTTTCTCCTCTCCTGCTCTCTCCCCATCTCCTCTCATGGCCTGGTTCAGTCTGCTGGCCATATTCAGTGTTCTACTCTCTCTTCCTGCTTGGACTCTTCCAGATGCCTCTGTCTGTGCTTTACCTCACATCTATAGTAAAACCTTCCCCTCAAACTCAGAGTGGCCATGTGCTCATTTTACCTGCCTGTGTAGACCTTGATGATTTTTTATTTTTGGCCTTTATTTCTCTGCAAACAGAGAGTGAACACTTGGCACAGGAATGTAGAGGCAGGGAGTGGATAAGGCTTCTATCAGCCAGGAAACACCAGGTATTGCCACAAACAGGAGAAAGTAAGAGAGAGGCACACAGCAGGTCCTCTTTCCAGCTTTCAGAAAGCCCCAAGTATGCAAATCCCTTGAACTCAGACTTCAGTGGGACAGCAAACCTATATAAACAGAAGTTTAAAAATATCCAGTTGGCTAATTAGAGCTTCCATGATGGTGGTGGAGAATAGAGCTATTATTGCACACCTAGAGACAAGTTCTTGTGGGCTTTTTTTTTTTTTTTTTCCTGAGACAGGGTTTCTCTATGTATCTCTGGCTGTCCTGGAACTCACTCTGTTGATCAGGCTGGCCTCGAACTCAGAAATCTGCCTGCCTCTGCCTCCCAAGTGCTGGGATTAAAGGCGTGCACCACCACCGCCCAGCCTTGTGGGCTATCTTTTATCTGGTTAATAATGACTTGTTGTCTACTTCCTCATCTGACTTAATGTACTGTGACTATAAGGCAAGTTCTTTTGGACTGGATAGCAACTATAAATTAACAAACCATTAGCTTTCTCCAAGTCCAAAGCTAAGGATGTCATCAGATAGCATCGCAGACTTAGGCAAAAATTTCCTTACTTTGCTGTTACCAACATACCTGATGTTTCTACTGGCATGTCTTCAAAGTGCCTCAATTTATGACTTTCTTTTATTCTGTAATTCTAACAACTTCATGAAACTGTTTGAACACACTACTTAGAATAACCTGAATCCATTTTACTGGGTCACAGTCATTTATATTTGGCTCCAGAATAAACTCTTATTTCCTTTGAGGTGAGAGCTGGGTTTTGCACGGGCATTTCATCCAAAGGCCATTCTGTTTGGGATATTTTATTGTATCAGTCCTAGGAAACTAGAACTCCCTGTCTGGATTTCCTCAAAGCTTTACTTAACAAATTAGTCCAGGTGGCTGTGTGTGAGGCCCTGGGGTTGGCAGGGCAGGACAGCAGAGTGATTCACTCTGCATTGAGAACTCATGCCTCCAATCTCAGGGTTTTTCCTATTCTTGTCATGGAGCTGGAACAAGCCCTTTCTTCTTAGGATGCTGGTTCCCCTGTGCTTGAGAGTTTTTCCGTCTCTTCTCCTCTCCCTTTTCTTATGATCCTGGGGCCCCCTGGTATGCTGGCAGAGCTGCCTCCAGAATCTCTCTATTCTTCCCACGTTTTTTGGGTAGAATAGTTAGCTCTCTCGTTAACCTGTCCCATCCCGGCCAGCCACTGAAGTGGAAGGAGGATTCCTTTATCACATTTTAAAAATCCAAAGAGGTTGTCACCTATGGGATCTACTGCCTTCTTAAAACAAAACAAACATGTTTATTTTATTTAGTATAGTACTACCTACAATAACACGTTATAAGATCAGCCTAGATTTTAGTTCCAGTTTCATTTCTCTTGCTGTGATAACATACTCTGACAAAAGCAACTTAGAGAAGGAAAGTGTTTATTTGCTTGATACTTCTGGCCACAGTCCATCATCAAGGGAAGTCAGAGCAGGAATTCAAATCAAAACACGAAGGCAGGCGTGCTTGCTCTTCCATGAAACATTAATTCTGGCCAAGGAACTCACTCTTAGTTAAGGGGGTACATCAGAAATCATAGAGGAATGAAGCCTGATTGCTTGTGTGTGGCCTTAAGCTCAACTAGATTTCCTATAAATACCAAGACCATCTGCCAAGGGAATGGTACTGCCCGCAATAGGCTGGGCACTCATATCAATTAACAACAATCAAGACAATTTTCCCACAAATAATGTGGTAGTTTGAATAGGAATGGCTCTCACAGGTTCATATATTTGAATGCTTGGTCACTAGGGAGTGGTGCTACTTGACAGGATTAGGAGGTATGGTCTTGTTGGATTAGGCGTGGCCTTTTTGGAGGAAGTGTGTCCCTGGGGTGGACTTTGGGATTTCAAATGCTCTACTTGTTCTCTAGCATCATGTCTGCTTGCACGATGCTATGTTCCCCACCATGCTTCCCGCTAATAATGGACTAACCCTCTGAAACTGTAGGCAAGCCCCAGTTAAATGCTTTCCATTATAAGGGCTGCCATGGTCATGGTGTCTCTTCACAGCAATAGACCACTGACTAAGACAGGTATGTCCACAGGACAGTATGGTCTAGGCAATTTCTCAATTCAGTCTCTCCTCTCAGATGAGTCTAGGCTGTGTCAGGTTGACAATTTGAGCTAACTAGGATAGTTCATATCAACAGCTGAGTGAATAAAGAAAATGTGGTATATAGATAATGGAGCTTTATTCAGCCAAAGATAAGAAAGAAATTATGTCACTTGCAGGAAAATGGATGAAACTGGAGATTGTTGTGCTAAGTGGAATAAGGCAAAATAGGGAAAAGTAAAGGTCATCATTATATTACATTTGGAACTTATATTAAATATATAGTCTTTCACATTAAAATCCACATTTATCTATATTCATATATATGACATAAAGGTAGAATGTGGATTATTTTGGGAAAGAAGGTAATTAGAAGGAAAAAGGACAGGAAAGGATAATGGGTATGGATATGTTTGGAGTACATGATATCCTTGAATAAAATGTCATTATAAAACCAATGATTTGTACAATGGGTGTGTGCTAATAATAGTAATGTATGCTGGGGGTTATGTAGGCAAGTTTGGAGGAGCATTCTTAGCAGAAGGGACTGGGAGTGAGAAGGCTTCCCTGAAGTAGAAATAGCTAGCAAGATGGAGTCAGACAGCATAGGAAAACAGCAGGACCGTATGGAAATGCTCAGGTCTGACCCTGCAGGTGCCTGGCCATCACTGGAAGGACTTTGGTTTTTTGTTTGTTTGTTTCCTTGTTTGTTTGTTTGTTTTTTTGAGATAGGGTTTCTCTGTATAGCCCTGGCTGTCCTGGAACTCACTCTGTAGACCAGGTTGGCCTTAAACTCAGAAATCTGCCTGCCTCTGCCTCCCAAGTACTGGGATTAAAGGCGTGTGCCATCACCACCCTGCTTAGGGCTTTGGTTTTTATAGCTATGAATTAGAAAATTCTACAGTACGCTGATGATCTAAAGAGTGACTTTATTAGATGTGTATCAATGGTCTTTATATGTTTAAACGATTTATGTATATGAATGTTTTGCCTGAACATATGTATGTGTACCACATGTAGGTCTGGTGCCCACAGAGGTAAGAAGAAGGCATCAGATCCCCTGTAACTGGAGATACACATAGTTGTGAGCCATCATGTGGGTGCTAGGAACTGAACTTAGGTCCTCTGCAAGAACAACAAGTGCTGTTAATCACTGATTCATCTGCCTAGTCCCCTATATGAATGGCTTTATCTAAGATTGAATCTTAGGTGAGACAAATAATAAATGTTGCAGGCTTCTGAGATTAGGAAGGGAAGGACAAGAAGTCTGGGTGACTATTTGAGGCTACTGAAGTTGGGAAAGCAGATAGTCTAGGCCTGGGAGGTAGATGCAGAGTGATTATTCCAAAATTATTCGAAGGTATAGTTGATGAAATTTCTTAGCAGGCAGAGAGAGAGAGAGAGAGAGAGAGAGAGAGAGAGAGAGAGGAATTAAAAATGACAACTGTGATTTTAGCTTAAGTATATTGGGTGAAGCTGGGACACAAGAACGACCTCATCATCCTCATTGCCACTCTCATGTTTGCCTTGTGAACAGCATAATAAGAACAACAGAGTACAGGAGCCACATGGCATGCACTGTAGATGAAGAAGACATGAATACAAATCCAGTTCTACCATTGCAAGTTAGGTTTTGTCAACAGAACAGAAACACTAGAGTCACTTGGGGAAGAAGGAGTCTCAGTTGAGAAACTGCTTCCATCAGACTAGTGTGTGGGAACTTCTGGGGTGGGCATTCCTGGTTGCTATTTGATGTAGGAGGGCCCAGCCCACTGTGGGGAGTGTGGTCCCTAGGCAGGTGGGCCTGGGCTGTATAAGAAGCAGCCCAACAAACCAGAGGAAACAAGCTAGTTAGCACTGTTCCTTTGTGCTCTTGTTTTAGTTCCTATACCCTGGTTCCTGTATCTCTTCCTTTTTCATTTTTTATTGGTTATTTTATTTATTTACATTTCAAATGTTATCCCCCTTCCCAGTTTCCCCTCCACAAGCCCCCATCCCCTCCTCCTTCCCCTAGCCTCTATGAGGGTACTCTTCCACCCGCCCACCCACTCTTGCTTCAGTGCCCTAGTGTTCCCTTATCCTGGGTCATCAAGCCTCCACAGGACCAAGGATTCCCCCTCCTGGTGATGCCAGATAAGGCATTCCTCTGCTACATATCCAGCTGGAGCCACGGGTACTCCCTGTGTACTCTTTGGTTGGTGGTTTAGTCCCTGGGGGCTTTGGTGGGTCAGGTTGTTCTTCCTACAGAGTTGCAAACTCCTTCAGCCCCTACAGTCCTTGCCCAAACTTCTCCATTGGGTTCCCCATGCTCAGTCCAACGTTTGACTGTGTACATCTGCATCTGTATTGGTCTGGCTCTGGCAGAGCCTCTCAGGGGACAGCTATACCAGTAAGTACTTCTTGGCGTCAACAATAGTGCCTGAGTTTGGTGTTAGCAGATGGAATGGATCTCTAGGTGGGGCAGTCTCTGGATGGCCTTTCCTTCAGTTTCTGCTCCACTCTTTCTTCCTGCATTACCGTTTGACAGGAGGAATTCTGGATTAATATTTTGAGGTGGGTAGGTGGCCCCATCCTTCAACTGGAGACCGTGCCTGTCCACCGAATATGGTCTCTACAGGTTCTATTTCCCCTTCGTTGGGTATTTCGGCTAATGTCTCCCTGTTGGGTCCTGGGAACCTCTTGGGTCCCTGACATCTGGAACTTTCTAGTGGCTACTCCCAGTTCCCCCTATGTCTCTCTTATGTTAGGGTCCATCCCAGGGACAGCTTATATCATAAAAGCTTATACACAGGTACAGAAAGTGCTGTTGGGTGGTTGGTTCGGTTCCAAGCTTATTGTGGGTAACTAATCTACTGATTTCTATCGTGATTGGTTTCCAAGGGCACAGAATATAACAGAATATATAATCAAATTTAGTATTAGAAAGTTTCCTAGTAACAGCACAAACATGTGACAAAGTTTCCTTATAATGGCAGGCTAGCCAGGTAACAGTTACCTAGGCCTTAACATTTAACCTAGGCCTTACTATTTTACCTAGGCTTTAACATTTTACCTGGGTCCTACCACTACTAGATTGTATATGATACACCTAGCAGTTCTGACAGACAGAAGGGTGTCTTTTATACCATTTTATTTTCCTCTTATCCAAGTGAAGTTTAACCTTGCTTCTCCTACCTTTATTGCCACCTGCAGTTGTGTAGCCTCTATTAACTCCTAGTTGTTGATTGAACTTTATGAGACATAAGAATGTACTTGACAACAGCATGTGAGAAAAGGAAAGTTGAGGGACTAAGTCTAATAGAGACTGGTAGGAAATGAATGGGCTGTGTCTGACTCTTATCTAACATTCCAGTTCTTCAAGTCTAAAGGTGAAGGGTTATTTTAAAACTTATCTACTAAGTTTGAATATGATTTGTGCCCCTGGTGTCAAAAGTGTCTACAGAGTATAAAGGTAGAACACTTAGGAAGTGATTGGATTGTTAGGTCATTAGGGTTGGGCTCTTATGATTGAATTCTTATGGCTTTATATGGAAAGGCAAAGAAATGCACGCACCTTACACATATTTCTGCCATTATGCAATACAGTAAAGATACATTTCTTTCTTTCTTTTCTTGTATTGGATACCTTCTTTATTTACATTTCAAATGTTACCCCCTTTCCAGGTTTCCCCTCTGGAACCCCCTATCCTATCCCCTTCCCCCTACTTCTATGAGGTTATGTCCCCACCCACCCACTTGGCACTTCTGCCTTCCTACCTTGGCATTCCCCTACACCTAACCTTCTCTAGACCAAGAGCCTCTCCTCCCATTGATGTCCAACAAGGCCATCCTTTGCTACATACATGGCTGGAGCCATGGGTCCCTCGATGTTTACTCTTTGGTTGGTGGTTTAGTCCCTGGGTGCTCTGGGGGGGGGGTCTGGTTGGTTGATATCATTCTTCCTATGGAGTTACAAAGACCTTCAGATCCTTCAGTCCTTTCTCTAACTCCTCCATTGGGGACCCTATGCTCAGTCCAATGGTTGGCTGCGAACATCTACCTCTGTATTTATCAGGCTCTGGCAGAGCCTCTCATGAGACAGCTATATCAGGCTCCTGTCAGCAAGCACTTCTTGGCATCCACAATAGTGTCTGTTTTTGGTGACTGCATATGAGATGGATTCCCCTGGTGGAGGCAGTCTCTGGATGACCTTTCCTTCAGTCTCTGCTCCACACTTTGTCTCCGTATTTCCTCCTGTGAGTATTTTGTTCCCCCTTCTAGGAACCACTAAAGCATCCACACTTTTCCTTCTTCTTCATATGGTCTGTGAATTGTATCCAAGGATTTTCCCCACTTTATCTTCTATTAAATTCAGTGTATCTGCTTTTATGTGGAGGTCCTTGATCCACTTGGACTTGAAATTTGTACAAGGAGATAAGAATAAACCAATTTGCATTCTTCTACATGTTGACTGCCAGTTGAACCAGCACCATTTGTTGAAAATACTGTCTTTTTTCCACTCAATGGTTTTAGCTCCTTTGTCAAAGATCAAGTGGCCATAGGTGTATGGGTTCATTTCTGGGTCTTCAATTCTATCCCACTGGTCCACCTGCCTGTTACTGTACCAAGACCATGCAGTTTTTATCACAATTGCTTGGTAGTACAGCTCAAGGTCAGGGATGGTGATTCCACCAGAAATTCTTTTATTGTTGAGAATAGTTTTCGCTATCCTAGGTTTTTTGTTATTCTAGATGAATTTCCAAATTGCTCTTTCCAACTCTGTGAAGAACTGAGTTGGAATTTTTTTCTATTTTTTTTATTGTATGATTCTTTTTCTTTTTTAACTTTTATTACATTATGATGAGAAAAGTTACATGATTTCAATATATCTGAATTTGTTAACATTTAAAAACATATTTTAAGTAAATAGAATTAAATCACATTATTTTTTTTTCAAAAACCTCATGTGTTTATTTCTTTTCCTTTTCTAACTTTTTAAGCAAATGAAAAAAAAATCTGGCATATCAAGCAGATTTATCATCAGGTTCAGGTTTATCTAAAAACAGGTTCTGTTGCCTTTGACGATAGACTTTTTTTTTTTTAATTGTTGATTTAAGTTTTTTTTAACTTTTATTGAATTATGATGAGAAAAGTTACATGATTTCAATTTGTCTGAATTTGTTAACATTTAGAAACATATTTTAAGTAAATAGAATTAAATCACATTCTTGTTTCCCTTTTGTACCCCAACTTCTCCCAGAGACCCCCTCTTCAATACCTACAACATCTTTTTTGTCATATTCCTTAAAATTTATAAAATATTATAACAATAAAAATGAGTATTGATAAGTTTGGCTCGCGGCGGCGCGTCCACAGACACCAGATACAAGCAGCTCTGTGTTTTTGGAAG
>NW_022196904.1:142168819-142173309 GCF_008632895.1 Mastomys coucha
AGCGGTGAGTGTGCTGGGAACAGGATGAAATCAGGCAGCAGCAGCAGTAACAGCGGGCGATGGGACTCCGCCGCAGCCCGCCCCGGCTCCCGCCTGGCCCTAGTCGCCCCAGGCCTGCCGAGCTCCCCCCGCGCAGGCAGGACGCGGCCAGCGGGCAGGACGCTGCGTGGCTGTGGCAGACCAGGTGGAGGTGGGCGGGACACAGCCCAGCGGCAGCGGTGGTGCAAACCGCTCCGGAGTCACGGCACCAATGATAAGTTTGGCTCGCAGCGGCGTCCACAGACACCAGATACAAGCAGCTCTGTGTTTTTGGAAGTTTAATTAGGAGGGGGGGGGGAGTGAGGACCGCTGCACGTGAAGGGAGAGAGAGAGGAGAGAGGGGGAGAGAGAGAGAGATAGGGGAAAGTACCCATATATTTATATGTGTAGTGACGTAGTAATGTAGGTAAAGGTGGGAGCTGAACCCAATGAATTCTGGGAATATGGTCGCCGTTGCCCTGGTGACAGGTCTGTGGACTCGCCCACATATCTGTCGCAGGCAGGTTCTGGATGCTAACAAGTATTATAAAAGTTGTTTGATATAAAACAACAATCAATTTAACAGTGTTATGTAGATGCTTGTCTATAGCAATACTGAAAATACATACATCTTTCTCAGTATAAATTTCAAATAACTTCAAACATATTAACTGTATATTTCAAAATAATACATCACTACTAGTATCTTCTTAAATGAACATAAATATATAAAGTCTTCTTGTTTGTTTGTTTTGTATTTAGCAGAGTTTAAAATCCTGGCTCTTACTGTGGTACAAGCCCAAAATAAGAACAATTTTTAGACATTGGATTTCATTGTAATAAGGCTGTACTTCAATGACCCTCAAATCACCAAAGGATTTTACCTCCATCGTAGCTAAGCTGAGAGTTGACAGTTCTGCTGCACAGAGGAACGAATTGTAGGCATGATTTTTGGATACAGACTTCCTGCTATGGTCAAAACTATTTGATTTGAGTGAATGACTTTATTCTCAGCCCACAGAGAACAGGTTACATTCATTTAAGAAATGGTGTGTGTATTAAGATGGGCTATCCATAAAGTCATTCACCAACTGTTTCAATGAACAATAAAGTCCTCTTCTTCAAACTTGATATAAGAGAGCTACAAATGTCAAGCAAAGCATTCAGTCTCACTCTTTGTTGTTCTCTTTCCTACAAGCCACCTCCCAAGATAATTGTCTATGTCTTCTTTGGGTATATAAATACTTTTGAAATATATAAACTGTTCTGAAAACCATAGTATAGTGTAAAAACATGGAATAAACAATATTACTAATAGAGAGGCTGAGATAGGAGAAGCAAGACTTCAAGAACCTTATGTTGTATACAGCAAGACACTGTCACAAACAAGCTTAAAGTGTATATCGATTGTACAATATTGGACTTATTTCTCCAATTACCAAATTAGAGAGACCATTGGATGACAATCAACAAATTTCTAATTCCTCATATTTTTGGATTTCAATCAATTAGGATATGTTGGTAATATTAATTTTCATATTAAGATATTAAGAAAAGGTAATTGTCACTTCCTGTTGTTTTTGTTGTAAGAGGTGGAATTAGATTTGTTGAAAGATTACTTTCTTGCTTCTCCTAGGGTGTAGTTTTGCTCCTTATGTTGATATTTTCCATCTGTTAACCTTTGTAGGGCTGGATTTGTGGAAAGATATTGTGTAAATTTTGTTTTGTCATGGAATATCTTGTTTTCTGCATCTATGATAATTGAGAGTTTTGCTGAGTATAGTAGCCTGGGCTGGCATTTGTGTTCTCTTAGGGTCTGTATGACATCTGCCCAGGATCTTCTAGCTTTCATAGTCTCTGGTGAGAAGTCTGGAGTAATTCTGATAGGCCTGCCTTTATATGTTACTTGCCTTTTTTCCCTTATTGCTTTTAAAATTCTTTCTTTGTTTAGTGCATTTGGTGTTTTGATTATTATGTGACGGGAGGAATTTCTTTTCTGGTCCAGTCTATTTGGAGTTCTGTAGGCTTCTTGTATGTTCATGGGCATCTCTTTAGGTTAGGGAAGTTTTCTTCTATAATTTTGTTGAAGATATTTACTGGCCCATTACACTGGGAATCTTCACTCTTCTATACCTATTATCCTTAGCTTTGGTCTTTTCATTGAATCCTGGATTTCCTGGATATTTTGGGTTAGGAGCTTTTTGCTTTTTGCATTTTCTTTGACTGTTGTGTCAATGTTTTCTATGGTGTCTTCTGCCCCTGAGATGCTCTTCTATCTCTTGTTTTCTGTTGGTGATACTTGCATCTATGACTCCTGATTTCTTTTCAATTTATGACTTAAACTTAGGTGCAAATGTGCAGTAAAGTTTTTGCCATGTGAATACACACTCTGAAGTTGTACAAGAGACAGGTCTCCCTCCTCTTCTCTTCCAGATACTTAGGGAAGTGCAATTCCCTGCCAAGATAGCCTGGGGCCTCTTTACCTAGCCTCCAGCTGATTTGCTCTGAGGTGCGATGCTGGAGACAGAAGCTTCTCACCTCAGAGCAACTCAGACAATCAGACCAGCTGCTGAAGCAAAGGACCTTACACTTACAATGGATAGCAAATGGTTTGTGGTCTAGTTTCTGAGTGGAGACAAGGACTCTTCATGACAGTTACAGATGGTTGTGAACTGCTATGAGGATGCTGAGAATTGAATGAAGGTCCTCTTTAAAAGCAGTAAGTGCTCTTATTCTGGGATTTGTCTCTCTACCCCTGGGAAAGAATTTTAGCAACATCATCTAGGTAAATGACTGTTACCCAGCTTCTTGAGTCAGAAACCTTGATATTGTTGACATTCCTCAGGTTTTTGTTCAGAGATTCGTGTACCTATTAAGTCCCAGAAATCTTGCCTATAAACTATGTCTCAGCTCTTCCAGGGTTTCTCTTTACCATCCTTTAGTCTAGACAGAAATTCAACAGATGCTTTCTGAATACCATCATTCTTGTTGTATTCTGTACCTGGACTGTATGTCTTAATTTCTCTAGGAGAAAACCTCAATCTTGGTCGTCAGGGATAGAATAGAGATTGGGGGAGGTGTGGATCATAGCATGCCTTTTACATTGTGAAATTGTTGAATTGGAGCAGAATGACTGTAGTACAGTAAGGATAGGGATGTTATCACCAATACTGTTGGCATTGATCTTCCTTGTTAGAGAACTTTTTATGGAAAAGATTCAATTAAAAATATTTTAAGCTTTTTTGGGTTGTATGGTCTCTGTTCTGGTGTGACAGCTTCATATATCAACATGACACACCCAGAATCACCCACAAAGAGAATTTCAGTGAAGAGTTGACTACATTGGGTGGCTTGTAGACATACCTTTGGATAATTGTCTTAATTAAACTAATTGACATGAGAAGACCCAGCCACTGTATACAGTAACATTCCCTAGGCAAGAGTTCCTGAATTACACAAGAGTAGAGCTAAAAACAAGCAAACAAAGGAGTGAGAATAGTGCATTAATTTCTCTCTGCTCCTGACTGTGGATCATCTATGATCAGATGCTTCAAATTTCTGCCGCCTCAGTTTCTCTATGATAATGGATTGTACACTGGAATTGTTGGCTAAAATAACATTTATTCCCCTAAGTAGTTTTTGTAGATTCTAGCTCTGGGGTAGAGTCCATTATGATAGGAAAGTCAAAGCAGCAGGAGCCTGAGGTGATGGGTCACATCACATCCACAGTCAGAAAGGAGACAGTGATGGATGCTTCTGTTCAGTTCCCTTACTACAAAAGAGGAATTTGAAATAGAGTAAGGAGGAGTATATGGGAAGATTTGGAAGAAGGGAAGGAAAGTGAACAGTGATATAATTATATTATAATCTCAATAATAAGAAATAATTAAGAAACTGGCTTATTATGAAATGTCATCTTAAACTATGTAATAGAAGACTTGATAAACAATTTTTTATTATATGGTGATAAGATAGTGAGTGTGATTGTTTTTCTCATTTGCAAGCTTGATGAGATCAAGAATCACCTGGGAGGTCCCACAGGGCTCTGGGCAGGCCTGTGGAATATTAAGTTGTTGACTAATTGGGATAGGAAGACCTAAGTAGTTTTCATCAGGTATTTTATCATAGCAACAGTAATGAAATGAGGACTCTTGGTATTGGACTCTGCTGTTGTATTAAAAAGGGAGTTAGGAAAAAAAAATCAATGGTTGCAGTTGTGATACAATAAAATTATTTGTAAAAACAGATGTGCTGGGAGCTGGTGGGATGGCTCAGTGGGTAAGAGCACTGACTGCTCTTCCGAAGGTTCTGAGTTCAAATCCCAGCCCAGCAACCACATGGTGGCTTACAATCACCCATAATGAGATCTGACGCCCTCTTCTGGTGTGGCCGAAGACAGCTACAGTGTACTTATGTATAACAATAAATAAATCTTAAAAAACAAAAAACAAAAAAAGTTTTTTTTTTTTTTT
>NW_022196904.1:142173329-142188044 GCF_008632895.1 Mastomys coucha
TTTTTAAAAAAACCAGATGTGCTAAGTTTTCATTCAAACTTTAGTCTTATACCCATATTCTGGAGGGAGAGGTGGAGTCTTTGAGTCACATGGCTTGGTAGAAGGTCTTTAGGTCATTTGTTGCAGTAAGTATTCCTTACAAGAGGGAAGTATAAGCCCCTGGTGGTGCCCTGTGCCCTAGACTTCTCTAACCTTAACCTCACCTTACAGGAAGAAAATCCCAATATCAGGCCACAAAACCTCACCAATCCCTAGTTTACCCCAAGATCAAGCCACAAAATCTCTCTAATCCCTAGCCACCCTGAATAGCTCCGCCCCACAAGAAGCCCTATGAAGAAGCCCCGTGTAAGTGAGTTCTTTGCTACTTCTCACCCGAGCAGAAGTGGCTGCCATCTGTGTCTTTCTCCATAAATCTCTTGTGTGAGGTTTGTCGTGTGGTGTGACTTTGTGGGATTTCTTAGCTCTCAACTGCAAGAATACTTTTTCCTTCCTGGCTGTAAGGCTTTCACTGGGGAAAGACCTCCACTGGGGCCTTTTCCCTCAGAGCTGTAACACTCACAGGTAGTTAGAAAAAGAGCACGTCTGGTCCTACCCTCTTTTCCCGGATTGACAAATTGTGGCTCACCTCAATGAGAGGTTCCACACTACTGTCTTCCCTTTGCTAAAATGTCCTCCCTAGAACTAAGGCAATGTAAGTGCTGGGCTTTTGAATCTTCAAATTGTGAGCAAAATAGATTGTGTAGCAAAAAATTGATTGTGTATCAAACTAGGTTGTGATACAGTGATCAACAGCCAACTAATACATGAAGTGTCTGCTTTGTAAGGCCCCAAATTCTTTGAGATCAAGGACAATGTCTTTTTCACAATGTTTACTTAACTCCTGCCCTGAAAAGAGCTTTTAACATATTAATTAAGCATTCAATACACAGTTATTGAGTAAACAAATGATTATAGAAAATCATAGTTGTGGCTATTTGTTCTTCCAACCCACCAAATCAGGCAAGGGAAATACATACACTTATACAGTAAGACTTATAGATGCCCACACAACAAAACAGTAAATGCCCTGGGGAGGACTTTTGGTTAAAATACACATTAAATTTCTATTTATTCAATAGATTATGATTTATCAAACTGAGTCAAATCACAAGATTCAGGGTGCAAGCAAAGGGTAAGATATTTCCTTATTTGTCAGGGAAGGGAGATCTTGGTTTATGAAAGCCCAGAAGGTGGAGGACTTCTTTGGGTTCCAGTGAAAGATGTTCTTTAGATTTGCTTAATTACATGGGTAGATTTCACTTGGATTTCTTTGAATGCTGTTTGGATGTTTTCTGGGCTCCTGTGTCCCTGGAAAACACAGACACAAGGTGGAACACTGAGTGAGAGGAGGCTAGTCATGCTTAGAGGGCTTAGACATTGTGTGACTCTGTTTCTCACCTCAATGAGAGGTTCCACACTCCTGTCTTCCCTTTGCTAAAATGTCCTCCCTAGAACTGAGGCAATGTAAGTGCTGGGCTTTTGAATCCTTTAAGTGCCACTCACCCATTGTCATCTTCAGGGCGGTTCTTGAAAAGTCTGCTAACACCTTCAAACAAGAGACCTGCCAGACCAAATGCAACTATGATTGGGACCTAGGAGCAGAGTAAACAGGGAACACATGAAAACAAGTTTGGACACCAACAAATTTAACTTTAAACTTAGCTTAATCATGGATGGTGTCTATGGCTTTGAGAAGTCCCCCATTGTCTCTCAGCCCAATTAGGGGGAAGTGCCTCTTGGAGTCTTTAAGAGGATCTTGTGTGGCTGCAAAAGGGGTTTTTTATTTTACCCCTCGCCATGAGTGATCCTCTAGGGAGGAGGTGTCGTTGCTTAGGTAAATTCTTTGGTCGTTTGCCCGGGTGTGGTCTGGAGTTGGTGAGACAGTGGAAGTGCTCTGGGTTGGAAGTGAACAGTGTTTGTACTGGGCATAAGAACACAGAGGAAAGTGAGGTGGAGGGAAAAGGAGGCCTGAGTATCATGAGGGAAGAAGAGGTCTGTGGAAAAAGCCTCCTGGCGCAGGTGAGACTATCTTCAGTGTTGAGTGGTTTTACTGGTCCTGGTGTACACTTCTACTGTTTCTCTGAACCTCCAGATAAAGCCAGGCCCAGAGGCAATCTGCTCACCTGGGACAGTGGAATTTTAAGGGGTTAGGAGGAGAAAGTGGGGCTTCCTTTTGGCCGATGAAAAAGAGCCAGTAAAGTGGTTCCTAGATTGAACTAACTCAGCAGAGAAGGAAGCCAGGGGGACTGTAAGCCTGATACTAGGTAGGTAGGAAGAGACTGGGAGTGTCCGTTAAAGCCATGAAACCACTGGAGATATGTGAATAGCTCTATGTCTGTATGCCATCATCTTCTGAGATGAGTCTGTATTAGCAGTGTCCTGATAGATAGGGAACCAGAAGAAAGACAGAGAACAGATTTCAAGTGCAACGATGAAAGATCTCCACATGAGGCATACTCAAGCAACTGGACTTTCATTGCTAGACTGGAAATCCACTTACACTGGCTCTCAGTAAGAGCCAACGATCTGAAGGCTGCTTGTAACTAATTCAAGGTAAAGATGAACGGCAGAGGATAACAAAGCTCGATATTAACTGATGCTGTTCAATTATTCCCTCCTGTCCCAAAGCTAATAAAGCTGAAAGGCAAACTGACTGTATCAAGTAATAATTATTGTGTCTTAAACACAATTTTGAGTTCTAGGCTATGCAATGAAACTTCTCCCCCTCTTCCTCTCCCTTTCCCTCTCTCTTTCTCTCCCTCTCCCCTCCCCCCCTGTGTGCTTAAGAGAGTATGTTTTTACATGCATGGAGAGGATTGGACTGTGTGGTATGTGGGTATGCCCCTCTGTGTGGAGGGGCAAGCTTTAGGAGAGGGGTGAGGAGTGGTGACACAGAAGAGGCTGTGGCTGCTTGTGCAGGTGGAAGGATTTTAATTGCAGGGAACACAAAGAGTTCATGTCACAACTTCTAGAGCATGACCCAGCTCCCTTCAAGCCACCAGTCTCTCTCCCTCTTACACTCAGACTATAATCCAGCTCTGTGGACACAGGGAGATAGCGACCCTGCAAAGAAATTCTTGTTTCTCATGGGAACCTTACCTCTTCACAGTAGCTGAATTTTCATACAAGTTTTCAAATCAGATGCATGCATCCATTCTTCCTAAGGCCAACAAACTGGACTAAATCCCTCCCAAGGGCAGTCAACCCACTGAGACTTTACCTTATAAATCAAAAAAGTTGCAGTAGACATCCTGAAGTTGGCACTCTCTGATCCCCTGCTTGGCTCTTTTATGACCTTAGGAGTTCAGGATAAAGCAGGATTTTAAGAAGTTTAGCAGAGTAGGATCAATTTCTGTATCACAGAACGCCAACTAAAGGACACAGAAAGTTCTTTATATAATGAACCTGAGGGCAAAATGAAACAACTTGCTGAATTACGTTTTGTTGGCAAATCAGTTTTAGTTAACCTTTAACTTATTTCTGGCTCTGAAGTTTAGTTTTGTTTTTCTCTAACAGAAACATTTAAAGGAAATGACCCTGGCTGTGTTTCATTAGCTTTTTTTTTTTTTCCTGTTTATACCAAAGCTACTTATCACATTGGTTTTGTTTCCTCATGACATTTGAGCCTCTCCTGAGATGGCCCAGTGAGTAAAAATAATCCCAGCAAGGACAGACAACTTGAATTTGATCCCTGAGAGCTGCATGGTTGAGGGAGATAACTGACTTTTGACATTTATACATGTGCCATGGCAAATACACCATATGTGTGAAAAACAAGTAAATGAAGTGTATGTGTGCACACACAGAAAACACATGAATAAATGGCATTTATTTATTTATGGAAATCTTATTTATTTTTATTTTATGTGTACAAGTATTTGCCCAACTGTATGTCTGTGCACCATTGGCATACAGTGTTCTTGGAGGCCAGAAGAAGGCATTTATCTTCCTGGGATTGGAGTTACAGGCTGTTGTGAGTTGCCATGTAGATGCTGGAAACCAAACCTGGGTCCTCTGGAAGATCAGCTAGTGCTCTTAACTATTAAGCCATCTCTCCATCCCCAGCTTCTACTGGGTGAGGGAACCCAGTAGGAGGAAAGGTGTCCCAAGAGCAGGCAAAAAGAGAGACACACCTACTCCCACTGTCAGGAGTCTCTCAAAAGCATAAATCCAACTGCCATAGCACATATCCAGGGGACCTAGTGCAGACTCCATTGCTACTCCAGGCTATGAACCCTGCTCAGTTGATTCTGCAGCCCGTGGTCTCCTGGTGTCCTTGATCCCTCTGACTCCCACAATTCCTCCTCTCCTTCTTCCTTGGGGTTGCCCTAGCTTCAAGGGGAGGGGAGACCTCCAGCCTAGACTCTCTCTTTGTAGAGCATTTGGTTCTAGGTTTCTGCATCTTCTATCAGCTACCAGAGGAAGCTTCCATAATGACAACTGGGCTAGGCATGGATGTATAAACACAGAACATCGTTAGGAATCTTCTAATTTATTTATTTTTGCCAGTTTGGTTTTACCCTAGGTCTCTGGGCTGTCCTGCTCATCAAGGCAGTGTTAAGCATGTCTCATGGTGAGGGCCTCAAGTTGGACCAGTCATTATTGGCCACTCCCACAAGTTCTGTGTCACCATTACCCCAGCACATCTTGCAGGCAGAACAGATTGTAGATTGAGGGTTTTGTGGCTGGATTGGTGCCCCAGTCCCATTACTGGAAGTCTGGCCTGGTTACAGAAGCCTGGTTCAGGCTTCCTGTCCTCCATTACTAGGAGTCTTCACTAGCTTCCTCTGCACTAGGTTCCCACATCCCTGCCAAGTGCTCTCTAATTCCAGTCTTCTTTCCCTGTATTCTTTCCTTCCATCCTTCTTCCCCAGCCCAATCCTTTCTATTCCCATCTTCACCACCCTCAGCCTACCCACAAAATCTGTTCTATTTCCCGTTCCCAGGGAGGTTCATGCAACCTCGTTAGAGCCCTCCTTGTTACTTAGCCTCTCTGGGTCTGTGAATTGTAGCTTGATTATCATTTATTTAGCAGCTAATATCCACTAATAAGTAAGTACATACCGTATTTGTCTTTCTGGGTCTAGGTTACCTTCTTCAGGATGATTTTTTTCTAGTTCCATCCATTTGCCTGCAGATTTCTTGTCCTTTTAAAAACAGCTGAGTAATACTCCACTGTATAAATGAATGAGCCCAAGAATTGCAAAGTCCGCTGTAATTACAAAAGAATCTTTTATTTGAGTCCAGATACAGATTACATGCTGTTCACTGACTAAGAGTAAGTGATTGCATGTGACCCCAAGCCCCGGGAAACACATGAGTTTATATACAAAATTGGGAATTCTTAGGATGCTTCAGAGTGAGGGGAGTGAAATGCTATAACCATTTGTTAGGGTGGAACTGAAGCTGGTAGGGGATTAATGGGTGCCTGTTTTGGTATTATCAGGAACTAATTTTATAGCTGGCCATAACTGTCTGTGACCTCTGATTACCTTTTTCTATGATTTAAACAGAGAGAGCTCTGGGTTTATTATTTCTGAGGCCTCAAGGACAGGCACCTGGAGAATTCAGCCGCTTATCAGAGACCCTGGTGACACTAAGACTGGGAGCATGTCTCTCATTAGCACTTGACTTCAGGAGATGTTTTCATTAAGAGGGGCTTTGAGGCAGTGCTATTTTAACACTGGCCTAAATTCTCTTGGAGCTGTGGGGGAGGGGGGAGGTGGAGTGGGAAGGGAGGTCTGTGCTAGCTGCAGCCTGGAGACCACTGCCTGCAGATTGCGCTTGCCTTGGGTGGAAGAGCTTTTTGCAGGGACAAATATACAGAACACTGGAGTTAATTAGATAGGATTTTTAACCACAGAGTGCTGATATTAGTAATTCGGGGGTCACTACGCTGGTTTATTTGGTTTATAACATTAGCTAGCTAAAGCATTTCTTTATTTAGTTTTTGTCTGGATGACCTGTCTATTGGTGAGAGTCAGGTATCTAAGTATCCCAATATCTCTGTGTGAGAATAATATGTGATTGAAACTACAGTAATGTTTGAAGTCTATTTTGTCAGATATTAAAATTGTCACTCCAACTTGCTTTTAGGTTCATTTGCTTGGAATATCTTTTTTTAGCCCGTCACCATGAAGTGATGTCTATCCTTAGATTTAAGGTGTGTTTCTTGGACACAGTAGAAGAGTGGATCCTGTTCTCAAATCCATTCTGTTATTCTGTCTTTTTACTGGGGGAATTGAGACCACTGGTGTTGAGAGATACAATGAATAGTGTTGGTTCATTCACGTTATTGTGCTGTTGTTGTTGTTGTTGTTGTTGGTGTGTGTGTGTGTGTGTGTGTGCATGCATGTATGCATATCTGTGTTTCCTCTCTTTCAAAGTGCCAGTCTGGGAGTGTTTTCCCAGGTATGGTTAACCTCTTTACATTAGTGTTTTCATTTTAGTGCCTTCTGTAGGACTGGATTTGTAGACAGATCTTGCTTAAATTTGGCTTTATCATGGAATCTCTTATTTTCTTTGTATATTATGATCAATAGTTTTGCTGGGTATAGTATTTGACTGGTATCTCTATTCTCCTAGAGTCTGTAGAACATCTGTTTAAGCCCCTTTGGACTTTAGAGTCTCCATTGAGAAGTCAGGTGTTATTCTAGTGGATCTGCCTTTATTTGTTACTTAGCCTTTCCCCCTGCAGCTTTTAATACTGTTCTCTGTTATGTACATTTAGTGTTTTGATTATTATTTATCCAGAGAACTTTCTTTCGTGGTCTAATCTATTTGGTATTCTGTATGCTTCTTCCTTCCTTCCTTCCTTTCTTTCTTTCTTTTTTTTTGTTTTTCAAGACAGGGTTTCTCTGTGTAGCTCTGGTTGTCCTGGAACTCACTCTGTAAACCAGGCTGGCCTCGAACTCAGAAATCCGCCTGCCTCTGCCTCCCAAGTGCTAGGATTAAAGGCGTACACCACCACCGCCCGGCTCTGTATGCTTCTTGAATCTTGATAGACATTGCCTTCTTTAGGTTTGGGAAATTTTCTACTGTGATTTTATTGAAAATGTTTTCTGGGCCTTTGAGCTGGGATTCTTCTCCTTCCTCTATTCCTATTAGTCTTCGATTTGGTCCTTTCATAGAATCCCAGATTTCCTGGGTGTTTGGAGCCAAGATATTTTAGCTTAAAAAAGTTTCTTTTGACTAGAATATCTATTTTCTATTGTGCCTTCAGTGCCTGAAAGTCTCTCTTCCATCTCTTGTATTCTGTTGGCGAGGCTTGCCTCTGAGGTTCTCGTTTGAGTGCCTACATTTTTCATTTACTAATATCCTTTAGTTTAGGTTTTCTTTATTGACTCTATTTTTACTTTCAGGACTTGAACTGTTTTGTTCATTTCCTTCCTCTGTTTCTTTGTTGTTTTCATAGATTTTAAAGGGGCTTATTAATTTCCTCCCTAAGGACTGCTAGCTCATTCATAGAAGCTATTTTATGGCAATTTTCTTGTGTTATAGCTATGTTGCAATACTCAGGGCTTTCTGCGGTAAAGGTTACTGGGCTCTCGTGGAACCATAGTGTCTTGGCTGTTACTGATTGTGTTTTCATGCTGACATCTAGACAACTGGGTTTGGGAAGACTGTAATTCTAGGTGCTGACATCTGATCTTGTCCTTGTGGGTGGGTATTTTGTTCCTCTATTTCTTTGCGCTCTCTAGTTCTTAGGAGGGTATGGCAGCTGTGTATTTTCTGGTAGGAAATTGTTCTGTAATTCTGATCAGTGTGGCCACTGGGCAAAATGTGTTTCTAGGTATTGATAGAAATGAGTATGGGCTAGCAGGCATGGAGCTGATGGGGCCTGCAGAGGAAGGAAAGCAGGGTGTTCCACCAGGATCTGTTTAGTCTCCTGGGAATAAGAGCAGAGAGTGAGGAGGGGCCAGAGCAGATGGTCTACTATAGAGCTGGGGATGAGACTGGGGAATTGGATTTGGAGGGATGGAGGGAGAGGTGAAGATCTGCAGTTAGCCTATCTGCTTAGCTGGCTGGAGAGACCTGCTTGTGCCTGTTGGAGTTGGAGGTGTTATACGCAGTCCGCAGGAACCCCAGGAGACCACCAGAAATTGAGATACTGATGTAATAAACAAAGAGAGTTTTTATTATGCAAGCCCGGACCTAGATCAGATCGCTGTCCTTCCGACTGCGCAGGTTAGGAGAGTGACCCCTGAGTCTAGGGCTTTGAGATACAGATGGGAAGATGCATAAGCCGGCGCTCTCGAGCCCTGGCGTTACAAGATTGGGTAGGGGAAAAGGAGTGTCGTCCTGATAACGTTTGTTCAGACAGGGAGGCAGAATCAGGATCGCACAGGTTATTGGTGACTCTTCAGGGGTTGGGATAAAGAAATGAGTTGGGGGGGTATTGTTGTTGGTGGGGTGGGTAGAGAGCTTGGGGGGAAAGATCTGTGTGATCCACTCAGAAGAGGTAGGTAGGGGGAGGGGGCCTTCAGCAGGTGGTCTGCTGTACAACTAGAGATAAGACTTGGGAATTGATTTTGGAGGAGCTGAGGGAGGGGCGAAGACCTGCCTGCTTCCCCGACTGCCCTTACATCTTGTTATCTTAACGACCTGAGGTGTCCTCTAAAAATTTCTGCCTAAGAAAGTTCTTTTTGTTCTCTTGTTTACAGCAGTTCCTCTTTCCCTTAGTTTCTCCCACCATACTCCCATCCAACTTAAACCATCCGCTAAAAAATCTAAACTCTCCCACCCAGTATGGCAGAGCATGCCTTCAAGTCAGGAGGCAGAGGCAGTCAGATCTCAGAGTTCGAAGTCAGCTTGGTCTACAAAGCAAGTTCCAAGGCAGCCAGCACTGTTACACGGAGAAATCCTGTCGCAAAATAAAACAAGCAAAGCAAAACAAAACAACCCCCATAAACTGCTCTCCCTTCTCCTGGAGATAGTTCTGCAGTTCACACTTTAATAGAGCTTTGTTCTTTATCTTCTGTGCTGCTCCAGTGGTCTTGCTGTCTCATAAACTGTACAAGACCAGCATTTAACTGCTCCTTCAGATCCTTTCTCTCCCTAGAGCCCTTCCAAATGCTAGGCTCCTTATTAAAAGGAAGATCCCATTCCCAGCCTTAAATGACCCACTGATACGTTGTGTCCTTAATCAGCTTGACTCTTTATCTTCCTCATCCCTTACTTGTACCAACACCAGACAGAATAAGCCATATGCATCAGTGTGCCCCTTCTTTCCCTCCCTCATCCTGTTGTGTGTAAGGGGAAACTGCCTATATGGTATCTCTGTGGAAGCCAAAAGTGTCTGTAAGTCAAGGACTGCATCACAACACCCACTCTCCCCCACACTTCTCTTCTATAAATAAAGATTCTCACACATATCAAAGTACACAATTCAAATTTATTATGTGAATGAATGATGACAAGTAAAATTGGATGACTAGGTAGTTTTTCTATCTCACAAGTTCACAAACAGAAAAATAAGCACATGGTATGTATACTAAACTATGCACATGGATGCTGATACCACATAATGCATGGTTCCCATCTTAAAGTTCCATTTTCTCAGTTAAGGCTAGCAGGGCTGAGCTAAAGAATTTTGTGGTATTTGGGTTCAATCATGTCCTAATACAGGCAAGGCAAGTATCTACTTCTGAGGGCTACCTATACTACTGAATGCACCCACTGTGAGAGATAGCTCCCTCAGTCTTTTAGGAAAGGAAGAAGTGGATTTTGGCCTCTAGTTCTGCTTCTTGAAAGACTGGATCTCTCCTGAGTGACTCACTGGTTGGCTTTTTTCCAGTTGAATTTTCCAATTGTTTTTCATGAAGACTTTGGGCTCGTGTATATGTACCTAGGAAACATAGGGACAACAAGGCTTAGCAATAAGGATGCAAGAAGGATGTACAAACCTGTAGGACTCAAACACTGTGTGGTTCCTCCATATTCTAGGCAGGAAGCCAAAATAGGAAGACCCTTTTAAAGAACCACCCTCTTAGGGGACATATTTTCACCCACCAGAGAACCCCAAGACTCACATTATTGGTTTGATGGTAGGAGAATCTATAGCTGTTCCTAGAAGACTTAGACCTCAGGTATTGTTGCATCAGGCAGATGATGATCACACCACCGAAGATAATTATCCCTGGGATCTGGAAGCAGGACAAATGGAGAGGATGTGAATGCTGAGCTGAAATGTCTGAGTTTGAACTGTGGCTTTGCAATGGGCCACCTCTATGGCTTTGGTAATTCTCCCATTTTTCTCTCAAGTAAAAGGTCTCTCTGAGTCTTTGGGAATCTCCAGGGCAGATGAAAAAGAATGGTTACTTTACTCCCTTATGAACCGACCAGTGCCTCTGTGAAGAAGAACCATTGCTGAGGTAAGCATGTTGGTAGATTGTTCAGAGAGAGGCAGGAAGCCCTAAGGGTGTGTTTTTGTACTGGGAGAAGGAAAAGGCTGGGAGCCAGTTACTACCCAGAAAGAGACTGCCCACAGTCTGACAACTTGCTAGACTACTTTGCAGAAGCATCTGGAGCCGAGGCAGTGAAGGTGGGTAGGGTCACATACCTCTGGCTCTTTATTTAAACTTCATATTGAGTCATAGGCCTGGGTGGGTCAAGTCACTTGACCCCTAGCTCTGCTTCTCAATGAAGTCACAATGGATTCATCTTTTCTACCTTTTGCTCTTATTTGTTTAGTTGGCCCACTAAGGACTGGTAGATGAATCCGGATTGTTTGAGCCTGGGCTCTGCCCCTGACAACTCTAGTTGCAGTCTGGAGCAGAACAGAGAGGCTTCTCTGGGTAAGAGTGAGTAGGATGTGAGGTCATGGACAAGAACAGACAGAAAAGTGTGATGATTAAAGGAAAGAGGGGGAGGCAAAGCTGACAGGGAGAGGGCAGGGCCTGTATCAAATGTTTTTTCAGGGAAGAGGAAGATTCCAACTACATACAGGATGCCTCATCTTCAGCAGAGGGTAGTTTTCTGGCTCAAATACAAACTCCTGCCATTGCTCTGAGCATCGAGAGAAAGCTAGATCATTAAAACGTCTGCTGGGCTGGGACAGAGCTATTTTAAAAAGGGAAGAAATTAAAGCCTCTCTTTGCATTGAGAAAGAGTCAGTGAAGTGATCCACAAAAGAGGAGAAAATCAGGAAGAACTTACACAGGAGGGGCCAGGAAACTTATGCTTAAGCTCTGTTCTCTCCAGATATTCCCACGAGTGTGTGTGTGTTCATGAGGGGTTTCCCATAGCACCTGGGTGGTCCTTCATATGCCCACCTAGTGCTGTCTCCTCTCTACATCCCAGGCATAGAATCGAGTTCTGTGGTCAGACAGGAGATACCTATTCCACAAGAACTCTATCTTCCTGGAAAAACAGACTCAGAAATAATAACAAACTAAATACAAGCTGTCAACAAATGGAAGTTGATACTCATTCTCACCTGTAAGCTGGGATGAGTACTTCCATGGGTTATCTCACCCACCATAGATTTTTCCCCCTACAGATCAAGAGGTACTTACCACAGACATCTTGCAGCTCTGGTTCCTGCTAGATTCCTGCTGATCATCTCTTTGGGTTTTTATATAATGTTTGAGAATGTCAGTTTCACTTTCCCTCTGAACTGCTTTGGGATAATTACTTGCTAAGCAGGAAAAAACCCCAGTCTGAGAGAAGCTTTTGCAATTAGTTGGCCTATCTCCCAAACAAACAGGAAGATCTGCAAACACAGCCCCGAGCAGCCTTTTCCTTGGAAAATTCCTTGCTTGGAACACAGTACAGTGTTGCCGGAGATAACTGCTTCATCCTAAGCAAATGCTGATTTTTTTTGTAAAAGTAACAGGGGTACATGGATCAGTGGGTATTCTTCAGGGCTTTCTAGGGTGTGGCTTTGAATGGCCCCTGCTGGAGTTCCTGCTCAAGTCCCAGGAGACATGCACCCAAAGAACATGAAAAGCCATCTTGATGCAAATGCAGAGGTATTTTTATTCGGGGCCCCGGGTTTGTTTCCCAATCCAACTCACGCAAGAGTCTAGGGAAATCCGACCACGAGGCCCAAGGGTTAGGGCTTTTTATAGGAAAAAAGTTCTGGGGAGACAAAGGAATTGGTGTGGCTGTACATGATTGGCTATTTTGAATGCCGTTCGTGCAGATCAGACTTGAGAATTCCTAAAAAGAAAGGTGAAATTCCTAGCAAGAGGGGAGAGTGCTATTCAAAGTTCATACTGACCCTTAGCTAACACTTAAGAAAACCAAATGGCCCATGATTCATCAGTCAATGTCCGCCTGAGCACGTCCCAGGTGCCTGGATTCCGGGCACATCCCTTATCTTGTGTTTTATGATCCTCTGACCTAGGTTCCAAGCATCTTGAGCATCTTCTTACAATCTTTTTATCTCAGTGTTCCACACTCCCCTGGTCTGGCTCTCTCTTCTAGGTACCTTGGTCTCCTTGCATGCTTGTGGCTTTCTTCTGACTTCTCTTCTCTTCCTCATTCAGGTCTCAGTGGTGCCTCTGCAGAGCTGCTTCCCATGCTCTCTTCCCACATGATCAGGGAGGGCACTTAGCCTTCATTTTCACCCTCTACACTCAGGCTGGACACTGGGACGGAGAGGGTGCATGTCTCAGAATCTTGCTCCCTCCACATATCCTGTCCTGAGTACCCACAGCATTGCCTTTTATCTGTTTTATGTCTTGAACCACAGTTATCTTACATGTTATTCCTTCTCATCAGCCTTTGAGCGTTAAGGAGTGGGACCCGCTTGCCATCTGCACGGGCAGATACTCGCTGATTGTGTAATGAGTGATCGGATGGCTAAGTCTGATGGGCTTACACTAGAGCTGCAGAGTCCGCCTGGAGGACCAAGACTGCACACTGTGAGGAGGAGTGAAGGGCTTTTAGACTGGGTTGTGAGGCTCCAGGATGGAGACCCATTCTTTGTGTCCTGTGGACTCTCATAGGGCTCTGAGAGGGGATAGCCCAGCAGATGAGTACATTCTTTGTAGATTTATGAAAGTTTCCATTGCAGGAGGTTTCTAACTCATTCGCCAGATGCCTCCCCACATCCCACTTCCTGGTATTTCTCCCAGCATTCTCTTTCTTACCCTTAGCCCTCACCTCATCACTCTTGTTCCCATCTCCACCCACCCTACCCGAACTCTTACCCACAATATCTATTCTATTTCTTCTTTCTATCACTCCTGTTTCCGTCCCCACCTTGTTTATCCTAAGTCTTACCCACAATATCTATTCTGTTTCTCCTTCCCAGGGAGATTCATTCACCCCCCTTTGAACATTCCTTTTTTCTTAGCCTCTCTGGGTCTGTGGATTACAGCATGACTATCCTTTACTTTACAGCTAACATCTACTTATAAGTGAGTATATACTGGGTCCTTCTGGGCCCGGGTTACCTTACTCAGGATGATTTTTTTTCTAGTTCCATCTATTTGTCCAAACATTCTATGTTGTTGTTGTTGTTATTATTACTATTATTTCTAACAGGAGTAATATTTTGTTTTGTAAATGTACCACATTTTTGTTATCCATTCTTTAGTTGAGGGGCATTTAGGCTGTTTCTAGCTTCTGGCTATTATGTATAAAGCTACTATGAACATAGTTGAGCAAGATTTGTGGTAGGATGGAGTGTCCTTTGGTATATGTCCAAAAGTGGTATATCAAGGTCTTGAGGTAGATTGATTCTCAATTTTCTGAGGAACTGCCATATTCTTTCCATAGTGGCTGTACAAATTTTTATTTCCACTGTCAATGGAGGAGTGTTCCCTTTGTTCCATACCTTCACAGTATAAATTGTCACTTGTGTTTTAGATCTTGGATAGTATGACAGGCATAAGATTGAATTTTAGAGATGTTTTGGTTTGCATTTCACTGATGGGTAAAGATATTGAATATTTCTTTAAGTGCTTCTTGGCCATTTGAGATTCCACTGTTGAGAATTCTCTGTTTAGATATACATCTCAATTTTAAATTGAATTATTTGGTTTGTTGATGCCTAGTTTCTTGAGTTCTTTATATATTTTGGATAGTAGCCCTCTGTCAGATGTGGTTTTAGTGAAAATCTTTTCCTGTTTTGTAGACTGCCATTTTGTCTATTGATAGTTTTTGCCTTACAGAGGCTTTTCAGTTTCACCAGATTCCAATTATTAAGTGTTGATCTTAGGCCTGCACTGTTGGTGTTCTGTTCAGAAAGTTGTCCTTGTGCCAATGAGTTCAAGGGTATTCTCCATTTTCTTCCATCGCATGTAGTATATCTGGTTTGATGGTGATGTCTTTGATCAACTTGAACTTCAGTTTTGTGCAGGGTGATAGATATGGATCTATTTGCATTCTTCTACATGCCAGCATCCTTTTAGACCCTCACCATTTGTTGAAGATGCTTTCTTTTGCCCATTGTCTACTTCTGTGAAAAATCAGGTGTGTGGATTTCCATCTGGGTCTTCAATTTGACTTCATTGACCAACCTGTCTGTTTTTACAATGCTGTTATTATTGTTATTGCCCTGTAGTAGAGGTTGAGATCAGGGATGGTGATATCTCTAGAAGTTCTTTTAGTGTACAAGATTGTATAATTTGTATTTTTTTTTGTTTTTTCTTTTTTCTTTTTTTCCAAAACCACAGTTTCCCATTTATTTCAATGGCTTGGCAAATATATACACACATATGTATA
>NW_022196904.1:142188221-142205343 GCF_008632895.1 Mastomys coucha
ACACTGTAGCTGTACAGATGGCTGTGAGTCATCACATGTGTGGCTGCTGGGAATTGAACTCAGAACCTTTGCTGCCCGGCTCGCTCTGGCCCTGCTTGCTCTGTGGCGTAATACACTGTAGCTGTCTTCAGACGCACCAGAAGAGGGCATCAGATCTCATGAGGGGTGGTTGTGAGCCACCATGTGGTTGCTGGGATCCGAACTCAGGATCTTCGGAAGAGCGGTCAGTGCTCTTACCTACTGAGCCATCTGACCAGCCCTCAACTTTGGGGTTTTAAACAGAAGGATGCAGACTTCAATAATCACATGATGCCAACTTACACTTACAAGTGAAAACACTGGCAATGAAGTGATAATTCAGGACAATAGCATTCTGGGAAGGATAAGCTTATGAAGGGAGAACTTCACAGGAGCTTCTAATACTGCAAGTATCTCTACTCCAGTATGAATGTTGGATTTTCCTTTCTAGATAGTAACTATACAGTCTACACATTTTTTTCTAAGTATATATTTCCAAACTAGGAAAAGGTTAAAAAAATAGAATGAGATATATAAAAACATTTTTGAAGGAAAATCATTACACATGCTTGTATGTGTGTGTAAAAATAGACTGTTTTGTTTTGTACGATGTAAGGGGGCTTTTGCTAATGAAGTCACATACCCGAGGTCAGGCTATGGATATGTACTCTGAGCCAGTCATCTTAGTTTTCCATAAGATAGTTCTGATACAATCACCAATTCTCAACACTGAATAATTTGACATTAGATAATGTTTTTCTTAACTTCTATAGGTCTTATACAACATGCCATGGTATGCCCACACATATTTTGTATATACAGCTTAGTGTTATTGTGAAAACCTTTAGGATTCTGTTACTCAAATGTTATAAGTAACCGATATTGCTCCTGAGCCAGTTCTGCCTATTGGAACAGACTCTTCGGACTTGCTCTGTGCTGTCAGGCCTGCATGTCCCCACCCGAGTCAGACTCAGCATCTAAGTCCTCATCACTGTCTTCCTTCCGTCTGCAGCTTCTTCTATGGTTAGAACCTTCATTTTCAGTATTGTCTGAAGTTTCTGGTTCTTTATTAAACGGAATAACGATCTCTTCTTTTTTTCCACATTTTGCACAAACTTCAAGTTCACAGGCACATGGTCTACACATTATGTAGTAAGAGTCCTTCACTGTCTTTTGTAAACATTTAACATATTTCTTAGGCTTTGACAGTGGCTTATATTTGCTGTATTTTACATGCCATTCAAGGACTTCTTTGCAGCGCTGACATACTCCATCATGAAGTTTTGCATTAATTTTCTTGGTCTGAACACTCTTATCAAACTTGTCATTTTTGAAGGTGAACGTATTCTGGTGCTTCTGAGGCCGGGACCGAGTCACGTTTCCTTTCTGGGAACTCATCGTCAAATCTCAAGCACCACAAGTCGGTGCAGCCTTTAAGTTACAGGAAAGGGTAAAGAAGTTCCCGCCCCAGGTTGAGACTCTCGACAGTGACCCGGAAGGAGTTCTTCTACTCTTTCCGTCCCCGCCCCAGGTCGGCCCATGTGACTCCTTAGGGGGGTCACGCTCCGCTCACTCCGACCGCGTACCCTAGACTCTTGTTTTTTCATATGAAGTTGAGTATTATTCTTTCAAGGTATATAAAGATTGTGTTTGAATTCTGACAGGGATTTATAGCAGGGCTTTCTTAGACCTGCCTGTGATATAAATAATGACATAGAGGAGTTTTAATATTTTTATGCTTAGGCCTTTTGCTGGGCAATCTCTTTAGTACTCTAACCTGACTAGTCCCTGGCACTATGTCCCACCACATGGCCAGATTTATTTACCTCTCTGTTCTGCTTTAGTCCTTCTGTTTATGTCTGAGCCTCATTCTTCTCCCAGTGTTCCTCTCTCTGCCTGGAAGTTCTGTCTTCTACTTCTTGCACAGCTATTGGACATCAGATCTTTATTATAGTCTATCAGATACAATTCTAGATTGTCTTAGGTAGATGAGGAAGAATAAATATTTACAAAATATCAGACTGGTGGTGGGCCATCGAAATAACAATACCAAGATCCTGCCAGTATTTAGTTCTCTGCTGGTATAGAATTAACAATTGAATATACAGAGACATACCATAACACAATGTACCCCAAAAGGGATTGCATTAAATCTGTAGATTGCTTTTTGTAAGATGGGCATTTTTACTACGTTAATTATATCAATCCATGAGGGTGGATGATCTTTCCATCTTTTGATATTGCTATCTTCTTCAATTTCTTTCTTTAAAGACTTGAAGTTCTTGTTATAAAGGTATCTCATGCACTGGGAGTAACTGGGACCAGAGGGACCCAGGCACGCAGGAACTCTGCCAGCCCAGTGGCACAGGTTCCTTCCAATCTGCCTGGGCCAGTGCCCCGAGCAGACCTTGGGCACAATCTCCACAGCCAGTCCCACAACACCCAGAGGAAGCTCCACTCCCAGGTGCTCTAACACACCCAGGATCAGAGGATCCCAGAATCACAGGATCACAGAGACAACTTGATTCTGAGGAGTTCTGACATAACCTGGATCACAGGAAGGACAGGTCTCAGGCAGATTTAGCTAGGGCAGGTAGCACTAGAGATAGCCAGATGGCAGGAGGCAAGCATAAGAAAATAAGCAACAAAAACCAAGGTTACTAGAACCCAATTCTCCCACTATAGCAAATCCTAGACACACCATCACAATGGAAAAGCAAGATTCAGATCTAAAATCACTTTTCATGATGATGATAGAGGACTTTAAGAAGGAAATAAATAACTCCCTCAAAGAAATACAGGAGAACATAGGTAAACAACTAGAAGCCCTTAAGGAGGAAACACAAAAATCCCTTAAAGAACTACAGGAAAATACAATCAAACAGGTAAAGGAAATGAACAAAACCATCTAAGATCTAAAAATGAAAATAGAGCCGGGCAGTGGTAGCACATGCCTTTAATCCCAGCACTTGGGAGGCAGAGGCAGGCAGATTTCTGAGTTTGAGGCCAGCCTGGTCTACAGAGTAAGTTCCAGGATAGCCAAGGCTACACAGAGAAACCCTGTCTCGAAAAAGAAAAATGAAAATAGAAACAATAATCACAAAATGAGACAACACTAGAGATAGAAAACATAGGAAAGAAATCAGGAGTCATAGATGCAAGCAGCACCAACAGAATACAAGAGATAGAAGACAGAATCTCAGGGGCAGAAGACACCATAGAAAACATTGACACAATAGTCAAAGAAAATGCAAAAAGCAAAAAGCTCCTAACCCAAAACATCCAGGAAATCCAGGACACAATGAGAAGACCAAACCTAATGATAATAAGTATAGAAGAGAGTGAAGACTCCCAACTTAAAGGGCCAGTAAATATCTTCAACAAAATTATAGAAGAAAACTTCCCTAACCTAAAGAAAGAGATGCCCATAAACGTACAAGAAGCCTACAGAACTCCAAATAGTCTGGACCAGAAAGGAAATTTCTCCTGTCACATAATAATCAAAACAACAAATGCACTAAACAAAGAAAGAATTTTAAAAGCAGGGAAAAAGGTCAAGTAACATATAAAGGCAGGCCTATCAGAATGACATCAGACTTCTCACCAGAGACTATGAAAGCTAGAAGATCCTGGGCAGATGTCATACACACCCTAAGAGAACACAAATGCTAGCCCAGGCTACTATACCTAGCAAAACTCTCAATTATCATAGATGGAGAAAACAAGATATTCCATGAAAAAACGAAATTACACAATATCTTTCCACAAAACCATCCCTACAAAGGATAATAGATGGAAAACACCAACATAAGGAACAAAACTACAGCCTAGAAGAAGCAAGAAGGTAACCTTTCAACAAACCCACACAAACATAATTCCACCTCTAACAACAAAAACAACAGGAAGTTACAATTACTTTTTCTTAATAGCTTAATATGAAAATCAATATGACCAACACGTCCTAATTGATTGAAATCCAAAATTATGAGAAATTGGAAATTTGTTGACTGTCACCCAGTGGTCTCTCTAATTTGGTAATCGGAGAAATAGGTCCAATATTGTACAATCCACATACACTTTCTGTTTTTTTGTACCTGACAGTGTCTTGCTGTGTACCACACAATGGTCTTGAAATCATGTTTCTCCTATCTCAGCCTCTCTCTTAGTAGGATTGTTTACACTATATTATGGTTTTCAGAATAGCTTACATATTTCAAAAGTATTTATACAGCCAAAAGAAATTCAGACAATCAAATTGGGAGGGGCCTTGTAAGAGAACAACAAAGAGTGAGACTGAATGCTTTGCTTGATGTTTGTAACTATTGTATCAAGTTTGAAGAAGGGGACTTTATAAATTACTCTTTCTCTGAGATGAATGTTTTTCAAAATCGTCACAGACAATGGACCAGATTCTTATCTCATGTAATGTCTGTGCCACCTCCAAGCAGAAACATTGTTCATTGAAACAGTTGGTGAATGACATCATGGATAGACCATCTTAATACACACACCATTTCTTGAATGAATGTAATCTGTTCTCTGTGGCTGAGAATGAAGACAATCACTCAAGTCAAGTAGCTTTGATCATAGCAGGAAATCTGTATCCAAAAATCGTGCCTACAATTCATTCCTTAGTGCAGCAGAACTGTCAACTCTCAGCTATGATGGAGGTAAAATCCTTTGGTGATGTGAGGGTCATTGAAGTACAGCCTTATTACAATGAAGTCCAATGTCTAAAAATTGTTCTTATTTTGGGCTTGTACCACACAGTAAGAGATAAGAAGATTTTAAGCTCTACTAAATACAAAACAAACAAAAAGACTTTATCTATGTATGTTCATTTAAAAATACTAGTAGTGATGTATTATTTTAAAATATACAGTCAATATGTTTGGGGTTATTTAAAATTTATATTGAGAAAAACATGTATTTTCAGTATTGCTGTAGACAAGCATCTACATAAGATTGTTCAATTGATTGTTGTTTTATATCAAACAACTTTTATAATACTCATTTTTATTGTTACAATATTTTATAAATTTTAAAGAATAAGACAAAATAAGAAAAAAAAAGAAAAGTATTGCAGGTATTGAAGGGGGGATCTTTGGCAGGAGTTAGGGTACAAAAGGGAAAGAAGAATGTGATGTAATTTATTTACTTAAAATATGTTTTTAAATGTTAACAAATTCAGATAAATTGAAATCATGTATCTTTTCTCATCATAATGCAATAAAACTTAAATCAATAAAAAAATAAACAAACCAGTTTTGTTACCTAGGCGGGGAACAAAGGTCTTTCATGAGCTGGAGAAATGGCTCAGCAGTTAAGAGCACTGACTGCTCTTCCAGAGGTTCTAAGTTCAATTTCCAGCAACCACATGGTGGCTCACAACCATCTGTGGTGGGATCTGATGCCCTTTTCTTGTATGTCTGAAGACAGCAACAGTGTACTCATATACATAAAATAAATAAAAAAATCTTGGGGAAAAAAAGAATCTTTTTTTTTTTTTTTAGGTCTTGTGGTTTGTGGATTGTACTTCATGTATCCCAAACTTCTGGGCTAATAACCACTTATCAGAGAGTGCATACCATGTGTGTTTTTTGTGATTGGGTTACCTCACGCAGGATGATATTCTCCAGATCCATTCACTTCCCTAAGAATTTCATAAATTCATTGTTTTTAATAACTGAGTAGTACTCCATTGTGTAGATGTACCACATTTTCTGTATCTATTCTTCTGTTGAGGGACATCTGGATTCTTTCCAGCTTCTGGCTATTATAAATAAGGCTGCTATGAACATGGTGGAGCATGTGTTCTTATTACATGTTGGAGCATCTTCTGGATATATGCCCAGGAGTGGTATAGCTGGGTCCTCTGGTAGAACTATGTCCAATTTCCGGAGGAACCGCCAAACTGATTTCCAGAGTGGTTGTACCAGCTTGCAATCCCACCAGCAATGAAGGAGTGTTCCTCTTTCTCCAAAACCTCGCCAGCATCTGCTGTCACCTGAGGTTTTTATCCTAGCCATCCTGACTGGTGTGAGGTGGAATCTCAGGGTTGTTTTGACTTGCATTTCCCTGATGACTAAGGATGTTGAACATTTCTTTAGGTGCTTCTCAGCCATTCAGTATTCACCAGTAGAGAATTCTTTGTTTAGCTTTGTACCCCATTTTATAATAGGGTTATTTGGTTCTCTGGAGTCTAACTTCTTGAGTTCTTTGTATATATTGGATATTAACCCTCTATCAGATATAGGATTGATAAAGATCTTTTCCCAATCTGTTGGTTGCTATTTTGTCCTACTTACAGTGCCTTTTGCCTTAGAGAAGCTTTGCATTTTTATGAGGTCCCATTTGTCAATTCTTGATCTTAGAGCATAAGCTATTGGTGTTCTGTTCAGGAAATTTTCCCTTGTGCCTATGTGCTCGAGGTTCTTCCCCACTTTCTTTTCTATTAGTTTCAGTGTATCTGGTTTGATGTGGAGGTCCCTGATCCACTTGGACTTGAGCTTTGTACAAGGAGATAGGAATGGATCGATTTGCATTCTTCTACATGCTAACTGCCAGTTGAGCCAGCACCATTTGTTGAAAATGCTGTCTTTTTTCCACTGTATGGTTTTAGCTCCTTTGTCAAAGATCAAGTGACCATAAGTGTGTGGGTTCATTTCTGGGTCTTCAATTCTAGTCCATTGATCTACCAATACCATGCTTGTCACTGTACCAATACCATGCAGTTTTTATCACAATTGCTCTGTAGTATAGCTTGAGGTTTGACATGGTGATTCCACCAGAGGTTCCTTTATTGTTGAGAATAGTTTTGGCTATCCTGGGTTTTTTTGTTATTCCACATGAATTTGCAAATTGCTCTTTCTAAGTCTGTGAAGAATTGAGATGGAATTTTGATGAGGATTGCATTGAATCTGTAGATTGCCTTCGGCAAGATGACCATTTACCACAAGAAACTCAAGAAGAAGAAAGACCAAAATGTGGACACTTCATTCCTTCTTAAAAGGGGGAACAAAATACCTATGGAAGGAGCTGCAGAGACTAACTATGGAGCAGAGACTGAAGGAAGGACAACCCAGCCTGATATAGCTGTCTCCTGAGAGGCTCTGACAGTACCTGACTAACACAGAAGTAGAGGCTCACAGCCATCCATTGAAGTGAGTACAGGGTCCCCAATGAAGGAGTTAGAGAAGGGACCCAAGGAGCTGAAGGGTTTGCAGCCCCTTAGGATGAACAACAATATGAACTAACTAGTACCCTCAGAGCTCCCAGGGACTCAACCAACTAAGGAGTACACATGGTAGGACTGATTGCTCTGGCAGCATGTGTATAGTAGAGGATGGCCAAGTTGGTCATCAATGGGAGGAGAGGCCCTTGGCCCTGTGAAGGTTCTATGCCCCAGTGTAGGGGAATGCCAGAGCCAGTAAGAGAGAGAGGGTAGGGTGGTGAGCAGGGGGAGGGGGGAGGGAACAGGGGTTTGTTTTTGTTGTTGTTTTTTGTGTTTTGTTTTTGGAGGGAAAACTGGGAAAGGAGAAATCATATGACATGTAAATAAAGAAAATATCTAATAAAAAATAAAATTAAAAAAAGGTCTTTCAGTTGCTTCATTAGAATAACTCAAGATACTTTACATTATTATTTTTTCTTTTCCCCTTTTTAACATAATATTTTTATTTATTTTTGTATTTTGTATTTTTATTTTTTAGATTATTTATTTATTTTATGTAAGTACACTGTAGCTGTTTTCAGACAGTCCAGAAGAGGGCATCAGATGTCATTACACATGGTTGTGAGCCACCATGTGTTTGCTGGGATTTGAACTCAGGACCTCTGGAAGAGCAGTCAGTACTCTTACCATTGAGCCATTTCTCCAGTCCCAACATAATATTCTTATTGACTGTGAATTTCACATCATGCACCCCAATCACACTAATTTATTTCATGTCTAGTCCCACCTTATGACCCCCCTCCCCAAAGAAAAACAAAGCAATGACAAAACAAAGTCCACTTTGTTTTTGGACTCAATGGAGCATGATCCCAGCCCCTCCTCCCCCAGTTCCTCATCCCATTCCTCCTACCCTGTCTCTAAGAGGATGCCCTCCTCCCCCTGCCAGGCCTCCCCATTCCCTAGGGTCTCCAGTCTCTTGAGGGTTAGGTGAGTCTTCAAGTCTTCTCCCTCTGAGGCCAGACCAGGCAGTCCTCTGCTGTATATGTGTCAGGGGCCTCGGACCAGTTCGTTTATGCTGTCTGGTTGGTGGCTCAGTGTCTGAGATATCAGAGGGGTCCAGGTTAATTGAGATGGCTGGTCTTCCTATGAGGTTACTTTCCTCCTCAGCTTCTTCCAGCCTTTCTCTAATTCAACCAGAGTGGTCCCCAACTTCAGTCCAATGGTTAGGTGTAAGTATCTGCATCTGTCTCATTCAGGTGCTTGTTGAGCCTCTCAGGGACAGCCATGCTAGGCTCCTGTCTGTAAGCACAGCATAGCATACTTTTTAAGAGTTCTCTTCAGTGGTTTCTTGTTTAGGCTGCTTTTTTGGGGGTGGTGGTCGTAGGGGTTGGTTGTGTGTATTGATTGTTATAGAAGCCTTCTATGTTCCTCTTTCTCAACTATGTGTCTGCAATTATTAATATCACTGTTAAAGTAGCTTCCTTGCTCTTTACAGTCAGTGGGAGTACAGATCATGGGCATCTACATGGTTTCTAGTGACAACACATACCACGAACACGGTCCCAAGCTATAGCTGGCTCCTACCCAGAGAAGGCCCTTGGAAGCAGCCTATCTATGGGACATTACCACGGCCTCAGGGAGTAGCACAGGCTATTCATATCAATATGGCCTCACAGCAGCATGATCCATTGACATCAACATGACTTCAGGGGGCAGCTCAGACCAGGGTTTTGTCCAAGGCTTTTTTTCTTTTTCAGAATCTAATGAAATGATCATGTGATTTTTTTGTTTGTTTGTTTGTTTGTTTGTTTCAGTTTGTCTATGAGTTGACAGATTTTTTAAAAAAAGATTTATTTATTATAAATAAGTACACTGTAGTTGTCTTCTACACCAGAAGAGGGCATCAGATCTCATTATGGGTGATTATGAGTCACCATGTGGTTGCTGGGATTTGAACTCAGGACCTTCAGAAGAACAGTCTGTGCTCTTACCCACTGAGCCATCTCACCAGCCCCGAGTTGACAGATTTTTAAATGCTGAACTACCCCCACATCTCTGGGTGAAGCCTACGTGATCATGATGTTTTTGATATGTTCTTGGCTTTGATTTGCAAGTATTTTATTGAATGTTTTTGCATCAAAGTTCATGAAGGAAATTGGTCTGTAATATTCTTTCTTTGTTGAGTCTCTATGTAGCTTGGTGACTGTGGTCATATAAAATGAATTTGGTAATGTTCCTTCTGTTTCTAGTGTGTGGAATTTGAGGAGTATTGGTGTAAGCTCTTTTTTTTGAAACTGATAGAATTCTGCACTAAAACCATTTGTCCCTGTTTTTTTTTTTTTTTTTTTTTTTTTTTTTTTTTTGTTGGTGGGTGGGTTGGTAGAATTTTAATGAGTGTTTCTTATCTCTTTAAGGGTTATAAGTCTGTTTAAATTGTCTGATTTTGATTTAACTCTAACAAGTGGTATCTATCAAGGAAACTTCCTATCTTTTAGATTTCCCAATTTTGTGGAGCACAGATTTTTGAAGTATGACCTTATGATTCTTTGGAGTTCCTTGGTGTCTGTTGTTATGTCTTGCTTTTCACTTCTGATTTTGATTATTTGGATATCCTCACTCTGCCTTTTAGTTAGTTTGGATAAGGATTTTTCTATCTTGTTGATAGTCTCAAAGAACCAGCTTTTTGTTTCATGATTCTTTGTATTGTTCTCTTTGTTTCCATCCTATTGATTTCAGCCCTGAGTTTATGTCCTGCCATCTACTCTTTTTGGGTGTGTTTACTTCTTTTTGTTCTAGGGGTTTCAGGTGTGATGTTAAGTTGCTAGTACAAGATCTTTCTAATTTCTTAATGAAGGCACTTAGTGCTATGAACTTTCCTCTTAGCAGTGCTATCACCATGCCCTATAAGTTTGGGTATGCTGTGCCTTCATTTTCTTAAGGTTAGGTAAATTTTCTTCAATGATTTTGTTAAAAATATTTTTTGAGTCCTTGAGCTGGGAATATTTCTCTTCTTTGTCCTTTTCCTCCTCCTCTTCTTCCTCCTCTTCTTCTTCCTCTTCCTCCTCCTTCTCTTCCTTCTCCCATTATTCTTAGTGTTTTTTTTTTGTTTTGTTTTGTTTTTTGTTTTTTTTTTTTTTTTTTTTTTTTTTTTTTTTTTTATGACCCGTATTTCCTGGATGTTTTGTTTCAGGAATCTTTTAGATTTAATATTTTCTTTGAGAGATGTATCAATTTCTTCTATCATATCTTTCATGCTTGAGATTCTCTCTTCCATCTCTTATATTCTGCTGCTGATGCTGCATCTGTAGTTCTTGTTTTGCTTGTCTAGATTTTCCATCTCCAGGATTTTCTCAGTTTGTGTTTTCTGTATTGCCTTTATTTCCATTTTCAGATCTTGAACAGTTTTATTCATTTCCTTCACCTGTTTGTTTTTCTCGACTCTCTTGGCTTTATTTTAAAGGTTTTATTCCTTTCCTCTTATTGTGTCTTAATGTTTTCCCAGATTTCTTTAAGAGATTTATTCATTTCCTCTTTAAAGACTTCTATCATCTCTATAAAATTGGTTTTAAGGTTATTTTTTTTGTGCTTCACCTGTGTTGGAATATCCAGGGCTTGTTGTAGTAGGAGAGTTGGGCTCTGGTGGTCCCATGTATTGCCTTGGCTGTTGGAATACCAGATTATGTTCTTATGCTGTCCTCTAGGCATCTGTGTTGGGGTAATTATAGGTGTAGGTGCCAATTTCTGAGTTTATTTTCGTTAGATGGAAGTTTTTCTCTTGGTTTCTGTTCCCCTTACAGTCTTCTTGTCTGAGACACCTGTGCTTCTGGTGACTGGCAAGTTTTCAGTTCAAGTAGGGTGTCTTCACTGGGGTTTTAATGGCCTGCATGATCTCCGGGATTTTGGGAGCCAGCATTGCACTGGGGTTCGGGGGTTTTGAGAAGTAGTGTGGTCTATTGTGTTCTAGGTACTGGTATGGTCTCTAGAAGAGCAGAGGGTTTCTGGGATTCTGGTACTAGTGTGGCCTCTGGGGTTCTGGATAGCACTGTGGCCTCTGGGTTCCAGGTATCCACATGGATTATGGGGTTCTGGGTACTGGCATTGTATCCCATAGAGCAGTGGACTTCTTCTGGAGTTATGGACTGGGGTATGGAGATTAGGGGAGGGAATATTATTACAAAAACTGGGTGGGCTCTAAGGAGTGTTGTTGGGCTATGGGTGGAGTCCTACTTGGGATTCCAAGTACCAGCATGGTCCCCAGTAGAGCAGTAGGCTTCTGCTGGAGTTGTAGGCCAGATGGTATGGAGATGGGGAGGGGTGCCATTGGGAAAATAGCTCCACTAGAAATTTTAACAACTGATCTCTCAGTATTGCTGCTCCATTCCTCCTTGCTGAAAACTGAACCTCCAACTTACACGTTGCTTTCTTATACATGGCATCTGAAATCATGTCAACAGACTTTACATAGTCTATCTTATAGGCTCAGTATTTATATACTCCTAAAAGTCATGTGTTAAAACTCAGCTTACCAAATTCAATGGTGCTGTTGAACAAAGATACTAGCAATTTTAGGGGTTGACCCTCTCTAGGGTTTCCCAGATTCTATGCTTCCACACTATAGCCAGAAGCCCCCACTGCCCTATTCAAAGGCTGCCACCTCAGTTAGCCTCATGCGTTGCCTTTATCACTTCTTGTTACATTACTGACAGAGTCAATCATACCCATATTTGTGTTTCTTCTGTGTTTTCTTCCTCTGATTTTTGTCCTGGATTACCAAAAACAAAGGTTTTCCCCTCCTCCTTCTCCTCCTCCTGAAGCCAGCAGTTTGCTTTATCCGTGAGGTCAAGAACTATGTCAAGTTCATATGTGCCACAAACAGAGCCTTGAGCATTTCTGATGCTCAATACATATTTATTAAATGACTGACAGTGGGAAATTTGGATGATGAAATAGGTATTTATCCATCCTAAAAACTCCTGAAGGCAAGAATTACATGAATGTGTGTACATCAATGCTGGTGTTGGGATGCCTACTATCATACAGATGCATGTGTCCTGGTAGGGCATCTTTATTTAAATCCATTTCAATCTCCCATCTTGTTTTAATAGAGGTTTTCCAGGGTGAGTTGAAGCAAGAATCCACAATTAAGGCCACAAGAAAGACATTTTCCCCAAGTTCGTCAAGAAAGGAGGAACCTGGTTTACAGGAGTCTAGGTAGGAGAGGATGTTATTTGGTCTCTAGAATCTTCAGCTTCATTTATCTGGAGTCTTGAACTACATCGGAATAACTTGGTATTGGGTTCGGTGGTTCTGGGATGACCACTGGGTTTGTTGCATAGACATTTGGAATGACCACACCTGGCTGAAAAACAAAAGCACACAGCAGGTACACACTACAATAAGGATTGAGTAGTCCTTTAGAGGTTGGAGGCTGGAAGCTTCCACTCCAGCATGGTGCTGCTGAGGTGATGGAAGCTGTAGGAGGTGAGGTCTGCTGGATGTCCATAAGGCTCTGGGTACCACTTTTATGAATGGATTTATGTTTGACTCAGGGAGAGGGCTAGTTTTCACAGGAGGATGCTGTAACAAAGCAAGGCCACCTCACATGCTCGAACCTTTCTAAACCAGGGCACTCTTCTTTTCCTTCTCTTTTATATTATAACTCAGGCAGAGAATGCCACTGCTTAGAAGTTCCCCAGGGTAATAGTGTTTAGATATTCCAGCCACTGGAGCTGAGAGGCAAATAAACCTTTTTATTTTATAAATTGCCCAGCCTAGTGATGACAACAGAAAGTAGACTAAGATACTCCAGTAATAAAGACTCATTAAAGACAGATGCTGAAACCCATAGGTATTTTCCCACTTCCTCCTCTTTAGCTGGAATGGAATTCACAGAGACCCTGTTAGTTTTCCATCAACTTGGGGTGTATTTCTACCCACAAAGAGCCCCAGGACTCACATTGTTGTAGCGACAGCAGGCCACCTGGCAGCCAAAGTGGGAAGACACACTTGCAATGCTGAGCTCCAAGAGGCAGAAGACGAGCAGCACACTAGAAATAGCAATGCCTGTACTCTGGAATCAGAAGAAACCTTCATGGCATCAGTGCTGGGCCAGGAGTTTGATAAGACTCTGCAAGACCATCTGTGTGGACTTGGCAAAGTCTCCCTCCCTGAACTTTATGGGGCAAATGTCTCCCAGGTTGTGAGGCTGAAGTATGGGTGGAAAAACATTTATTTTATGATCCACTGTGATACGCTTTATGGGAAGGAGGTTCATAGGTTAAGGAAATGGTTGCTTCAGGGGTAATTTCTTAGTAAAATGGGTTGTGTAGAGAATACACATGACCTTGCAGATCAAAGGGATCAGGCTGACTGCCATGATGAAGAGAGCTTTGAGGAAGTCAGGCTGACAGGGGTTGGGGGCAGGCGAAGGAGGGGGTCTGTTAGGCGAGGCTGTGGTCCATAGGCAGGTTGAGAGAACACGCCCAAAGCTGCCTAGTTTATCTCAGTATCACTGTAGCTAATGAGTACCAGATTAGTGCTGAGAACCCAAGCTGACATGTGTTGTTAGTGTAAAACCCAAAGACGTCAAAGAATCACTGCTCAGAATGAAGATATTCCCGACCCTTACTGCACCTGAACTAACTGTGGCTCTGCCCCTCATCTCTTTCACATCTTCTAAGTCCCACATTAGCAAGAATCTTTCCTCTCTTGCTGGCAATGTACAACCCTTTCCCCTCCTTTTGTCACAGGCCTATGTGGTGGGCTACAGCCTCCTCCCTTTCTCCAAAACCTATAAGACCTGCTGTCTATTCTACTATACGAGCCTGAACTATCCCCAAAGCCTTGACCATGCTGTCTGTCCGTCTGTCTGTGCAGTAGCCACTCTTCCTAGATGCCCTCATCCCCTGGGACCTGGAGCTGATCTCCACTAGAGTGGCTGGAGTGAACTAAGAACCTGCTGCAGAGCCTGTCTCTACAGAACCAGACCTCTCTCCCTTCCTCAGTCATCACTTCTTCTTTTAATAGTGTATGCTAATTAAAAAATAAAATAAAAAATTAGTCGCATTTTTCAATGTGGCAAGAGGAGAATTTGAAATCCTATATGCACCCCATCTTCTATTTCTGTTACATGGTGCTGGTTGGGCTGTAGTACAGGTGAGCAGGTGACAGCTGTTGGAGCTGATCCTGCCATTCTCTAGCCATGCTCACTCAGTTACTGTTTTATGTGGATGCTAAAGACCCGCTATGTGTGACAGGAATTGTATATCCGGAGAAGCCTAAAAGCCCATCTGGCTCTGCAGAAAAAGTTTGTTAGGGTCTGGCAATCTTAGCCTCCCCCTGTGAGGGGCTGTGCATAGCCTGATCTTCTGTACGTCCTGACATTTGTAAGAAGATGGATGCAACTGGAAGCTATTATGTTAAGAGCAATATGCAGGTTCAGGAAGATGAATGGTGCATGTTTCCTCTCATATGTGCAACCTAGCTTTTAGTGTGTGTGTGTGTATCTGTGTGTGTGTGTCTGTGTGTGTGTATGTTTTGTAGGTCGCAATGCTAGAAGGGGAATCTTGAGAAAGGAGGGTGGGGGATGCAGAGCTATTTCTGTGGTTGATATCACTGGCTGCTTTTGCTGAGGCCTGGGTTCAGTTCCCAGCACCTACATAGTGGCTCATAACTATGCATAACTCCAGTTCGAGGGCATCCAAAGGTCTCTTCTGACCTCCATGGGAACCAGGCATACATGAGGCATACACAGATGTACATGTACACAAAACGTTTGTATACACAGAATATAATAAATAAATCATTAAAAGTAAAAAATAAATAGAAAGCAAGTTGAAGCTGGGACTAATTTGGGGGGAAGAAAGGGAAGCAACTGGAGGTGAAGGGTGGACGGGAGGTGGAAAGGGAACAACTGAGGACAGAGGATGACAGGTATGTGTCATGATGAAACTGTATAGTAACCTAAAAATGTAAACAAGAGAGTTTTTAAAGGAGGGAAAAAAATGGCTTTTGAACCTTGGTCTACATAGTTGGCAGGGAAGCGGAGATGGTGGATGGCTGCTAATAAATTAGCATCTGGTATTTCTGCATCATCATGTTTGACTTTCTCAGTGCTACAAGGCACCTAACAATCTTACAAAGGCAGTAAAAGCTAAGGAAAGGATGCAGCTGAGGACTTTAAACCCTGTCCAGGCCCCGAGAGCACTTCCTTTCCTTCCAGTGTTCAGTGGGAAGGTTTGGTTGCTAGGCCCTTTCTGGCATGGTCTGAACATAGCTAAATAAAGACAGAGACCTTTGTTTAAGGACACTCACCGCACCCAAGTTCTCCTGGTAAGGGTAGTAGCTAGGGTAGGCATATCCTGCTGCGACACTGATGTCTGTGATGAAGAGCATGATGCCCACTGCAGAACAGATGGCGCTGAAGATGTTCAAGCCCACACTGCCGTTCAGCTGGAGAAGACAGACAGGGTCAGGGTGGGAGGGGAAGAGGAGCAGAGCTGGGACCTGCAGGTTCAACAAGCATCCTCTCTCCACTTGTATTGTGTTAAAATAGACCACACATAGTCTTTACCATTGTAACCAGGTATGAAAGTCATAGTTCAGTGGTATGAAACACTTTATGCTTCATGTACAGAAAGATATGTCAAGATATGTTAAGTTTCCCTTTCTGGGTACTTTCAAGTAGAGCTCATCTAATTGTAGGAACCTTGATCACTAGGAGAGAGTTACTCTGGGCAACCTGCTCATCAAGAAAGCAGAGTCCATTTCTAGGGACGCACAAAAACCTCTGTCCTTGTCAGTTTGCAGAGTTGAGATTCTGGATTTCTTAGTGAAGCAGCTGCTGGGGCCTTTACTGGCCCCTGCAGAAATGTCTGGAGGCCTGAGCGTGCTATGAGCTATGGACATACTCAGTTCCTTGTCTGTGTAGTGTGTCCTGGGCTCTTTGGAGCTTTGTTTCTGCTCCTGTGAGGGCCTCCTATGCAAGCTAGTTGGTCCTCTCTCTCTGTCTTTCTTCTCATTCTAACACCTTAAGAGTGGTGGCAGCATTGGCCCTTCCCTATGTGAGATGTGTGTGTGTCCTGTATGCAAGAGTTAGCATGCATGAGAGTGCCCTAGGTGTTAGCAGTACAAGAGTAAGAGGAGTATTATTTGTCAGTCCTTTCCCCCACTGTGACTCTATAGGTCCCCACCTGGGACAGACAGCCTCAGAATGTGACTTACCAGGCAAGGTGAATTGGGCTGAGTTTCTGCCGCCACTGAGAGAGATCCTGAAATGATAAACTTGTGCACAAGATTGGGAACTTACCAAGGGTTAGGCATCAGGGTGCCTTTCCTTAGGAATCTGGTTCTGAGAGTGCATCTATTCTCTCACATACAGAGTGACTTATGGAGACTCCAGATCTACAATGGCAGAGAATGTGTGTGCTGGTTTGCTGAGGGACAGGGCAGGGATGGGAGAATCAGAATCTGGTTTAGAATTCACCAGAACAGGTTTTAAAGTTTGGTTTGAAACTTAAGCCATCTTTGGTGTATTATGTCTATGTCTTTATTTCCTAATATAAAAAAACGTGAACATATCTTTTTAGGCATCCTTGTTAAAATGTCTGCCTCGCATTTACAGTATCTTGTTCACAGTAGTCAGTTGACATCAGTCCATCTCCTGCTGTTTGCTCACAGATGCCCACCATCTGTTGCTTTCCAGGTTTTATCTTAGGGTTCGTGAGGTGTGGGTCTCTGGAGGGAAGAGGGAAAGAGTGCCGACTTCACGGCTGTGTTGAGCATTGGTGTGTTCATTGGAGAGCTTGCCTGTTGCATGACTGAATGGGCTCTGTTCAATCACTTAGATAAAGAATGAGAGTCTCTGCCGGGCAGTGGTGGCACATGCCTTTAATCCCAGCACTTGGGAGGCAGAGGCAGGCGGATTTCTGA
>NW_022196904.1:142205434-142208331 GCF_008632895.1 Mastomys coucha
AAAAAAAAAAAAAAGAATGAGAGTCTCTGAGGCTGAGCCTCATATGAGGGGAGAATTTCTTGCCAACACTGGTGATCTGTAGGCAATGTGGCTGAGGGATCCCTTGCCCTTGTTTGCCCAGTGTGTTAGCAGTGGGGGTCTGAGACAGCATCAGCTAAGATGCAGGGTTCTACTTGAGATGCTTCAAGAAATTGCTCTGTTGTGGGGAAAATTCATTCTTTTTTTTATTATTATTCATTGACTTAAAGTATACAATCCTAGTATTTTCACTATATTTATAGAGTTGTACAGTCTATGTTGAGAACATTTTCCTCATCCTATCTCCAGTAGTGATCTCCTTCCCTCCAACGACAAGTAGTATTTTTTTCTTAAACCTTTAGTAATAGTCTACCTAATAATACTATTACTTCTGTGTGTATCTCATTTTCTTCAGCCATGTAGCCCCTAGTAAGATGCCATGCTTCAGCAAATACCTCCTCACCCATGCTCATACAGGAAACCATAATTAAAGTCAGTGGGTCAAAAGACAAAACACCATGAAAGTAGGAGATGAACTACTTGGGGGGAAAGGGAGTCAGGAGGATTGGGAAGAGGAATAAAAGGGTAATGGGGGTGGTGGGTAAATGTGATCACAATATGTGTAAAATTTTAAAAATGAGTAAAGTAAACTTAAAAATATGAACAGGATGAGGCTTATGGGTTTAAATAATTCACTCAAGATCACCAAGCAAGTAGCAAAGCTCGAGATCAAACCCAAGTAGCTTGGCTTCAGACTCTGCGTCTTAGCCTTCATCTGGTCCTCCCACCTGGGGCAGATGCATAGTTATCTACAATGTGAACTTATTTAAGTTGCTTCCCTTCCAAGGAAAATGTCCTTTTTTTTCTTTCAGTGCAGAAACAAGTCTCAATTCCACAGATTTTCCCTTATGGAGATGTGTTAGGAGGAAGGGAGGGAGGGAGGAAAGTTGAATTTTCATGGTTTTTGTTGTTGTTGTTGTTGCTGTTTTTTTGTTATTCCCCGGAGGCGCCAAAGAAGATGCTTCTTTTGTTCTGGTGGAAGGCATTACTAGTCGATAGAGATTAGAAAGAGAGAGATGGAGTTAAGAAAGTGACAAAGAGCAACAGGAAACAAAAACAGCAACAAACACCAGAAGATAAAGGGAAGAAGCTTGTGAGCTGAAGGCCCGCCCCCAGGGCACTTAGGCTGTTGGGCACTTCCTGGTTCTAGCAAACACTCAGGGGAATCTAACGTGTGACACAGTAAACTAGTGAGTAGCAGTGACATTATGAGATGTTTCAACACAGGTCTAATCTGTAGAAACTTGGGGGGGGGATGGGAGGGGGTTGAGCTCCAAGTCTGGGACAGTTCAAAGTCTAAGGAAATTTGCAGCCTGGGAGGATGAGTCATGGTTTTGTAGGCTGGTGAGGCTGTGGGATTGCAGAATTCTATCCTATTTTATTATTATTGTATGGGAAAGGCTGGCATTGTTTGACTTCTTAGGTCATCCTGGAGTTTGGATACCTATAGGAAACTTTGAGTCACAGGGAGGTGAGGGAAAAACCAAAAAAGAAAGGAAGTTGGAGAGGAGCAGAGCAAGGTGTGTGTGTGTGTGTGGGTGTGTGTGGGTGTACTAGGAAAAGGATGAATGAGTCCCGAATGCCATAAACCAGCATGGGGGAAGAGGTGTAGGATTTTTGTGGCATCACAGATCACCTTGAGAATCTAATGGAAGCCATGGATCTTTTCAGAAGAATAATGCATAGCTACCATGCTAGATGTCTCACCAAAATGGATAATGAGTTAAACATTTTCACTGTTGGGCCACAGACTCTATTTGACTATTGAGGAAAAAAAATGTTTTTGGAGCTCAGTCTTCTATGTTTCTGTTGTACAGTACCTGAGATCCTAGCCCCTCAGTTTTCTTTTTCCTTCCTTCCTTTCCTCTCTCTCTCTCTCTCTCTCTCTCTCTCTCTCTCTCTCTTTCTCTCTCTCTCTCCCTCTCTCTTTCTTTCTTCCTTTCTTTTTTCCTTCCTTCCTTTCTTTCTTTCTTTCTTTCTTTCTTTCTTTCTTTCTTCCTTCCTTCCTCCCTCCCTCCCTCCACCCCTCCCTTCCTCTCTTCCTTCCTTCCATCCTTTCAGTTTTTTTGAGTTAGGGTTTCTTTTTGTTGCCATGTTTGTCCTGGAACTGACTCTGGACAGTTTAGTCTAGGCTGACCTCAAACTCACAGAGATCTGCCTGCCTCTGCCTCTGGTGGACTGGGATTAAACTCAAGCCACCCCTGCCTGGTGAGAATAGTTTTCTTTGTGAGTGAAATGTTTCTGGATTGATGTTTTAGAAGAAATACCTTGGTCTTTGGTGGCTTCAGCCTTGTAGGACTATAGCTTGGTCTGTGACCACCAGTTTCACATTTTCAAAGACCTAACCGCAGAACTTCAGAATGTGACTATAATAGACAGGGTTTTATTATGTAGCCCTGGCTATCCTGGAGATCACTATATAGAGCAGACTGACCTTGAACTCATAGAGGTCCTCCTGCTTCTGCCTCCAGAGTGCTGAAATTAAAGGTGTGTTCTATTATGCCCAATCATTAGTATTCTTGTGACTGGAGGTTAGCAATAAACATGGCTTGACTAGAAATTATCATGTTAAATGTAGTAACCTGAAATCTAAAAGATGAACACCACATGATTTCTCTCATAGGCAGATTGTGGTGTGTGTGTATGTTGTGAGTCATGAAAAGAGATCATAAGGGTGATGGCAAATGATAGTGGCAGAATACATGTGACATAAAAGCAGAAGGGGGGTTAACCTGACATTACCTAGATCATGTGGGAAGACAGTCTTTTTTTTTTTTAATTAGATATTTTCAGGAAAACAGTCTCTTTTTTTCTTTTTT
>NW_022196904.1:142208408-142217100 GCF_008632895.1 Mastomys coucha
CTCAAACTCAGAAATCCACCTGCCTCTGCCTCCCAAGTGCTGGGATTAAAGGCCTGCACCACCACTGCCGGGTGGGAAAACAGTCTTAATGAGGGATTATCTACATATGTTTGGCTTGTGGACACATCTTGGGGAAGATTATCTTAACTAAGTTAATTGATATCAGGAACAAAAAGTCACTGTGGGCAGCACCATTCCTTATGCAGGGGTTCCTGACTGTGGGTAGCACCATTCCTTATGCAGGGGTTCCTGACTGTGTAAGAGCTGAGAAATTGAGTTGAGCACCAGCAAGCAGGTAAAGTGAGCACACATGCACTCATTTCTCTCTGCTCTCAACTATGGCTATGATGTGACTAGCCATTTCAAGTTCCCACCACCTTGACTTCTCTGTAATAAAGAGCTGTAGCCTGGAATTGTAAACTAAAACAAATCCCGTCTCCCCCTTTGTTGTTTTCTCAGAGTATTTTATTCTAGCAATAGAGATAAAACTAAAGCAGTGAGGGAAGGAAGGGGTCAAATGGGAGGGAAGCTGGGTAATAAGGGAGAGGACCGCCAGAGAGAAGGCAATTAAGAATGAAAATGACTGAAAGTGCAGTAATAAACCCATTACTTTGTATGCTAATTAAAAACAACAACAGCAAAAACAACAATGAAATTGAGACATAAGGTAGGCATAAATACAAAGGGAAGACACCAAGGGAAGATGGTTATCTGATAGGTAAGAGAGACCTCAGTGGTGACTACCAGCTGTCCTGCTGGTCTTGAACTTATGGCCTTCAGAATCGGGAGATAGCATATGCCCACATTTGGGAGCCGTCCAGCCCATGGCATTTTGTAATAGTTCATCCCAACCCTTTCTCCAACTAAGCCATTTGGGCAAGCACCTCCACATTCCCAAACAGCTTGGCAAGGCTGCCCTGAGTATCAGGCTGGAGCTACTCACCCAGATGCCTCCCCAGAAGGGGAAACCTCCATAGAGGGAGATAGGTGTATAGCGGCTGAGGAGGTTGGTGAACATGATGGAGCCGAGGCCGATGTGCACCAGGCCAATCAGGATCTGGATGGCCTGTCAGGAGAACCACAAGCTGAAACCTTTGCCTCTGAGCCCTGATTTTGTCTTTTCTTTGCACTTCCTTTATATTCTAATACCCATTTGGTTTCCCTGTCTAAAAGATAATGTGAGAAACATAATAATAAAATTAAAACTATCTTTAGGCAACCTTCCTCCCCCACAGAAAGCAAGCATTTACATTTTGGCATTTACCTTCTATTCTTCTTCTTCAAACATGTATCTTGGTAACATAGAAATGATGTCTCTGCACTTTAGCATGATCTTGGGTTGTTAAATTGTCTCTCTCTCTCTCTTTCCCTCTCCCTCTCTCTCTCTCTCTTCTTCTTCTCTCTCTCTCTCTCTCTCTCTCTCTCTCACACACACACACACACACACACACAGGGGGGGGGGAGAGAGAGAGAGAGAGAGAGAGAGAGAGAGAGAGAGAGAGAGAGAGGTTAGATGTCTTTATCAGTCATTATTCATCTTATTTTTTTCTGAGGCAGGCACTCTCACCACACCTGGAGTTCACCAATTGACACAGCTGGCCAGGAATCTCCAGGGATCCTCTTATCTCTGCCTCCCCAGGTAGGATAGGCTCATGCTGTTGTACTTGGCTTTTACATGGTTACCTGGGATCTGAATTTAGGTCCTTACATCAACTCGGCAAGTATTCAGCTACTCACTAGCTGCCTTTTAAAATATTCTCTAAGGGTTTCCTATAGTCTCTGGGGAAAGTTATAACACTGGCATTAGACAGGTAAAGTGACCTCTAGTTTTTTATATTATACACAGCCTTGTGTTCAGCATCCTTGTATGTAATTATTTTGCCTGCATCTTTTCTTTGTCTCATAGATTCAATTTTATCTTTCTTTACTCTTTACCAAATTCATGTATTAATGTTCTAGTCTCTCTGAGTATGACCTTATATAAATATAGGTATATTGCTGATATCATGAGTCAAGATGACTCATATTGTATTAGGGTAGGGTGATTTACAATCTAATATTACCAGTGCCATTACTTTTAAAAAAATCAGGAAAACCCAGGATTCTGATTTCAAGGCCTACCTCAAAAAAACAAAAACAAAAACAAAAACAAAACAAAAACATAAAACGTAACAGCCATCTGAGAACTGGAGTGACACTGCAGCAAGCCAAGACACTAGTAGAAACTGGGAGAAAGATCTGGACGAGATTGTTCCTTCATGCCTTCAGCGAGAGTATGACCTTGACAAACTTTGATCTTAGTTATCCATTATCCATAACTGAGATACAGTGTATTTCTGTTGCTCGCGGCCTTCAGTTCATGGAACTTTATTATAGCAGCTAATACAAAGCTAATACAGACACAGCTGTGTGTGTCTTTCCTGCAGACATGGTATAAACAGCATATATTTTTTCCTTAAGTTCATACTAATAGTATACTAATAGCATACCTTGGAGTAAGACCCAATCATCGCACAACCATTCCACAGCATTCTCTTTGTTATAAATACAATACGGTGGCTTGACCAATGATAAACTGATGTAGAGTGTGCTGGTTACTTTTAACTGTCACCTTGACATGCCCTATAATCACGTGGGAAGACAGTATTGAGGAACTGCCTGGATTAGATTAGACTGTGGGAATGTCTGAGGGGGATTGTCTCCATCGCTGTTTCATGTGGGAAGACTCAGTCCATTATGGGCACCACTATTCCCTAGACAGCAATCCTGAACTATATAGGATAGAAGAAAGCCAGATGAGAGCAAGAAGAGGGCGGGTAAGTGTTTGTTTCTCTCTGCTCTGGACTGTGAATGTGATGTAAGGTGCTTCAAACTCCTGCTTCGACTTCCTTCCTAACCTGGAACTGTAAGCCAAACCAACATCTTCCTTCCACCTGTTGCTTTTCCTCAGAGTATTTTACCACAGCAACAGAAACAAAACTAGAATAGATAGTTCAGTTGTTTCCCTCCCTCAGTCTCTACAAGCCATGCTGCAACAAATAAATGTATAGGTACCAAATTTCTTATGCCTATTGGTATATTTGGAGGATAAAGTCTCAGAAATAAACCATTGGGTGCATACACACACACACACACACACACACACACACACACACACACAGGTTGCCTTTTTTTATATTTCCCCAAGCAATATTAGAACATGAGTTGGGATTGGAACATGGGCAGTCTGGATCGGAATCACTGCTTGTCATTCATGGGCTATGCAATGAAATGAGCTCCTTTGTGCTATTCTAGCCAGCCTTTAAGGCATTGCTGATTATCTAGCCGGCTTGCCTTTTTTCTGCTTTGACTCAGCAACCCTGGGCTTTGTTTCACCTCTGGGTTGGACTTTCTTTCTTCCTAAACTATAGGAAGCAAATGCTTAGAGGCAAAAGGCTCTGCATCCAAGAACACTGCATTTTGGCTGTTTTTTTTTTTTTTTTTAAATTATTCTTTGTTCATAAATGCCCAAATCAGAAACTACAAGGCCATATTCTGAAGCTCCTGGTGCTGAAGAGATTTCCAACAGACCTGGGTTTGGCTAAGCCAGCCCTACCTGCTTTATTTGAAGCTTCTATTCTTTCTTTTTGTATGTATGTATGTATGTATGTATGTATGTATGTATGTATGTATGTATGTCTGTATGTCTGTCTGTATATATATGCAATCATATGTATTTATATGTGTGCATGTTCATACACAGGTATGAGTGTGTGGTTCCTTAGGCATGGTGTATCTTGTGTGTTTGTGTGTGTGTACATATATGATGAGACCAATATCTACTGTGGTTTTCATTCCCCAGGAGCCTTTTACATTTTTTTTTGAGTCAGGGTCTCTAACTAACTTGGAACTCACCAAGTAAGCTAGGCTGGCTGGGAGAGAGCTGCCGACATCTATCTGTCTTTGACTCCCTGGTTCTGGGATTACATTTGTGCATTTCCACAGCTTGTGTAAGCTGGGTTCTGCCAATGGCACTCAGCTTGCTGACACTGCGCTAAGCACTTTACTAACTGAACTATCTTGTTCCCTGGCTCCTTATTTGGAATTTCTATTAGTCTGTCTCAAGCCTCTGCTTTCCTCTCTCTGTAGCATGTGGTCTCTAGCTCTCACAATGGACTTCTTTTACTTACCCCTAGGACTTGTCCCTTTTTCAAGACTCTCTGGGCAGGCAGTTCAGTCATGACTGGCACCAAACCAGGCAGATTACCAGAAATCATATGGACTTGAGGCTGATGGCTGGGATAAAGAGGCACCTGAGGCATGGTTCCCGGGACCACAGGATAACTGTTGTGGGGTGCCACCACATATACAGAATTGGCCATGGGGCCTGGTGAAGTAACTGTATTCATGCTGATGAAAAAAATAAATACAACAGAATCACTCATCATTTATATACTTGTGTTTACATCTTAAAAAGACTTCAAGAGGCTGGGGAGATAGCTCAGTCAGTAGCCACTTGCTCAACAAACATTAGGATATGAGTTTGGATTTCCCAGCATGTTTTGTAAAAAGCCAAGTGTAGGGCCAGTGAGACAACTCAGCAGGTAAGGTCACTTCTGCCTGGTGACCTTGAGTTTGGACCCTGAGACTCACAAGGTGGAAAGAGAGAACTGATTCCCCAAATTTGTCCTCTAATCTCCAAGAACATTTAGTGGCACTTGTGTGGCCACACACAATAAGTAAATAAAATATAATAGCAGTAATTAATAATAATAAAAACAAGTCTATTGTTATTTTCTTTATTGCCAAGTGCACCTGAGAGGCAGGAGAGATGGAATTTCTGGAAAGTGAGTAAGAGAGATACCCAATCTAGACCTGTGGTCTCCATATACATGTGCACACACACACTTGAGCACGTGCATACATCCGCACACACATAGGACATTAAACACTTTAAAATAACCAAAAATGATTTTCACCTGAGCAATTCAACCCTGTATACTTGTTAACCCCATCTTAGAGACAATGCTAAACTTCCACTGCAGGGCTTTGAGAATGCCAGGCAACCAATGCTTTACAAATGCCTCTCTTACAGTTTTAACCTGTCCCATGGATGAAAAAAGTCAAGCCCAGGCGAGGTGAGGCCCTACCGGAAGGCGGCCTGTGCCTTTTTCCTCTCTGCAGGTCTCCTACTGTTTTGATCCTGTTTTGCATACACTGGAATTATCTGATCCCAGAGTTCTACAAGTGGAAAGACTCTTGGGAAACATTGAATTCAATTCTCTTAGAAGTCGTGTTGACTTCTCCAGTGTCATGTACATATTAGAAAAACGGAGGTCATTGTGTTCAAGGGAAGTCTATTGTCAGTGTAGTGTGTGTATGTGTGTGTCTTCCATGTCACACACTTGGAGGTCAGAGGATAGCTGGTGGGAGTTGATTTTATCCTTCCTCCCTGTGGGTCCCAGCATTAACCCTTACCCAGTGAGTTGGTATGCCTTTAAAAGTTTCTCTTCTTCTTCCATTCTGTTTTTGGAACAGACACAATAAAATGAGTACAATACTCCCTTCAGTGTTTCTCATCCAATACACCTCTCTTTCATCCACTAACATTCCTCACGTCTCATTTGACAGAAACCCCTTATCTCCATTCCTCAGCAATTCATACACCACTTGATCATGAACACTCACCTTGCTGTGCCTGGTTGTCAAGTAAGTCTCTCTTGCTCCTGTTCCCAACTCTTCGCTGTAGAAAACTTACTTCCTGAGAGATTGACTGCACCCTGTGCAGTTGGGCGATTCATTTAGAATGATCCAAAGTCCTCTCTACTTCTTTCCTGGGTGAGGCCTGGGTCAGCAGCTGCTCAGAGCGTCCGCACCTACATTTGCTTCCTGTTTTAGTCACGGAACCAATTAAATACAATTCAATTTGTCAAGGGCTTCAAGGTGCCTGAATGGAGAGATGAGGTTGTGTTGGATGTTCTAGGAGATAAAAGAATGACCTGGACGTTCAGGGCTGGATGTATTGTGCTAAAATAGAGGACAGGTTGACTCAGTTTCAGAGCAAAGAAATACGTGATCCCACGAGAACACAGAGAGAAATGAATGGAGCTGGAGTCCTTAGACATTTGAAATCATTGAACTGCAATGAGAAAGATGGAACGATTGGGTAAAATGAAAGTTACACTCAACTCCTATCCATAGGTTTAAAGTCATTTACTTTTATGTTATGTGTATGCATATTTTGCCTCTATGTATGCTTGTCTGCTTTGTGTGTGAAGCGACTGCTATCACAGACGGTTGTGAACCACCATGTGGTTGCTGAGAATAGAACTTGGATCATCTGCAAGGGCAGATGTCTCTTAACCACGAAGCCGTCTCTCTATTTCCTTCCGTTTACTTTTATTTCACCTGGAAAATAAGGATCTTGTATGAGAACTGTTTGTACTGGAGCAGCGAGGTCTTTGGAATCAGACATGACATATTGACTTTTTTTTAAATTTCCAATTGGCATATGAAAGACACTCAGTAGACTCTTCCTGACTGAGCACATTGAGATGAGAGGATGGCTGGAACTTTGCAAGCTGACCAATTGAGAGAACATTTTAGGCAGAGGCTATCGAAAGGAGACAAAGCCAAGGAGAGAAGAAAGCACAGAACAAGTTTTGGGTAGGCGCATACAAGGGACATTGAGAGCGAAAAAGGAAAAATTCTAATGCAGCTAAACCTTGCCAATACCCTTTTCAGGTTTGCCCCCAAGTTTTTAAGGCTAGCTTTTTATTAGACCTTATCTGTGGGATAACTTCTTCAAATTTGATATTGTTTCATTGTGTGTGTGCATGTCCATGCAGGGGGTGTGTATGTGTCTGTAGGTCAGAAGTCGATGTCAGATGTTTTTCTCTGCCTTATTTTTTTCATTTTTCAAAAATTACTTTTAGCATATATTAGTTGTATATAATGATGAGGTTCACTCTGATGTTTTATACAACTATATAATATATACTCTGTCTTATTTTTCAGTTTTTCAAAAAGTTGCATTCAGCATGTATTAGCTATATGTAATGATGAACACACTCTGACATTTATACATTCATATACTGTATTTTGATCACAGTCACCCCTCATTATTCTCATATTCCTTTCACTTCTATTGATCCTCTTTTACCAATCAGCTCCCCTTCTTTTTCCATTTTTCTCATCTATTTTTAGTGAGCAATATGTTTAATAAAGATCACATGTGGAAACTTTTAGAGGATTTACTTTCAGGTGCATGGGTGGCTTACATATGGCTACCCTAATAAAAGAAATGTCTCTCCTTCCCTCAGCACCAACTAATTAACTGTTCACAGATTTCCAGGAGTGGTATGGCTTCTCCTGACCCTTTGCTTTATTTTTAGAGATTTTAGAGAATTGTTTTTGGGGTCTATACTGGCTGGTTTTGTGTGTCAACTTGACACAGGCTGGAGTTATCACAGAGAAGGGAGCTTCAGTTGGGGAAGTGCCTCCATGAGGTCCAGCTGTGGGGCATCTTCTCAATTAGTGATCAAGGGGGTAGGACCCCTTGTGGGTGGTGCCATTCCTGGGCTGGAAGTCCTGGGTTTCTATAAGAGAGCAGGCTGAGCAAGCCAGTAAGAAACATCTCTCCGTGGCCTTTGCATCAGCTCCTGCTTCCTGACCTGCTTGAGTTCCAGTTCTGACTTCCTCTGGTGATCAACAGCAATGAGGAAGTAAGCTAAATAAACCCTTTCCTCCCCAACTTGCTTCTTGGTCATGATGTTTGTGCAGGAATAGAAACCCTGACTAAAACAGGGTCTCACATTGAATTGGAAGCTTACAGATCCCACTAGACTGGTTGGTCAGTAAGCTCTGGGCATCCAGCCTTGGAGTCACAGAAGCATGCTGCCTTATCTACCTTTTCTTCATGTAGGGGCTGGGGATTGAACACAGGTCCTTATGCTTTCTCAGCAGGCATTTAGGTCACAGATTCATCTCCCTGGCCCCAGGAATTGTATTTTGACTTATTAAAAAAAATCTCAATCCAAAGCAGAGGGAAAAAGGAGGAAGGGAACTAGGTGGGAGAAGGGCAGGAGAAGGGGGAGACACGATCAGATATTGGAATGGGAGAATAGGAGTGAAGCCTGAGGGCCAGCAGAATGAGTGGAAATATGCAACCTTGGGAGGTGGGAGGTGGGAGATGGGGGACCCTCTAGAATGCACCAGAGATCTGGGAGGTGAGAGAATCTCAAGACTCAAAGGGAGGGACCTTAGATTAAATGCCCAACAGTGGGGAGAGAGAACTTGTAGAGCCCACCTCAAGTCATGGGATGGGGTTGCCATCCCACAGTCAAAAAGTCTGACCCAGAATGTTTCCTGTCTAAAATAACTACAGGGACAAAAATGGAGAAGAGACTGAGGGAAAGGAGGTCCAGTGACTAGCCCAATTGGGATCCATCTCAAGGGGAGGGTTCAAGACCTGACACTATTACTGATGCTGTGGTGTGCTTACAGACAGGAGCCTAGCATGGCTGCCCAACAAGAGGCCCAACAAGCAGCTGATTGAGACAGAAGCAGATACTTATACCCAACCAATGGACTGAAGTTGGGGACCTTTGTCGTTGAATTAGGGAGAGGCTGGAAGAACTTGAGGAGGGTGACCCCATAGGAAGACCATCAGTCTCAACAAACCTGGACCCCTCCTTTACTCCTGGCCCCCGAG
>NW_022196904.1:142217110-142226676 GCF_008632895.1 Mastomys coucha
CTCAGTGAAAGAAGATGCGCCTAACCCTTGAGAGACTTGAGGCCCCAGGGAACAGGGAGGCTTGGTGGTGTGTGTGTGTGTGTGTGTGTGTATGGGGGTGAGGATACTCTGACCCCTCATTCCCCTCCTCATCCCATATCCCTTCTAGTTACCTCCCTCCATCTGCCTCTTTATTCCACCTTCTAAGAGAGATTGGAGCATCCTCTCTTGGGCTTTTCTTCTTGTTTAGCATCTTGAGTATGTAGAATAGATAGCATGGGTAGCCTATACTTCATGGCTAATATTTACTTATGAGTACATATTCTTTTGGGTGTTAGTATAAACTCAGGATGATATTTTTTAGTTCTATCAATATGCATGCAAAATCTATGATGTCCTTGTTTTTAGTAGCTGAGCAGTATTCCATTGTGTAAATGAGCTACATTTTCTGTATCTATTCTTTGGTTGAGGGGCATCTGGATAGTACTGAATCTGTAGATTGCTTTTGGTAGGATGGCCTTTTACTTTGTTGATCCTACCAATCCATGAGAATGGGAGATCTTTTCATCTTCTAATATCTTCTTCAATTTCTTTCTTCAAAAATTTGAAGTTTTTATCATACAAGTCTTTCACTTGCTTGGTTAGAATTACCCCAAGATATTTTATATTATTTTTATCTATTGTTAAGGTTGTTGCTTCCTTGATTCCTTTTTTTAATCTGTTTGTCATGTGTATATTGGAGGGCTACTGATTTTTTTGAGTTAATCATGTATCCAGCCATTTTGCTGAAAATGTTTACCACTTGAAGGAGTTCTCTGGTGGAATTTTTGGGGTTGCTTATCATATAATGTGCAAATAGCAATACTTGGACTTCTTCCTTTCCAATTTGTACTCCTTGATTTCCTTCAGTTGTCTCATTAAACCCATGATTAAATGGAACTTTATTTTTGTTTTTTTTTTCTAGTACTTTTGTGGTTTTACTTCTTCTTTTTAATTGTGCTGGTAATGGAACCAAGGGCCTAACACATGTTGGAGGAAGTGTTCTTTTCCTTCAGCTACATCTGTAGGTCCAGTTTGCATTTTTACATCTTGATTTTCTTGCATGAGTTCATTCTTGAAAATAGCATAAGCTATTATTATAATTTTATACTTTTCCAAAACTCTACTTGGTTATCCTAGAAATTTTGTCAATTCATTTTTACTACAGTGCACTGAAATGCCATCTTAGTTACAAGCTCTATTTCTGTGTGAGTTTTTTCTTCTATACCACTGGCTTGCTTGTCTATGTAGAAGTGACTTCTATGATATTTTCATTATTCTATATTATGCTTTAATGTCTGATGGGATCAATCTTTTTTTGAAATTAAACACGTTTTTCTTCTTGATATTCTTGTGAATTTTTTTTTTTAAAGGGAAGGTTTCCTGTAATGTGACTATCTCTATAAAATGACATAACATCCTTTAAGAAAGATGAGTGGCATCAATCACTTGCGCTGAGGGAAGTAATAACAAGTGTAAGAACTGGGCCTTAGGTCATGTGGGTTTCAGTAACCAGCTATCATTCTGGTTGGGATTTTCTTTCTTTTATTGACTTCCTGGAAATGATGCCAACTGTCTTGAAGGAACAGAAACTTTGAGGTGAGAGAAGCCTCAGGAGAGGTGGAGATATTCAAATCATTGCCAGCAAATACTGCTGGTTTGGATTTGAGGTGAGGCTGAACATTACGGCAGTGAAAATGTATAGGAAAGACTGTCCATTTCCTGGTGTCCAGGAAGCATGAAGACACAAGAAGATGGATGACTAACCAAGTCTTCAACACATGAACCCATAGAAACAATTCATGTCCAAAACACAACGTCTTTTAAGGATGCTCACATTTTTGCTGAACATTTTCAGAGACAGAGAATTTGCTGACTATATATGTGATAGTCTTTGGAGAAGTTGTGTGATAGATCCTGGAGATAGTACCACAGTAAAACTGAGAAATAACAAGGCAAACTCCAAACACATAACTTACATATGTAGTATTCACAATAGTTTTTGTTGTTATAAAATATTAAATTTGCATATTAAATGAAAAGTATAAATATTTTAAAAACAATCATTGTTTTTTAGAGGGTTAAATGAGGATAACTGAGCTTCTGTGGGATTGGAGAGAGAGCTCAGTAGGTGAGGGGCTTTGCAAGCTTGAGGATCTGAGTTCAAATCTCAGAACCCATGCTGAAAAAGGACTGTGTATGGTGGCATGTGCTTGTAATCTCAGCTGTGTGAAGGGAGAGACAGACAGATCCCTGAGCTCAACAGCCTGTGAGCTTAGCATGTCTGGGCAGGTCCAGGCCAGTAAGAGGTCCCATATCAAAAAATAAGATGTACAGCATCTTAGGAATGACACCTGATACTGTCCTTTGGCCTGCACATCCTTGTGCATATATATGTATATGTGCACAAGAGCATGTACACATATGTTCACACATATGAACTCTTAGGTCAGAGTATGGTCTTCTTTCTGTAGACTGTATATCTCAATCTAGGCAGGATTCTGGAGGCTTCTAGGGGCTGAGTATTAAAGAGCCTCCTCAATCTAAACAGTTGTTAATGGCACTGGTGGTATTTTTAGCAACTTGCTACATCTTGGTACTGACACACCACTGTAGCATTTTGATGAAACGCTTTGGCATGCTTTGTTCCACATGCCACACTGATTCTCAGGAAACCCCATGCTTCTGGGCTTGTCTCCCACCAGTGCTCCATAGTGGCACCTGAAAGTAAGAGGGAGTCCTTTTGCTTCTTGTAAACTCTGAATTTCAAGCTGGTCCATGGGTCTCCCCGAATGACTGGACAACAATGCCTTGAAATTCATCAATCTTGCCATAACTGTTCTAGAGCTGGCCAGCAAACCTCACCTCAAAGCCTAACAATGGGAAATGACATTCTTCCACAGCACCCACAAACTTTACAGATTCTCCTCTCATCTAACTTTGGAGAGCAGAACCATTGCAATGTCACTTTCCCGTGGTGGGATGTCCAGGTAAGAGGGTACTCTCCATTTGTAAATACCTGGCCAAACTCTGGAGCAAACATAATGCAGCTTAGAGTGGAAAGGTGTGTGACTAGCTTCCACAAAAGGCCACAGACTGGGTGACTAACAACAGTGGAAATAGACTGGCTCACTGTTCTAGGCCAAGATGCTATCAAAGTCAGACTCCTTCTTAGAACTGTTGCCAGTGTGCCCTGAAGGCCACATGCATTCCAGGATACCTATGATTTTGACCCAAAATATTTGTAGATGACAATGCCATGTTGTAATTTTCAGATGTTGGACACTCTGAGAGAAGATCCCTTTCTACAACTCTGACGGTTTTCTGCTGAGCTTAGCATTTGACTAATAGATACCTCACTCCAGTCCTTCCCTTTCCACAGTCCTCTTCCTTTTCATCTATCACCTCCATTCTCTGCTTGCCTGACTCTGTCCAAATCCTCACTTTTATAAGAGGATCAGCTGTACTGGATGAGGCCTCATCCTTACATCAATTTTACTCCATTCCTTCAATAAAGACTATATTTCTATTAAAATTATTTGCTGGGCAGGGAGGCATACACCTCTAATCCCAGTGCTCAGAGGGTGGAAGCAGGTGGATCATTGTGAATATAAGGCTGGCCTGTTCTATATACTAAGTTCCAGGCCAGCTAGGACTACACAGTAAGACTTTGTCTCAAAAAAGAAAACAAAAAATATTTATTCTGTTTCTATATTAATATGCATGCTATTGTACATATGGGGACAACTTGTAGAAGTTCTCTCATTTTTCCCTGTGGGTCCCAAGGACCAAGCTCAGATAATCAGATTTAACATCAGACACCTTGATCTGCTGAGCCATCTTGCAGGCCCCAGACTTTATTTCTAAATAAAGTCATATTTTGAAGTACTGGGCACTAAAATGTCAACATCTGTTTTCTTTTTTATTGAGGGACACAAATGTATCACAACGTCTTACAGAGAGCTTTCAGAAACTTTTTATGGCTTAAGAAAAAAATATATTAAAAGTGATTTCACTTTTAGCTTTCAGAGATGGGCTTTGGTCACCAGTATTGGGAAACAGGAACTATTCCTTTTGGCCTCCTGAATCACCATGTTTACAATAATGAAAGCTAATAAATACTAGCCTACTATGAATTGCTATGAGTTAGATATTTTTTAGTGACAAACTATTATGTAGCCCTCCTTTCTACTCTATGGGCTCGGGACCACTCTGCAAGTTAGTAGTGTAGACTAACTTAGAGTCTAGCCAGCCTTTCACTACAGCAGCACTACGCCTCTTCCAAAGCTGATGTTTTCTTCCATGTGATGAAAGGGTTCCTTTGTTTATAATGTTTTCCACACATGGAGATAAAAATGAGCAGTCACCTTGACTTCCTGTCATGCCCCCAATCTTAGGGGTAGAGAAGATTGGTAATCAACAATGGGTGTGGATGTTTGAATAAGAATGGCCCCCATAGGCTCTTATATTTTAATTCTTAGGGACTGGCATTATTTGAATGGATTAGGAGGTGTGGTCTTGTTGGAGGAAGTGTGTCACTGGGGGATGGGCTTTGAGGTTTCAAAAGCCCAAGCAAGGTCCCCCGCTGGCTCTCATCCTCTTGCTTGTAGCTCTGAATGTAGAACTCTCAGCTCCTTCTCTAACACCTTGTCTGCTTGAGCGCTGCCATGATGAGAATGGACAAAACCTCTGAAATTGTAAGCAAGCCTCAATTAAATGCTTTCCTTTATGAGAGTTGCTGTGGTCATGGTGTCTCTTCACAGCAATAGAGCACTGACTAAGACAGTGAGGGAAGAATCAATTTGTGATCAGATTGCATCCTTTATTACTGAACTAGGAGAAAGTGAGAACTGGCAAGGACATCATTGGAGTATGTTTCCATGAGGCGTCTTGTAAAAAAAAAACAAAACAAAAAAACAAAAAACAAAAGACAAAAACCAAACCAAACCCTTGTAGGGTCCTTCAGTTAGTCACATCGTCTTCATCTTCTCTATTCGTTGGATGGGATTCTTCAGAGAGATTTTCCAACTCAAGTAGAGATGTCGGCTTTGAAGGTAGTAGTGATAGTTCTAAAGGGGAGGAACCTAGGGAAAGTTGAGAGATGGAAAATTGGTCATTAGTATCATCTTGAGGATAAAAGGCCCACCCTTAGTCATCAAGTCAAAACTAGACTAAATAACAACCACTTCAATTTAAAAGCCTAGAGCACAGACAATCTGAAACTCTGGAAAGACAGCCTTACTGTGTCCTGAGGCCAGACCCATGACCTATGACCTAAAAGGTACTGCTTAATTACTTACTTGATTGGTTTGTTTTTGGATAGACTTTCACTATTGTATCTCATTTTGCCCTGGAATGGACAATCCTTCTGCCTTAGCCTCCTGAGTGCTGGGAGTACTCATGCATGAATCATATCTACCCCACAGATTTCTGTGAATTGGTGGCAAACACACGACCCTCAAGCATTGCATTTTTCAAAAGGACTTTAACCTTCTGCTATATTCTGGTGGTTCTATCAGATTCAGGGGTGTTGGATGCCACGCAGGAAGGCATCCTATGCTGGCTAGTCCTAACTGTTAACTTGATACAGCCTAGCCTCACCTGGAAGAGACTTTCGGTTGAGAAATTATCTAGATCAGATTGTTTTGTGGGCATGTCAGGGGTGGGTGGGACTGTATTGATTACTAATTGTGGTGGGAGTACACCAGTTCATGGGCCAGGCCTTGGACTGTGTAAGAGTCATGCAAACTGGTTGAGATCAGCAAGAACACAAGGGTCCATGCTTTTTTTCTCTCTGCTTTTGACTGTGGACATGGTGCTTTAACTTCTTGCCTTGACCTCCCCACATATAATTATCCTCTAATTATACACCAAGTAAACCATTTTATCCCTTAAGTTTCTTTGGGGCAGGAAACTTTTTCGAAGAAACAGAAATTGGGACTAAAACACATCCTAAGTGACATGGTATTATTATTTTCCTGAGTAATACTTTAGAGCTTTTGTTTTTATGTGTCCTTTAAATGTATTAAAGAATATTTTGCTAAGTAAGAGCATACAAAACTCCCCCTGAAGAGATGAGTACTTAAGAAACCACCTCTCAATCTACTGGGATTAAGGTTAAGTATCCACAACTATGTTCAATAACTCTCGAGTGATATGGAAACTATAAATAAAGGCTGAGCAATCCACAGTTCCTGTTGCCTGAGAAACTTGATTATAAAACTAATATCCACAATGTATATAAACCTTCTGACTTCAAGCTCCTTTTGTTTTGGGCATTCTGCATTATTTAAATTTAGACATACATCACTCGGATTGCTCAGTTACTATCCTTGTCTGATGCCTTGTTTTCTTTTCCGATTTCTCTTTCTCTTCTCCTGCTGGAATGGCCCAGAGGTAGGTGGGCTCCTTTGAAAATCACCCTGCCACTGTAATTTGTCTTATTCCAATCCAGTCCTCTTTGCTATTATTTAGTTCAGAGCTAGAGGCAGTTGCATTTGTGAGAAGGAGCAGTTTCCTGTTCCTTCAGAGGAAGAAGAAACAATTTCTGAGGCATGTGACCAGAAGTTATGTTGCCTAAGCCATCTTGGGATCATGAACTAGAACCGTCTTAGGATACAGACGCAGATAGCAGAGCAGGAGGCCAGAAAGAAGTCCAGTACCCATCATGCCTAAAGTCTTCCTAACTTTGGAACTGTTATTCTAACAGATGCAGTCTTTCCTGATTGGTTGAGTAATTTGAGTTAGGGGTGGGTACCTATAATTTGCTATAGAAAATATTCTAACAAATGTAATTATAGTAGGAACAAAGCTTGACTGTTAAAACCCTTCAAGAGCCCTCTGGTCCTGATAGTCTAAAGTAAGTATTCTTTAATAACTTAGTTAAATGCTCTCAGGACCTGGACTTTATTTACTGACCAGCTTCATCTCAGCAATTTGTTTTCATATCATAGCCATCAGGATCCTAGAAACTGTCACCCCTCTGATCCCAGGCAGAACGTTAGGCTGATACAAGAATGCAGTTTTTTTTTTTTTTGAGACTAATGATTTATTTTGAAAAAATATTAGGTAAGCAGAATAGATATTTAAACTATTAATTACTATTACAACCTATGTACACAATCCATCATTTTTAGTTATTATGTTTCTGTTCTTTACTTAATAATGTAGTATGTTTTATTAATTCTTTTTTTACTTTCTTTTTTATTGATTTAAGTTTTATTGCATTATGATGAGAAAAGATACATAATTTCAATTTATTTGAATTTGTTAACATTTAAAAACATATTTTAAGTAAATAGAATTACATCACATTCTTCTTTCCCTTTTGCACCTCAACTCCTCCCAGAGACCCCCCCTTCAATACCTGCAATACCTTTCATTTTTTTATTTTGTCATATTCTTTAAAATTTGTAAAATATTGTAACAATAAAAATGAGTATTATAAAAGTTGTTTGATATAAAACAACAATCAATTGAACAGTCTTATGTAGTTGCTTGTCTACAGCAATACTGAAAATACATGTTTTTCTCAATATAAATTTTAAATAACTCCAAAAATATTAACTGTATATTATAAGATAATACATACTACTAGCTTTTATTTATTTATTTATTTATTTATTTATTATATGTAGATACACTGTTGCTGTCTTCAGCCACACCAGAAGAGGGCATCAGATCTCATTACGGGTGGTTGTGAGCCACCATGTGGTTGCTGGGATTTGAACTCATGACCTTCTGAAGAGCAGTCGGTGCTCTTCCCCGCTGAGCCATCTCACCAGCCCATGCTTTTTTTTAAATGAACATAGATAGATAAAGTCTTTTTGCTTGTTTGTTTGTTTTGTTTTTTGTAGAGCTTAAAATCTTGGCTCTTACTGTGGTACAAGCCCAAAATAAGAACAATGTTTAGACATTGGACTTCATTGTAATAAGGCTGTACTTCAATGACCCTCACATCACCAAAGGATTTTACCTCCATAGTAGCTAAGCTGAGAGTTGACAGTTCTGCTGTGCCAAGGAATGAACTGTAGGCACAATTTTTGGATACAGATTTCCTGCTATGGTCAAAGCTTTTTGACTTAAGTGATTGTCTTCAATCTCAGCCCACAGAGAACAGGTTACATTCATTTAAGAAATGGTGTGTGTATTAAGATGGTCTATCCATAAAGTCATTCACCAACTGTTTCAATGAAAATGATTCTTCTTGGAGGGTGGGTGGCACAGACATTAGGTGTGGGAAAGAATCTGGTTCATTGGCTGTGATGATTTTGAAAAGCATTTGTCTCAGAGAAAGAGTAATTTATAAAGTCCTCTTCTTCAAATTTGATACAATAGTTACAAACATCAAGCAAAGCATTCAGTCTGAATCTTTTTTTTTTTTAATTTTTTTTTATTTTATTTTAGATATTTTCTTTATTTACATGCGAATTTCTCCATTCCCAGTTTCCCCTCCAAAAAACAAAAAAACAAACAAAAACAAACCCCTGTTGCCTCCCCCCTCCCCATGCCTGCCACCCTGCCCTCTCCCACTTTCTGGCCCTGGCATTCCCCTACACTGGGGCACAGAACCTTCACAGGGCCGAGGTCCTCTCCTCCTATTGATGATCGATTTTGCAATCCTCTATCATACACATGCTGCTTGAACAATCAGACCCCTCTATGTGCAGTCCTTGGTTGGTGGTTGAGACCCTGGGAGCTCCGAGGGTACTAGTTAGATCATGTTGTTGTTCGTCCTAAGGGGCTACAAACCCCTCAGCTCCATTGGTCTTTTCTCTAATTCCTTCACTGGGGACCCTGCACTCAGTTCGATGGATGGCTGTGAGCCTCTACATCTGTGTCAGTCAGATACTGTCAGAGCCTCTCAGGAGATAGCTATATTTAAGTCTGAATCTTTGTTGTTCTCTTACTAGCCACCTTCCAGGTTAATTGTCTACATTTCTTTTTGCTGTATAAATAGTTTTGAAATATGTAAGCTGTTCTGAAAACCATAGTATAGTATAAAAACATGAAATAAATACACCTACTAATAGAGAGGCTGAGATAGGAGAAGCCTGATTTCAAGACCATTATGTGTACCAGCAAGACATTGTCAGATACAAACAAGCAAAAAGTGTATATGGATTGTACAATATTGGATCTATTTTTGCAATTACCAAATTAGAGAGACTACCGGATGATAGCCAACAAATTTCTAATTCCTCATACTTTTGAATTTTAATTGATTAGGATATGTTGGTAGTATTAATTTTCATATTAAGAGATATTAAGAAAAAGTAATTGCCGGAGAGTGGTGGTGCATGCCTTTAATCCCAGCACTTGAGAGGCAGAGGCAGGCAAATTTCTGAGTTTGAGGCCAGTCTGGTCTACAGAGTGAGTTCCGGGCAGCCAGGGCTATACAGAGAAACCCTGTCTCAAAAAACAAAACAAACAAATGAACAAACAAAAAAAGTAATTGTTACTTTCTGTTGTTTGTGTGGGTTTGTTGAAAGATTACTTTCTTGCTTCTTCTAGGCTGTAGTTTTGCTCCTTATGTTGATGTTTTCCAT
>NW_022196904.1:142227349-142247571 GCF_008632895.1 Mastomys coucha
GCATTTTCTTTGACTGTTGTGTCAATGTTTTCTAAGGTGTCTTCAGCCCCTGAGATTCTCTCTTCTATGTCTTGTGTTCTGTTGGTGATATTGCATCTATGGCTCCTGACATCTTTCCTAGGTTTTCTAATTCCATGTTTGTCTCACTTTGTGATTTCTTTATTGATTCTATTTCCATTTTTAGATCCTGGATGGTTTTGTTCATTCCCTTCACCTGTTTGATTGTGTTTTCCTATAATTCTTTAAGGAATTTTTGTGTTTCCTCCTTAAGGGCTTCTAGCTGTTTACCTGTGTTCTCCTGTATTTCTTTGAGGGAGTTATTTATGTCCTTCTTAAAGTCCTCTCTCATCATCATGAGAAGTGATTTTAGATCCAAATCTTGCTTTTCCAGTGCGATGGCGTGTCCAGGACTTGCTATGGTGGAAGAATTGGGTTCTGATGATGCCAAGTAACCTTGGTTTCTGTTGCTTATGTCTTATGCTTGCCTCCTGCCATCTGGTTATCTCTAGAGCTACCTATCCTGGCTAAATCTGACTGGGGCCTCTCCTTCCTGTGATCCTGGTTGTGTCAGAACTCCTCAGAGTCAAGCTGTCTCTGTGATCCTGTGATTCTGGAATCCTGTGATCCTGGGCCTGTTAGAGTGCCTGGGAATAGAGCTTCCTCTGGGTTTTATGGGACTCACTGCATAGTTTGTGTCCATGGTCTGTTCAGGGCACGGGCCAGACAGACTGGAAAGAACCCATGCCACTGGGAAGGTAGAGTTTCTGCATGCCTGGGTCTGGCTAGTCCCAGTTACTCCCAGTGTTGGGACAGTTGTTATGTCCTCCTCACCTCTAATCCTATGATCCTGGGCATGTTAGAGTGCCTGGGAGTGGAGCTTCCTCTGGGTGTTGTGGGACTAGTTGTGAAATTTGTGCCCAAGGTCTGCTCAGGACCTGATTAATTCTTATAAAATGACTAGCTTTGAGTTTTTAGGGTAACTCCTATTCAGTCATGATGTCTAAACTTTTAAAAATGTTACTAGGTTTGAATTGGTAATTAAAAAATTTAAATGTTTAATTTATTTTTATTTGCATATATATGTGTGTGTGTGTGTGCCTGCTTGACCATATGTGCACCATGTGTATACATTGCTCAGAGAGGCCAGAATAGGATGTTGGAGAGTTACAGGTGGTTGGTATGTGGCCAGTGGGGGAAAAACTGGATCTTTACAAGTGACTGTGCTTAACTGCTGAGCCATCCTTCTAGCTTCTGCTTTGGTAGATATTTTTGTTGTTAGTAGTGAGAGTTCTTGCAATTACATTCATCAGATGTCTCTGTTGTATTCTTTCGTTGGCCAATCAACTTATGCATGAAATGTTCTTTGTGCTTTTGATGTAGCATCCAATTTATCATTACCTAACCTAGGTTACAAAGAATTATGCCTAGAGTTTCTTCTAAGAGTTTCACACTGTTACTCTTAAGCTGAGGTCTTTGTGCATTTTGAGTTAACCCGTGGAGCTTGTGTGGGATAGGGGTTTATTAGTTTCATTCTTTAGTTGTCCCAGTACCATTTGAAAATATTACTTAGTCATCAAATTGCTCAGCATTTTATCACAGCAACAGGAGGCAAAGGAGAGCAGCTATCTCACTTGTTGGCATATCATTGTTCCCACTTGGCCACTTCAGTGTTTTTATTTCTTTAATATTAGTGTGTTTATTCATAATTTGACAAATTAAACTTAATCTCCCCTTTCCTTTTGTACATATAGCTAAAGGTTTGTTGTTATATTGTTAATTTTTAAAAAAGAGAACACACTTTTATTTTTCTTTGTTCTCCTTTTCGAAAAAAATGCTTTGCTATTTGTTTACATATCTCAGAATGTTTTTGTTCAAAGCTTCATATTTAAGGTAATATGGCAAAGTAGACTAATGATTGGGTATAGATTTTCTTAATTGCCTTGATCTAATAAAATTCCCAGTCTTTGTTGAGGGTTTTTTTTTTCTCTTGAGGTTCCTGTGGGGGCCAGAGGTTGATGTTGAGGTGTTGTTCTACTTATTAGTCTATTTATTTATTTTTACAGTGTTTCTTTCTGAAGTTGACACGATATTTCTGTTAGACTGGCTGACTAGCTATCTTTGTCACAGACACCTGCTACCATATCCACCTCTTTCTGCATGTGTGTTGAGACTGGAATTTAGGTCACCATGTTTGTGTAGCAGGTGCCTTGCCCTCTAGCCCACTTCCCTGGTCTCCATTACTCACTTTCTTCTGAGGGTATTTTAATCTTATGTGACCTAACGAACCAGTGGAGCACTATGATTGCAATAAACAACTCTGTGATGGTACATAAGACAGAAATTTGTAGAAGCAACATGCCAGCCATCTAAAAGAGAAAAGAAATATTTGGCATTTAGAACAAGTCATTTGAAAACTGTTCAAGAAAAATGTTTCTGGGTTAGAATGCACCATTTATCCTTTATGGTTCCAAGTTAGTTGCTTTCTTGCTTATGAAGTGAATCTCTTGCTAAACACTTTAACAGCTTCCCAACTTTTACTTTTGCTTTACACATGATGGGAGCTGGAAAGGAGAGAAAGCAAAGTAGTACATAGTTTGCTTCATTTTTCTCAACCCTTCCCCCTTTTAAAACATTTTAAAAGAATTTATTTTATGTCCTGACTGCAGTTTCTCCTTCTCCTTCTCCTCCCCAGTCTCTCCCCACTCCCTCACCCCTTTTACTCCTCCTCCATTTCTCTTTAGAGAAGGGCTGGCCTCTATGGATATCAACCAGCCTTGGCATATCAAATTGTAGTAAGACTAGATGCATCCTGTCCTATTAAGGTTGGACAAGGTAGCCCAGTAGGGAGAAAGGGTTTCAGAGTCAGGCAGCAGAGTCAGAGACAGACCTGCCCCTACTGTTAGGAGTCCTGCAAGAAAACCAAGCTACCCACCTGCAAAATGTGTGGGGAGGGCATGCAGGCTCCCTGGTTGTTAGTTCAGTCTCTGTGAGCCCCTGTGGGCTCAGGTTCGTTGTCTTTGACCCCTCTGGCTCCTACAATCCTTTCTTCCCCTCTTCCAAGGGATTAATCAAACTCTGACTAATGTTTGGCTGTGGGTCTCATCGTCTGTTTCCATTAGTTACTGGGTGAAGCCTCTCTGATTAGGCTAGATGCCAATCTATGATTCTCAGTCCCCTTTAATGGGGTTGATCATATGATTATGTTTTATGCTATTCTACTAAGTATTTGGAATTGTATGTTCTGTTTTTTTTTATTACATCCTGCTTTAAGTGTTAGTGCATGAAGTGAACCTATTCTTTCTTAGCTGATGGGAAAAGCAAGACTTTACTAGTGGAATGGGTCATTCTGATAGAGACAGTCAGATTCTTTAGGGTTCCCTCTTTTTTTCCCCCCGAGAATGAATTGTGTTTGGAACATCCAATTATTTTTTTTTTCAATAGCTGATACTTGTATGCTTTCTAATATGGCATTTAGTTTACTGTTATATTTTAAATAGGTAGATGGATTTAATCCAGGAAGATCAGTGTGCTGGCTAGTTTATGTCAACTTGACACAGGCTAGAATTATTAGAGAGAAGGAAGCCTCAATTGAGAAAATACTTCTATAAGATCAGGCTGTAGGCAAGTATGCTATGACATGTTCTTAATTAGTGATTGGTGTGGGAAGGCCCAGCCCACTGTGGGTGGGCCACCCCTAGGCAGGTGGCCCTGGGTTGTATAAGAAAGCAGTCTGAGCAAGCCATGGGGAACAAGCATGAGGAACAAAAGCAGCACTCCTCCATGGCCTCAGCTTCTTGCCATGACTGAATTCCTGTTCTGACTTCTTTTGATGATGAACTGTGATGTGGAAAAGCCAAATAAACCCTTTCTTCCCTAGTTGCTTTGGCCATGGTGGTTCATTACAACCATACCAATCCTGACAGTGTTACCAAACTCATTAACAAGGATTGCAAAGGTGATAATCAACCACGAAACTGACACTTTTTTTGGCGTGTCTTTTCTCAGTTATTTTCATTCTCGTGTCTAATCTCAATTGGAATAAAACACCAGAGAAGCAGCAATTCACTGGCCTCCTCTACTTGTCCCCCAAGTACCATAACATGAAGGATTCCTGAAACAGAAATGAACTGTCTCATAGTTACAAATCAATGTGTTGGTAGGGCCATGCTCCTTCTGGTTGCTCTGAAGCAGGGTACTTCCCTCTTCACATTTGGGAAGCCCCTTGAATTATAGCAGCACTATTCCACGTGTCTTTATGTTCACATGGCCATCTTCCTCAGATGCCAACCTTCCTTCTTATAAGAGTACCAGTAATATGGTCTCTCATATAAGCCCTTCTCCAGAGTGACCTTAGTTTAACTTAACTAATTACATCTGTAATGACTCCATTAATAAAAAAGTCACATTGCACATATTTAAAAAAAATACGATTCAACCTATAATTGTGCTTCTAGCCCCTCCAAATTGATGTCCTTTCCATGTGCAAAACATATTTGCCTCATCTCTACATCTTCTCTGATTTTAAGTTATTACAGCATCAATTCTGAGTGCAAAATCTCCCTAAATATCATACAGTTAAGAAGCTCTAAATCTTTCTAGAAATCAATTGTAGGAAAGACTTATACTGTGGTTTAGTAGGGACCAAAATTTGTCTGTCCCCATGGACTCATGAAGCTAGAAAGAAGTAATTCACAGCCAAGATCCAAGATGGAACAGACAGGACACACTCCCAAAGTGGGAAACTTAAAAAAGGAGGAAAAACCGCCAGGGCCTATTCACACCCACAGCCTAGTGGAGCTACATTTTGGTAGATTTAAAGGTCTGAAAATAATCCTCCTCAGTGTCTTGTCTCTGGGGAACTCCTTTGCCCTCCGGGACAGTGGCTCTGTCCTCCAAGCTCTCTGGGACAGTGGCTCCACCCTCCTATCCCTCTAGGACGATGTTGTTATCTCAGCATACACTGCATGGAAAATGAAAATATTTTACAACTCGAAATGTGTAAGCTTCCTTCTCTTCATTTCCTAGTTTTCTCTCTTTATGTAGTTAATATGTAACTTTTAAATGGTTGTTTTCATAATTTTATGCTTATGCATTTATTGCTGACTTACTTTTCTACATAACAAGGATATGTGGCTACTTAAACTTTCTTTGAAATAGATATCCTGTTGAGTTGATGCTATTTAAGTTTCCTTTTCCCCAAACTGACTAATATGACCTCATTCTATGAATATGTTATAGGAAACAGAGGGGCAGAGCCCTGCTGTGAGACAGTGTCTCCTAGAAATGACGGGGAAGCTGCACTCATGAAATCTCAATGACATGGCTGCCTAAAACGACCAGTAAGATGACAATGCCAGCTGACATGCTAGTGCAGATGGAGGAAATTTCACAAGTCCAACTCTCAACAGGTGACCAGTACCAAGGGAGGGAAAAATCAGTTTTCTTGGGGATATACCCCTGATTGGTTACTCAATGTCAAGTGGTCAGCCCTAAACACATATATGCATGAGCAACACTGAATGGACTCAGTAGTTTATAAACAACAATGACTGCAGGAGAAGAGGTCAGGAAGCCAAGAGAAAGGAGAGGAGGAGAGAGACTATAATAAGAGGTGGGGATAGGATGAGGTAAGTATACTGTACTCATGTATGAAATTCTCAGAGACTAATTGTTTTGGGGGTCTGGATGTGTACATCAGGGTTCTTCTATCTCAACTCTTTCTTCTACAAGCTGGTGAATTTTTTTTGTGTAAATACTATGTGATTTTATTATAATACCACTATAACAACTTTTGATATCTACTTTCAGCAAGTTCTCTGGCCCTTCCCAACAATTATATGACTTCTAGGATTTCATGGCAATTTCCAAACTAGTGTTCTTCTTTCCATATATATATTTTAGAGCAATTTCATTGTATGCCATTTATAATATTTTTTCAGTTCTATCTAACACTATCATTGAGTTATTATTAAAATTGATACTTACATTTGACCAAATGTATTCAATTCCTATTGATTCAAAAATGGGAAATTCATATCCAAATACCATTAAACCAAATAGGGCCATGAAGATACTTGAGATGTTAGTTATAACTGCCAACATACGCTGCAATAGATTAAAAAAAATAAAAAGAAGTCATGGATAGAATACACAGATTTAGAGCACTGTTTACTGTGTGTGTACCCATGGGGATCCTCTGTCTTTCATCTCACCCTAGGCACAGTGCAATTGCAGGTGTGGTCCTGTTTTTGGCTTGCATTATTTCTGGGAATTCCAGTCCAGGTCTTCATGATTAGCCATCTCTCTACCTCTCTAGTCCGAAAAACAACTTGTAAAATCTGACATTTTGCAAGAGTATTAAGTGTGGTTACTATCAAGACTTTACTCCAAACTTGTCTAGAAGTTAGTAGCACAAAAAGTTTTTATTTCACAACAGTTTCACAGTACGTGTGCTCCTTGGGATATCACGATGCAGTGTCTGTAATGTGCTAAGCATCAGAAGGTTGCAAAGGGACTGGATAGGCAACTCAGCAGTTAAAAGCGTTGGCTGCTCTTCTAGAGGGTTCAGGATCAGTTCTCAGTAACCACACAGCAGTTCACAACTGTTTGTAACTCCAGTGCCAGGGGATCTGGTGCTCCTTTCTGAGGACACTGTATACACATAATGCACAGACATACATGCAGACAAACCACCTCTATACACGCAAAAGAAAGCTTAGAGTAATGATAATGGAGAGAAAATTATATTCTGATTGTTATGTAATGAAATTTGATAAATATCATGATATCAACAGGTTTTAAGTTCAGGAGTTGTCAGGCTTATTTGTGCCACTTCAGTATTTAAATTCTTTTAGTGGTTCCCAGCTTTTTTTGAAAAGCCACAAAACTCTTTTAAGTGACCTGAAGGACACTGTATGAGCTATGAAGGAAGGTGTCCCATTGAGGAGGAGCTGAAAGAGTTGCACGTATTTTTTATACATGTGTGAGGGAGGGTTAAATGCTATAAGGAAGATGTGCTTGGGGTCATGGGAAGAGGGAGTGGTTTAACAACAGCAAATCAAAGCAGAGGACTTAAAGGGACACAGGAATTTCAAGTTGTGTAGCAGGAAGTCCTCTTCCTATTTTAAAGGTTTTCTTCATTAGTTTATTTCTTCTCCCATTTTCATGCTCACATAAACAAGTATGTATGTATGTATGTATGTGTGTACATACATGTACATGTGCATGAATGTGTGCATTGCAAGGCCTGAGGTCCATCTTATTCACTGAGGCAGAATTTCCCAGTCAAACCCAGAATCCACTGATCTGGTTAGTTTTACTAACCAGCTTGTTTTGGGGATCCATTGCCTTCTGGGGATAAAACGGCAGGTAACCTTTATATATGTTTCAGGTATCTGAACTCTGCTCTCATGTTAGTTTAGCAAAGGACTTTAACAAACCACCAAGTCATCTCCTTAGTGCCCTCTTCATTATTTTATTTTATTTTATTTTATTTTATTTTATTTTTTTCGAGACAGGGTTTCTCTGTATAGCCCTGACTGTCCTGGAACTCACTCTGTAGACCAGGCTGGCCTTGAACTCAGAAATCTGCCCGCCTCTGCCTCCTAAGTGCTGGGATCATTAGTTTAATTTTTAATGAAGGAAACTTTTTAAAGCTTTTATGAAAACCAGGAGGAAATCCCTCTCTGTTCAATCCATGGGTGGCCATGTCTCACTCAATGAAATACTTCTCCTAAGGATTAAGAATCTAAATTCTATTGGGTGTGCCAGTGCACATCTTTAACTCCAGCACTGGGGAGGCAGAGTCAGGCAGATCTCTGAGTTCGAGGCCATCTTAGTCTATAAAGAGATTTTCAGGACATCCATAGCTACCCAGAGAAACCCTGTCTCAAAAAGCCAAACCAAAACTAAACCAAACCATCTTCTAAATCCTAACAGGCATCTATTATAGTTCCTTACTCCTTCAACTAAGAAGATCATTTGTAAAAAGTAGTAAGTTTATGTGAATATAAAAACACTGGAATGATGCCAGCTGCTTCCAGAGAAGGAACCAGACTGGCTTTGTGTAGAAAAGAAACTTAGGCTTTGCTCCTTGAGGTAGTATAGAGGGTATGGGGGACTGGCAGAGGTGTTGAGGTTTACCAAAGGCTGCAGGCTGTGGCTTGGAAATTACAGTTAGACTCTCTACACCACCATGCTTCAGGAAAAAAGAAACAACATGCTTGGTGAATTTTTTTTTAAAAACCAGCCAAGGGGCCATATTTACTCCTATCTGCTACCATGGCTGTGGCACAACAAAACTAGACTTCACACAGCAACAGAAACTGAATATGAGCTGATACCGAGTCAGGAACTAGCAAAATCTCAAGAGGACTGCCAAGGTTTTGAGGTCAACCGTGCTATTGCTCTGGAAGAGCAACGTCAGATGTTTAGCTCTGTGTACACATGCTTGCCAATACTTTGTGGTTACGAGCTTAGAACAAAGACTAGGAAGGAATGTGATGTTGATAGTGGCTGCTTAGGTGATGGTAAAAGTTAAAAAGGCAAGGAAGCCAAACTCTGATTCCCTCCAGTCATGGTTGGCACAGTAGGCTTTTCAGCAAAGGTAGCCTCTATGCCACTGGTCTTTGGGGAAAAAATATAAATCTTTATCTGAAATAGAGAGCAAAGTTTGTTTTAGAGTTTCTCTGTGAAGCCCTGGCTGTCCTGGAACTTGGTCTGTAGACTAGGGTGGCCTTGAACTCATAGAGATCTGGCCAAGACTGCCTCCCAAGTGCTGGGGGGGGGGTCACAGGCATGTGAACAAAATGTTTAGCTTGCTAGTGTTCTCCATGTTTGCTCAGGTTAATGTCAAACACAGTAATGTACTTTGTTCAGGATCCTACAGCTAACACTGCAGCCTTCAGAACCAGAATCCATGTATGTGAGCTTCCAGAGCTGTGACTAACCATGAGGGGTGGGCAGAAGTCGAAAGGGCACTGTGCCTCACTGGGGGTGTTCAGATTGCCTCGGTTTTGGTTTTGTTTTTGTATTCTGGTGACATTCCATAGACCTGCAGAAGATAGCTCTCTTTCCACACGTTACTATTTTTTTTTCTCATCCTCTTTCTTAACAGTCATATGTTGTGTCCTCTTCCCTCCCAACTTTTCTTTGTCAACTTGATACCAGCTAGAGTTATCTGGGGGGAAAGAACCTCAAGTGAAAAATGCCTTCATCAGATTTACCGTAGGCAAGTCTATAGGGCGTTCTCTTGATTGATTGATTGATGTGGGTAAGACCAGATCACCAAAGGACAGGTGGTGCCACCCCTGAGCAGGTGGTCCTGGGTTGTATAAGGAATGGGCTGAGAAAACCACAAGAGACAAGCCTGTTAGCAGCATTCCTCCATGGTCTCTGCTTCAGTTCCTGCCTCTAGGTTCTTGCCTTGAGCTCTTTCAGTGATAGAGCGTGTCCTAAGTAGTGTAAGATGAAACAAACCGTTTCCTCTCTGTGTTGCTTTTGGTCATGGTGTTTCATCACAGCAATAGAAACCCACGTAAGGCATTGACTAAATACCTTCAAACTTCCATAACTTTCTTTCTCAGCTTCAAGAGCTTTGTTTTGTGGTGAATACCCCTGTTTAGATGCTTAGATGCCATGTAGGGATTCATTCCATGGAAACTGTCATATCTGTCTCCTTATTTGCCCATTAAGCACGCCTTTTCCCACACTCCCAAAAAAGACACACTGAGGTGTGTGTGTTTAGAAAAATTCAGTGATTTTTTTTTTTTCCCTGAGCATTTGGAAGAAGTTTTCTCACCGCCCGCTACCCCCAGCCAAAGTCTCAGAGTTGTCAATAGCCCTTCCTCTTTGTATCATGAAACATTTCTGTCTTTGGGGTCACGTCCAGCTTTCCCACATACCTGCCATGTTGAAGAACTACCCTTGGTTATACTGCTGGATCCTGAGCTCATGAACTGTGGGAAGAAATTTGTATTGAAACACCCACACTGTTTGCTCCATCCCCTCAACAGATTCTCTTCCTGATGCTACTCTCGTTCTGACGTCTAGACTATCCCTGAGTTTTAGGAAGAAAGTAGCATTGAAATGAAAAAAACTACCTTTGTTCTAAGGGATTCCCTAAATAAGTGGTTCTACTTTTTTTTTTTTTTTTGTTAGAGAGATGAGAAGATGTTTAAAAGTCAGTGGTAATTCATGTGATTAACATGTAGGTGATGGGACTCAGGCATTTCTCAATCATTTTATGAGGGACGCATGGTGGATCCTTGGCCATGCTTTGCTGTTCAGTTAGCAAGTTAGCAAGTTAATGACTTGATATTACAGAATAAGATGGCTAGTATGGCAGCTCTCATGCACACAGGAATCCTCTTTCCTCTCAAAATATTCTAGGGGAAAAAAAAGATCGCTATGAAATAGTTTCAGAATGCATTTTATCTGAAAATCAAATGGCTTTATTTTTATTTTATTTTATTTATTTATGGCTGTTTCCTCAATCACTGTGATGTCTGTGATCTACTAGCTGTGGGAACTAGCTGAGAGCATGGTTATTTGTGGTTATTTTGCATTAACTTTTCTTCCCATGGTATGTCTTCCATTTGCCTGCAGAACTCCGAGAAGATGACCTAAATATCCTAAGAAGGAGATCAAGAATCTCTCAGTCCAGGAGGATGCAGTCTGCTATGAAAGCAGAGGCACCTTACCTTGGTTTACAGAAAACTGTGCTGTTTTATTGTGGGGCATTCTGTAAGAGTTACTTAAACTCTACAGATATTTATAAAGTGTTCTCATTTATAAAGCAGGGAGTCAAGAGCTACTGCATTTGATCCTTGTGGTAAGGTTGTGTCGATGAGGTAAAATGAGCTGAAAGTACCACTGGGATATGCATGATGCAGGGATGGACACACCATTGAATATGATTCATGGTTAATTTATTCCATAAACATCCTGTTTACGTCTAGGGCCTAGGGCTCTTTCTAGACACTTTGCAATTGGAGACTCACTGTATCATTCCAGTTTAAGAAGTTGCTCTTTACCACACACACCTCTTTCCAGAAAGTTGTTGGTTTTGCAGTGCCTTCAGAGGTAAATCCTCTGAAGAAATGTGTGCCAATCAAAGAAGTGAATGCCAGACCACCGGCTTAGTGAAATGACTACTGTGTCTCAGAAGCCTTTCTACAAAGCCCAGGGACTGGGCTCCACTTAGGCCTCTACTCTTTCAAAGCTCCATCTGGGTAGAGAAGAGCAAGAAAGTGGAAGAGTATTTATTGAAACCTGTTCTCTGCGAGGAAGTTCATCCTTATATTAAGCTTTCTGCTTCTTGAGACTTGCTATCAAAGGGAAGTCAGTTGTATCCCAGGTCACATGACTTCTGCATAAATGACCCCTGATTAACAAATTTCCTTTGGATTGAGTGCATCTGTGAACTAAACTAGTTAGGGGAAGTCATGGCTTTGGGCTTCCTCAAGTGTAATTACTTTTAATTGGGCATGCTCCTGGTGGACACTTTGATAAATATATCCATGAAAGTGTTAGAATATCTACTTTAGGAATCTCTGTTTAATTTCTCCCCATTCCTCTTGGTCCCTTTCCCTGCCCAGGTTTCTTCTTTTCTTTTCCCATATGTAACTACTCCAGAAGTTCCCTCTATTTCTCTAGACACTAAACTCTTTGCTTTTGAGTTTTCACCTTGAAAAGAAAGGCTTTATAGCTGTTATATACACAGCCATTCTCTTTAAGAGTCTTCTTAGTAATACTCCTTTGAAATCTTTTCTATTTGCACATCCCAGCCTCTCGAGGTCCTTATCAAAACAGGCAATACATAAAAAAAAATGCTCAAATGATCGCTGTAAGTCAGTGATTGAGCCCAGTAAACTGTTGACCACAGAATACTCTACTTGATCAATTAGACTCAAATAAATAGAAATCAGTAATGACCACAGTTCACTCACGAATGTTCCAGACACAAAGAGGTAGTAGATACTAGTTAACATAAGTTTATGACCAATACTGTATTTCTTTTCTTCTAGATGGTGCAAAGAGTGCCAGAGAGTCCCCAGTGCACTGTGAATTAGGCCAATCATTATTTGTGCAGCCTGTGAGAAGAGAGAGAGAACCAGTGTTATTATTCAAGGTGACTCTACTAAAGATGGTTTCAGTCTGGGTGTCTGAGAAGTCTTGAACATATTTGCTCTGTACATTAGTGTATTCATCAAGCTCTCCAGAAAAGAATAACCAACGAGAAACAAGATGCTAGTTATAGTCTCTTCAGGATTCTGATATAATCATGGAGACCCCAGACGCCATTCCACCCTATTCCACCATCTTGGCAAACCTTTTGCTTCAGGATGGTGAGTGTTCACTATCTCTGAGTACTGAAAGAGTTACATGTCAGGGAGGAACTAAGGTTGAGACAGATGTAGCAGAGTGGTTTGGGTCTTCTTTGCTTGAACAAGAATGTTTTTATTTAACAACGGCCTTGAGGGACAATTATTTTGATTTTGTAGGTGCTTCTAGTTAATTCAATAGCAGAGGCCTAAGGACCTGTCTTTCTCAGAAGGATGCCGTGGCTAAAAGGAGAGCTGCTGGCCATGGGGACCTGGAAGTGTCTTTCTGAGACCTGCTATCCTTTCTATGGATATCTTTAAAAAGGCAGACTGTAGTCAGAAGACTTATCTCTTGTTCTTCACTGATAAAACCAACTAGGAACTTTTGACCTTTCCTTTCCCTCTTCCGCTCTTATCTGGGACTTAAACTTCAGTTTTCCTTTGTTACCGTATCCAGTGTTGATCTTTGCCATTGGAGAATGATCAAGTCTAAGCCTTATTTAAAAGAAAAAAAAATAGTGTTTGTGAAGTCCAAGACCTAGTTAAGAATCTATTGACCATGACAAAGATGGAGGAAGAGGTGGATTGGTTATTGTGCTGATGAGGTTTTTTTTTTTTGTTTGTTTGTTTTTTTTTGTTTTTTTTTTTAAACCAACTTGATAGAAGCTGAAGTCATCTGAGAAGAGGTACCCTCAGTTAAGAAAATGCTCCCAACACATTGGCATAGGTGGCAGTTTGTGGGGGCATTTTCATTTGTGATTGATGTGGAGGTACCATCTCTGAGAAGTTGGTCCTGGAGTATATAAGAAAGTAGGTTGAGTAAGCTGTGAAGAACAAGCTCGGAAGCAGCATTCCTCCATGGCCTCTGCTTCAGTTCCTGCCTTAAGATTCCTTCCTTGTCTGCTGTTGATGAATTGTAGCCTACAAGCCAAACAAACTCTTTCCTCCCCAAATTGCTTTTTATTATGGTGTTTTCCCCCTACAGCAATAGTATAGAAAGAAAGAAAGAAAGAAAACTAAGGCAGGTATGCACAGCCCGAGTGCACACCCTATTCACTCAATTGCTACAATCTTTCTGTACTGAGTAAGAATGGCCTTTGTTGAGTACTGACATCAGATGCAAATATCTTCAATTTTTCTTTTGCTTATTTTTAGAGATCTGTTTCAAATAATGCTTCCCTAGTGTCTTAATTACTTTTTCCGTTACTGCGAAAAGCAATGTGGCTTGGTGGGTCAAGTAACACCTACCTCACAATGAACAACTCGGGTTGTGTGGTAAATTGGTGGACCATGCTTAAATGTTGAGTTTGTATTTAGGTGCAGGAGAAGGCCAAATGTTCCTCAAAAGGACAGCAGTTATTCAGAGATTGATAAGATTTTGCTCCATAAAATGCTGCAATAAATTAGCAGGTGTCTGCCAGGAGCTCCAGGAAAAAAAAAAAAAAAAAAAAAACTCCATCAGCAAACAACATTTCAGATACTGTTGGAATGGCTGGATCCGCCAACACAGGGATGATGCAGCATGCACAGTAGCCTGGATTTGTTACAGGGATGATGCAGCATGCACAGTAGCCTGGATTTGTTACAGGGATGACGCAGCATGCACAGTAGCCTGGATTTGTAGCAGTCTTCACCTGTTACAGCACCTGCTCCTATCTATCAGACTTTTGGGTTGCTTTTCAAGAAGGCATGATAAAAACTGCCAAAGTACTACATTGTTTCAGAATCCACTTCTTCCAAATTTTTGACACTCTTTCCCCCTTCCATTTCTTTTATTTTTGAGATTATGTCCCTCCTCCTTTCTCCTCCTCCTCTGGTCTATGCCATTGACTTGGGATTCTTTTCCTCCATCTATGTCTACAATTTGAAAGTTTGATTTTTTTTTTTCATGGTGTCACACATGTCTACAGGTCCGATAGATTTTGGAGAGAAGCTATGGACTGATCTTTCCTGTTTGTATGTTTGTGATAAGATCTGGGCATGAGAGCTTCTTTTGTTAGTTTTAAGTCTGATACTGGTAGAGCAGGTTGGGGCAGAAGAGAGGATGTGTGGACAGGTTGGGTCCTGATGTTGAAAATGGCTTTGTGGGGAATGGAAGGATTTAGGAGAATGGGCCTTCTGGTCTAAGCCTTAATTGTAGATGTGGATCTATATGTGGAAAGTTTGGATGTGGTGTGGGAGAGACCTGTGGATTGGGAGTTAGGTGGGGTAAGTTCTGACAGAGCAGTAGAGATTGGCTGCTGCATGGGCAGAGACTCAGCCACCCTGGATGTGGGACTCAAGCTACATCTGGTCGATTGGGGAGGGTATATGGATAGGGAGTGTCAGGGCTGGATTCTGAGGAGGATGGGGGAGATCTGGCTAAGTAAAGTGGTTGGATATTGGTGTAAGTTTTAATGCTGTTGGCTTGGACCCAAAGGTCGTTCAAGGACCCATAAATATGCATGGGTCTTATGTATAAGTATAACATTCTAAATTTGAAGAGAGCTGAGAGGGACAGCATTGGTGTGTTATATGATTCACCCAGAAGTGAGTGTAGGGGACCATGTTGACAACATGAGACCTCAGTGTTTAAACAGCCTTTTCTGGCTTTGTATTTGAGATCACCATTTGCCTTCTCTTATTATTTACAAATATTTGCTTCAAACCATTTCAAACAAGGGTTACCAGCAAAGGCAGAAAACAAATATCTTCAACACCTCTAACCTCAGAGTATGTTTCCTAAGACAAGGGTAGACTGGGGTAATGTTGAAGAATCCGAGAATGGTATGTAAATACATGTTCTGTGTGACCAATTAGCTCTGGTAATTGTCTTCACTTCAAAACGCATTTATCTACATTTTGACCCCCAACGAGCTCATTGTAAATACCATCAGTGCTTCTACATTTTATTAGTAAAAAGTAACATTATTTATTAATCAACATAATACTTAGTACTTACCCCCATTGCATTCGTCTCTTCTTTTAAGATATAGAATGTTGATGCTTCATTTGTTGGCATTTTGACTTAGATATGAGATCAAAATAATAGAGGATGAATGGGGTTCTTTTCTGTAAAGAGATACAGGGAAAAAGTAATACTAATTATTTTTGAGGAAGACATGAAAAATGGAAGTCCCTGTTTGACTACCACATAGTTTACTTGAAAATAGCTTTATTTTTTAAGACATAAATCAAGTGACGCTGATTTCTTTCTTTTTTAAAAGATTTACTTTATTTATTTTATGTGTATGATGAGTACACTGTAGCTGTACAGATGGCCGTGAGCCATTATGTGTGTGGCTGCTGGGAATTGAACTCAGGACCTCTGCTGGTCCTGCTCGCTCTGGCGTAATTCACTGTAGCTGTCTTCAGACGCACCAGAAGAGGGCATCAGATCTCATTGCGGGTGGTTGTGAGCCACCATGTGGTTGCTGGGATCTGAACTCAGGACCTTCAGAAGAGCAGTCAGTGCTCTTATCTGCTGAGCCATCTCGCTAGCTCCCACACTGATTTCTATTATGTGTTTAATTGTTTTCTGGAAAAAGCCAAGAGCTACCTTTCAGATTATTCCTTCACTGTGGCCTTTACTGAGATAGAGTAGATATTTTGAAAATTAAGAAAACAAAAAGTGTGTGTGTGTGTGTGTGTGTGTGTGTGTATGTGTGTGTGTGTGACATCAGAGGTGAGACTAGGGTGTCAGAATTCCTGGATGTGTGTGCTGAGAACTAAATTTAGGTCTTACCTAAGAGCAGCAAGTGTTCTTAGCTACTTAACCACTTGTCAGCCCACAGTAGATATTTTTTAATATAGTTATTCCAACTTTATTGTCTTTATTTTTATAGGTATTACCTGCTCTCATAAGTCCACTGGGGTCCTGAGTTCTTGACTGATTTTTTTTTCTCTCTCTTAAGAATATGCCATGACTATCATACAATAAATAGACAACCAATTCTAATGAAGTCAGTGGGTGTTCCTTTTACAGTCAACTATATTTAGTATGAAAATGACACAGTCTCTTTCTTGACTTGCCTCTTGAACAAGAAGTAGCAGAGCTGCCATGCTGCCTTATGAAGGAGGAGTGAAAGGAAGGCAGCGTGTTGTATTAGCCATAATGACATTGCTAAGGATAAGGCTAATAGCTTTTGAAGAGCTTATTAGTAGGTGATTGTTCAGAGGGTAGCTGCACAATCTACCTAGCCTTTCTCATTTCCATGAGACTTTACACCATGTGACTTGTGGAACAATCCTTCACTATGTGGGAGGAGCATATCTCTCTAACTCACTAATAATGTGTAGATTGTGTGACATGATTTGACTGAGAATGACATGTTATTCTTGAGCCAAAGCTTTTTTTACAACATTGGAAGTTTCTGTTATCTGTTTTTCTCATGACTCTTTGCTCTGAGGACATTACATCTTGGAATTTTCTTATTTACATTTTTGTTTTTTTGTTTTTTGTTCGGTTTTGTTTTGCTTTGTTTTTGTTTTTTTGTTTTAATATGGATACCAGAAAGAGGAAATAGAGATACAGTCCCTAGTCTACCACCAGCATTAAGTAAAACTCCAGCAAGTAGGACAAGAAATGATTGTTTTTCTGACTCTGAAAAAGCAACACTGACTAACACTCTGGTACTAACGTTCTAGGCCATATGGAAGGATGACCTATGGGGGAACACATTGTCAGGAGAATGTGGAAAACAAGACTAACACTTAGAAAATAGGAGTTCTTTTAAACAATACAAAATTAGCAAACTTACTACCTGGCCAGGAAGCAGGTAGATGACAAATCTCCAGATACTCACTTTTCTTTCTCTCCTCCACAGCCAATCCCCAGGTCTTATGCCTTACTCTGCAGCAGAACATGTGCTGTGCCCTCTCTTCCTTTCTGCTCTCATCTCCAGAAGATCATGCATGTAGGTCTTCTCCTACAACCCCCCTCACTGCCCCATCCCTTTGTCTCAGCAGCCAACTCCCACAGGCACTCCCTGGGAACCCACTGGCCATTCCAGGGAAGCAATTAGCCGAGGTTCAGATCTTTATTCACCATCCTCATCTCCAAATCCAATCCTCCAATCTCATCTCCAGCTCTGTAGCAGACCATCTGTTGTGAACCTGACTCCCTCTCTGTCATATTCCCAGAGAACTAAGCAAATCTTTCTGGCACACTCTGCTTTCTTCCTTCTTGTTGACTCTTTTAGCACCCCTAGCCCAACTCTATCTCTACGTGTCATATACCAATACCTAGAAACACATTCTACCTGGAACCTCCACCTGGCAGGATCTCAGAAGCACTTCCTGCCAGGTAACCCACACTTCCTTGAGAACCAGAGAGGGCATCAGAAACCAAGGAACAAAACAACTACTGAATAAAGACAAGACTAGTTTTCAACAGATAGAATTATGATCCCAAACTCAATGCCTAGATGCCAACATAAAAACACAACCAATAACAGGCCAGACATCTCCACTAGAGCCTGGCAACCCTACTATAATTGGCCCCACGAAATGAAATAGAGTAGAAGCAAAAGACAAGGACTTCAAAATAGCCCTTATGAATAGATTAGAGGTCATTTCTTTCATTCTTTCTTTTTTCTTTCTTTCTTTCTTTCTTCCTCCCTTCCTCCCCCCCCCTCTCTCTCTCTCTTTCTTTCTTCCTTTCTATCTTTTTTAAAGTGTATCCCAGGTTGGCCTCAAACTCCAGATCCTACTGCCTCTGCCTCCTTCAGCAAATCCTACTGGCATGCACAACCAGAGCTGGCTAGATTAGAGGTCCTTAAAGAGGGAATTTATCCATTAAGAAGATTTATGAAAACACAAACAAACAGTGGAAAAAATGAAGAAAATAGTTCAAGACTTGAAAGTGGAAGGCGATTCAATAAAGAAAATTCAAACTGAGGGACAATGGGAAATAAAAAATTCAGAAATTTGAAAAGGAACCTCGTAGGAAAGCCTCAAGGATATAAGAGATGAAAGAGAAAATTCAGGCACTGAAGGCAAGTTAGAAGTAATAGACTGAACACATGGTAAATTTTGGAAGGAGGTGCATTCTTTTATGAAGGGTGAAACGTTCTGTAAACATTTGTTAGGTTGACTTGTTATAAAACATCAGTTAGCTCCAGCACTTCTCTACTTAGTTTTGTTCTGGATGACCCGTCTATTGGCAAAAGTGGGGTATTGAAGTCATCCACTATCAGCATGTGAGGGTCAATATAGGATTTAAGCTGTGGTAGTGTTTCTTTTACAAACTTGGGTACCCATGTGTTTGGTGTATAAATGTTAACAATTGCATTGTCTTGTTGGCAGTTTTTTTTCTCTTATGAGGATGTAGTAGGTGGTGTCCTTCCCTGTCTCTTCTGATTAGCTTTTGTTTGAAGTCTATTTTGTCGGATTTAAAAATGGCCACACCAGCTTGCTACTTGGGTCCATTTGCTTAGAATATATTTTTCTTTTTCTTTTCTTTTCTTTTTAACCTTGAGGTGATATTTATCCTTGATGTTAAAGGTGTGTTTCTAGCATGTGGTGGAAGAATGGATTCTGTGTTCATATCCATTCTGTTAGTCTGTGTTCTTTTATTAGGGAATTGAGACTATTGAAGTTGAGGGATATCAAGGAACCGTGTTTGATCATTGTTGTTGTTGTTGTTGTTGTTGTTGTTGTTGTGCTTATCTGTGTGTTTTCCTATTTTTGATTTGCTGGTCTGGTATTATATTGACCATATACTTAGACACAAAGCAAATCTCAACAAATACAAGAAAATAGAAATAACATCCTGCATCCTTTCTGACTACCATGGATTAAAGCAGGTTATCAACAACAACAGAAACAGTAGGAGCTTACAAACTTATGGAAACTGAACAGCTCTCTACTGAATGAAAAATATGTCAAGACTGAAATATATAAAAAAGTTAAGACTTTCTAGAATTCAATGAAAGTGAATTCTAGAAACAACATTCTCAAACTTATAGGACACAATGAAAGTGGTATTAAGAGGCAAGTTCATAGCACTAAGTGCCTACATAAAAAAACAAAACCAAAACCAAAAAAAAAAAAAAAAAAAAAAAAACCTGGAGAGATCTTTTACTAGCAGCTTAACAGCACACTTGAAAGCTTTAGAACAACAACAACAACAAAAAATCATGCCTCCAAAGAATAGACAGCAGGAAATAAGCTAAGGCCTGAAATAAATAAAATAGAAATAACAACAAAAACAATGCAAAATCAATGAAAACAAAGATTTTGTTACCAATTAAATTGACAAGCTTTTATTTAAATTGAAAGGTAGAGAGAGAGAAATCAAATTAACAAAATTAGAAGTGAAGACTAATAGAATAACAGACACCCAGGACATCTAGAGCATTTAAAGCCTACTTCAAAAGTTTTTACTCTATAAGACTGAAAAATATAAAAGAGTAATTTTCTTGATAGGTACCACCTACCAAAGTTAAATCAAGATGAGATAAACAATGTAAATAGACCTAAAACCCCTGGTGAAGTAGAAGCAATGGTTAAAAGTCTTCCAACTAAGTAAGCCTGGGGCCAGACGGTTTTTAGCATAGAATTCTACCATTCTTTTCTTTCTTTCTTTCTTTCTTTCTTTCTTTCTTTCTTTCTTTCTTTCTTTTCTCTCTCTCTCTCTCTCTCTCTCTCTCTCTCTCTCTTTTCTTTCTTTCTTTTCAGTTTTTGAGAATTTTATTGAGTAGTTTTGCATTGATATTCATAAGGGAAATTGGTTTGAAGTCTCCTTTGTTGGGTCTTTGTGTGGTTTAGGTATCAGAGTAATTGTGGCTTCATAGAAAAATTGGCTAGAGTACCTTCTACCTATGTTTTGGGGAATAGTTTCAGGAGTATTGGTATTAGGTCTTCTTTGAAGGTCTGATAAAACTCTGCACCAAACACATTTGGTCCTGGGCTTTTTTT
>NW_022196904.1:142247581-142253517 GCF_008632895.1 Mastomys coucha
TAATGACTGTTTCTATTTCATTAGGGGATATGGGACTGTTTTAGATTGTTTATCTGATTTTCAGTTAGCTTTGGTACCTGGTATCTGTCTACAAAATTGTCCATTTCATCCAGATTTTCCAGTTTTGTTGAGTATAGGTTTTTGTAGTACGATCTCATGATTTTTTTGGATTTCCTCAGTTTCTGTTGTTATGCCTTCCTTTTCATTTCTGATTTTATTAATTAGGATACTCTCTCTGTGCCCTCTAGTTAGTCTGGCTAAGGATTTATCTATTTTGTTGATTTTCTCAAAGAACCAGCTCCTGGTTTGGTTGATTCTTTGTATAGTTCTTTTTGTTTCTATTTGGTTGATTTCAGCCCTGAGTTTGATTATTTCCTGCCTTTGACTCCTCTTGGGTGAATTTGCTTCTTTTTGTTCTAGGGCTTTCAGATGTGCTGTCAAATTGCTGGTGTATGCGCTCTCCAGTTTCTTTTTGGAGGAACTTAAAGCTATTAGTTTTCCTCTTAGGACTGCTTTCATTGTGTCCCATAAGTTTGGGTATGTTGTGGCTTCATTTTCATTAAACTTTAGAAAGTCTTTAATTTCTTTATTTCTTCCTTGACCAAATTATCATTGAGTAGAGTGTTGTTAAGCTTCCATGTGCATGTGGGCATTCTATTGTTTATGTTGTTATTGAGGAGCAGCCTTAGTCCATGGTGATCTGATAGGATGTAAGGAATTATTTCAGTCTTCTTGTATCTCTTGAGGCCTGATTTGTGACTGATTATATGGTCAATTTTGCAGAAGCTACCATAAGGTGTTGAGAAGAAGGTATATCCTTTTGTTTTAGGATAAAATGTTCTTTAGATATCTGCCCAATTCATTTTACAAGGCCACAGTTACCTTGATACCCAAACCACATAAAGACCCATCAAAGAAAAAAAATCTGAAGACTAATTTTTCTTATGAATATATATATATATATTCTCAATAAGGTGCTTGCAAACAAAATCCTAGGACACATTAAAAGAAGATCATCCTTAATGTCCAGGTGCTGTGCATAACTGGCTCTATCCCTCACTGGCTGGGACATGCTAGAGAGCTGACCCCACTTTTCACCAGTGGCAGCACTCAGGACAGTGTACTTTGTACCTCACTTAGGCAGCACCGTAGAGCTGACCCTGGGGGCAGAGATGTGGGTGAACAGTCTGAGAGCATGAGTGTGGGAGAGCTGACTCTGGAAGTCAGAAAAGCTGCCCACAGGGTCATAAGCATGGTAGACATAGCCTTAACCCTCACCAGCTGCAGCACTTGGAAGAATGGGCCCTGCACCCCACCTGGGCAGCAGAGCAAAGCTGACCCTGGAGGTGGAAGTGCAGGTGAACTGGCTGAGGGCAGGAGAGCTGGAGAGCTGACCCCGCCTCCCTAGCTGGAGCAGAGCTGGAGAGCTTGCCCTGCTCAGGCCCAGATCCAAGGTTCTGAATTGGCTCGTTCCAAAATCGATATAATCTGTGAATGGTTGAGATTCATGAAAGTCTACTGATCCAAAGCTGCAGGATTTCTGTGGCACAGGGCAACAATAGGATCATGGGGGAGGAGTCCCAGTGAGGACCCAATATTGATGGTGTCACAGAAGCCACAGACCTCAAACCAGACCAGTGTCTCATTGCAATGAACATTTGCAAGTGAAGATGTGCGGACAGAGGGATAAACTGAGGCACACACTGTGAAATACTACAGCTTCCATAATGACATGTTTTTCTATTCTCTCTCTCTCTCTCTCTCTCTCTCTCTCTCTCTCTCTCTCTCTCTGTTATCTAGGTGGGGAAGGTGCAAGAGTGAGGGTAGATATGAAGGGATGGGGAGAAGAGTGGGACTGGAGTGCATGCTGTAAAGCGCACAAAGAATCAATAAAAAGTAAAAAAAAAAAAAAAAGGTAATGTTCAAGTAGACTTTATCTCTGAGATGCAGGGATGGTTTAACATACATATAGTCCACCATATAAACAAGCTGAAAGTGAAAAACCTACATGATCATTTCATTAGTTGTAGAAAAGACCTTCGACGAAATCCAATACCTATTCCCTGTAGAGGGCATTTGGTCCATGTGCTTACAGATAGTAATAGAGAAATTCGAACAGTCAAACACGTGGGCTTTTCTCTTCAACAGGAGGGATATGCCCACTTATTTTCCATCCAAAAGGCTGGGATGAGCTAATAACCTTGCAGTCTTTGCCATTCTGTGGAGCCAGCCTTCACTTAAAACCCCCAGACTCCTGAGCATTGTTTCTTAGTCAATAGAACCCATTCTTATGAAAAAGGTCATATGTACTTTGCAAAAGAAATGTACTTTGCAAAAGAGTTTTGATATAGTCATACTCTAAGCTTTATTGTGAAAATTTTGTCAGAAGGAAACCTTTCCTTAAGTTGTGGGTGTTTAAATATGTAAAAAACAAACAAACAAACAAACAAAAACAAACAAAAAACCCCCCAACCAACCAACCAAAAAAACTCCTTGGAGTCACACTCTAAGTTTTGAACTAGCTCTGGTATCTAGGGCAGGCTGAACCAGGTCTCCTTCCTGCCTCTCATGGTTTGCTTCTCTGCTGGCTGTAGAGTTTGCAGGGATCTCCACACTTTATGGTAAAAGTCCTAGAGAGATTAGGGATGCAAGGGAGATACCTTATTCTAATAAAAGGAGTTACAACAAGGCCATAGCCAAACATCAACTTAAATTGTGAGAAACTCAAAGCAGTTCCACTAAAATCAGGAGCAAGATAAAGTTCACTTTTACCATACTTATTTAATATAGTACTTGAAGTCTTAGCTAGGGCAATAAGGCAACTGAAGGAGATCAACAGGATGCAAATTGGAAAGAAAGAAGTTCAGGATCTGTATTCGCAGATGATATGATAGTATATATAACTGAGTCTAAACATTCCACTGGGAAATTATTTTTTTTTCTTTTGGATATTTTTATTTCTTCAATTTTTTGTAAAGATTTATTTATTTATTATATGTAAGTACACTTCAGACACTCCAGAAGAGGGCGTCAGATCTTGTTATAGATGGTTGTAAGCCACCATGTGGTTGCTGGGATTTGAACTCAGGACCTTTGGAAGAGCAGTCAATGCTCTTAACCGCTGAGCCATCTCTCCAGCCCTCTTCAATTTTTTAATTATCAGGAGTAACTGAAACAAAAAATATATTTGAGTCCCATCATTATTGTCATTATGGAAATGGCTTTAATAGAAAATTGCTCAGATGAATATTGTTGCTTTTCAACTGGTTAATAATTGCCATTGATAAAACAGACAAGCCCACAGAATCTGTCCATAATGTTCAAGATGTGGTGGTATGTTATACAACATGCCTGTTCTCAGGGAGAACACCTAGGACATAATTTTGTATACTTCTTGATCTCATTATACAAGATAAGCAAAAAGGCACCACCCATGCCTCTGAGAACGTTGGACCATGCACCCTTGAAAAAACCCTTGCTTCCTTCCTTGTGAGCAATCTTCAGCCAGTGGTCAAGCGTGCTTGTATATGATATCAGTTCCTTTGCATCCTGACTGCATCATCACATGGTGGTGAACCGTGTCAAAAGGATAGGAAGTCAGGCCAGCAACAGTAGTGACAGACCGTGCAATCATCCAGCTGATGAAGATGTGAGTGTTCTTGGGATCTGGGAGCATTCCCTTTGCAGTGTCTTAGATACCAGAGTAGGCAGCTCGGTAGAAGATAATGCCCTGTACGGACACATTAAAGCCTTGGTACAGGCCCTTAATCCCATCAGATTTGTAGATCTTAACCAGGCAGTCACCAAGGCCTTTGAATTCCCTTTCAGCTCCAGCTTTGCCCACATTTGCTGCTAGATGGGTACGGGCAAAATCAAGAGGGTACACAAAGCACAAGGATGTGGCTCCAGCAGCACCACCTGATGCCAGGTTCCCTAGAAAGTAGTGCCAAATCTGGGTGCTCTTGTCCACACCACTCAGAAAGATCTGCTTGCATTTATCTTTGAAGGCAAAGTAGAGAGCTTGGGTGGGGAAGTATCTGATGACATTGGCCAGGTTACCACGACAGAAGGACAGGACTCCCTGTTCCTTGGGGATATGAACCACGCAGTCTATAACACCCTTGTATTGCTTATCTGCCCTGATTTGCTTGCTGGGATGCTGTACATGCAGCAGCAGCTTGCCCTGTTCAATGGGTGCTACTGCCATCGTGTATGAGAACTTCTTCAAGTCCCTGAAGAAAGAAATTGAAGAAGTTATCAGAAGATGAAAGATCTTCCATGTTCATGGATCAGTAGGATTAACATAGAGAAAATGGCGACCTTATCAAAAGCAAACTACAGATTCAGTGGAATTTCCATCAAAATTCCAACATGATTTTTTACAGACCTTGAAAGAGCAATTCTCTACTTCATATGGAAAAACAAAAAAAACAAGGATAGATAAAACAATTCTGAACAATAAAAGAACTTCTTGAGCAATCATCTCTGATCAAGTTGTACTACAGAGAAATAGTGATAAAAACTGCATGGTATTGGTATAGAAACAGACAGGCTGATCAATGGAATTGAATCAAAGACCTAGAAATAAACCCACACAACTTTAGACACTCTATTTTTGAAAAAGAAGCCAAAATCATACAATGGAAAAATGAAAGCATCTTCAACAAATGGTGCTGGTCTAACTGGATATCAGTATGTAGGAGAATGAAAATATATTTAGATTTATCACTGTGTACAAACTCAAGTCCAAGTAAACCAAAGACATGAAACAAGATATACTAAATCTAGTAGAAGAAGAGAAAGTGGGAAATAGCCTTGAATGCATTGATACAGGAGACAATTTCCTGATTGGAATACTAATGACTTAGGCTTTAAGATCAACAATTGATAAATGGGACCTCAAGAAGCTGAAAAGCTTCTGTAGGAAGGACACTGTCCATAGGACAAAACAGCAACCTACAGATTGGGAAGAGATCTTCACCAACCCTACATCTGACAGAAGGCTAATATCCAAAATATATACAGAACTTAAGAAGTTAGACTTCAACAAACCCAATTAAAAGTGGGGTACAGAGCTAAACAGAATTCTTAACAGAGGAATCTTGAATGGCCTAGAAACACTTAAAGAAATGTTCAACATTCTTAAATCATCAGGGAAATGCAAATCAAACGGACTCAAAGATTCCATCTTACACCCATCAGAACGACTAAGATAAAAACCACAAGTAACAGCCCATGCTGGTGAGGATGCAGAGAAGGGTGAACACTCCCCTACTGCTGTTGGCATTGCAAACTTGTGCAGCCACTTTGGAAATCAATCTGGTGGTTTCTCAGAAAACTGGAAATAGTTCTACTTGAAGACCTAGCTATATTGCTCCTAGGCATATACCCAAAAGACGCTCCACCATACGACAAGGACAGTGCTCCACTATGTTCATAGCAGCTTTATTTGTAATAGCCAGGAACTAGAGACAACCTAGATGCCCCTCAACTGAAGAATGGATACAGAAAATGTGGTTCATTTACTCAATGGAATACTATTCAGCTATTAAAAACAAAGACATCATAAATTTTGCAGGCAAATGGATGGAACTAGAAAATATCAGTTCCTGGGTTACCTGAGTCAGGTAACCCAGACTCAAAAGGACACGCATGATATATATTCATAGATAAGTGAATATTAGCCATAAAGTACAAGATACTCATAATATACCCCAAAAAAGCTAAACAAGGATGCTTGACTCTCACTTAGAAGGGGGAATAAAATAGTCACTGGAGGCAGAGGGAGAGAGGGAACTGAATATGACAGAGGATGAGAAGGGGAATGGTGGGGGTCAGGATCAGGTGCAGGGCCAGAGGGCCAGAGGGCCAGGAGAATGGACGGAAATCTGCAGCTGCTGGGCATTGGGGAGCTAGGTGGCGGGGTGTGTGTGTGT
>NW_022196904.1:142253527-142269725 GCF_008632895.1 Mastomys coucha
GAATCTCTAGGAAGTGCCAGAGACTGAGACACAAATCAGTGGGGATATGGATCCTGAAGAGGTTCCTGTAGCGAGGCAGGACCCCCAGTGGAGGGATAACGACACTGACCCACCCACAAAACTTTAGACACAAAATTCTTCCTATCAAAAAGGAGTGAAGGAACAAAGGTGGAGCAGGGCATGAGAGAATGGCCAGCCAATACCTGGCCCAACTTGAGACCCATCCCATGGGCAAGCACAAATCCCTGGCACTATTAATGATACTCTGTTATGCTTGCAGACAGCAGCTTAGCATAACTGTCCTCTGAGAGGCTCCACCAATCAGCTGACCAAAACAAATGCAGATGCCCACAGCCAAACATTGAACAGAGCTCAGGGACTCTTATGGAAAAGTAGGAAAAAGAATTGAAGTCCCTGAAGGGGATAGGAACTCTATAGGAAGACCAACAGAGTAAACTAACCTGGATCCTTAGAGGCTCACAGAGACTGATGGTATATCTCGAAAGGTAATGTTTAAAATCTAGGCTATATGAATATGTGTATTTGAGTCGGGTGGGAGACAGAGATACAGAATCACATAGAGACAGACAGAGACAAAGAGAGGGGAGAGGGAGGGAGGGAGCAGAGAAAGACAGAGACAGAGGAGAGAGAGAATTATTACTTAAGGGACCCTGGTAATATAGACTTTTAGGTTCAAAAGGACACTCTAGGGTAGTTCAAAGTACTAGGTATAAGGATAAACATTTTCTTCTCAGAACTCAAATCTGGTGGACCACATCACCGGCAGGTCTTAGCTAATGATGTTGTGCATCCAATATGAACAGTCTTCCCACTGGTGTTTACTTACTTAGAAGATTCTCCCACGTAAAGCCGGACAAGCCGCCTAGGTGTCTGAATCTCGTCCAAATGCATAGATGACCTTGGATGTCTCAATTCAACTTTGGTTACCAGAAAAACATTCCTAGTGATGGTGATGGGAGAACTCAGGATGAGAGAGTCCTGGCGGTCAGGCTCTAGTGACCCTTGCCCTCAGTGTGACCCGGTCTAAGTCTTAATGGCAACCGGGCCAACCTCTCACACTCACATCATGCCCTGAGCCCAGGGCCAGAGTGATGTGGTCTGGTGGGCAGCCCGGCATCCAGTGGAGCCCGGTGGGCGCTGCCTCCTATATGGTTCCCCTTCATTCCTTACTCGCGAGGATCTAAAGCTGCGGTTGTGGTCAAGAACGTGGTTACCAAGGGGCACTGCGTGAGAGATCGCGTGGGCACTGGGGATAGTGTCGCGCTGCAGCCCTGCTGATCCTACAATTTATCTGAGGATAAAGAGAGCAGCTGCTAAATACACAGCTTTCTCCTCAGTGTGAGCATCTTTCTCCCTGTGCGCAACCAAGATGGGGTTGGGGAGCAGCTGTGGTCGCCTCTACTATTGAGTGGTGGTGGTCCAGTGCTGGTCTGAGACCCACCTCTCTGAAGAAGCACACCTTATTTCTACAGTGGAGAAAGCTGATCCCCCCCTTTCCGTGGGTATTAATTACAAATAGCTTCTTGGTTAGGGATAGGACTTTGTGCCCACTCCTCTTCTTTTGTGCTGTGCTTTTGTCTGACATGAATTTGTGAATGCTTTAGTTGATTAACAGAAAATGGCCTCCATGTTTTCCAGCGTGTGTGTGGTTATGGCTTAGCGTTTTTTGCCTTTGAATTTTTTTTCTTTTGAGAGTGAGAAAGAACATCAAGTTGGGTGGGTAGGGAGGTGGGGAAGATCTGGTAGGACTTGGTGGAGTAGATATGATGTGATCAAAATAATATACGAAAATTGAAAATAAGAAAGAAAAAGAAGCACAGGGACAGAAGAAATGCAATTAATTAATAACTGCTAAGACCGGGAGATTAATCTTTCCCAAGGATGAGCCCCCTGATTGGTTATCCAATCCAAGTGGTTAGCCCCAGGACATGATTCTTATTTCTAACAGATGATGAATTATGGATAGTAGTTGGGAATAACGAATTGGCATTTTGGTAGTTGATACATTTGATGAATTACTGAATAATACTATTATTTGATAAATTTAAACATGTATACAATGTATCTTGATTGTATCCATTCTTTATCCTCTGTCCAACTCATTTGAGAGTCCCCAATATATCTTCCTTCAAGCTTCATTTCTCCTCCTCCTATATGACTCACAGAGTCCAATATGTCTATGCTCATAAATATAGGGCCACTTACTAGGACATGAGCAATCTACCAATGTCCACAACCCCAAAGGAAAATGACTGTCCTTTCTCCAGCCACCATCAACTGCTAATATCTCCTTACCTAGGGGCAAGGCCCAGGGAGAGTCTCCCAATCCATGCTGGGATTTTAACTGTCTTCATTTTACACAAGTAGGTAACTGCAGCTGCTCTGAGTTTGTGTTTACCAGCCCTGTTATGTGCAGAAGATAGTATTTTGAAGTTTTTTTTACCCCTATCCTCTGGTTCTTAACATTCTTTATGTCCTCTCCTCTGCTATGTTTGCTGAGCCTTGGATGGGGGAGGTTGATATGGATGAACCATATCCATCTGGGCACCCACAGCCCCTGATTCTCCCACTTTAATCAGTTGTGAATCTCTGTATTAACCTCTACTTAATGCAAAAGAAGCTTCTCTGACCAAGGTTGAGAGCAGACCCATGAATATAAATAGAAATATATAGAAGGCAGCTTGATAGTATGACCATTGAGCAAAATAACAACAGTAGGCTCCCTCTCAGGTCCAATGATTCAATACATTTTTCATTGAGGACCTGTATGTGTCAGGCACTGGCTTCAAAAAACAATGAGGAAATACAGTGGGAATACCTTTTTTGGGATTTGTATTAGAGTGAAATAAGTTATAAGTAATACCCACAAGAAAACTTTGTCAGGATTAGTAAAAGCTAAGGAGAAAAAAAAATACAGTTTATTAGGGTGTTGGGAATGGGAGGTGTACACAAGGGCCTCCCTGAAATGAAGATGTGTGATCAGAGGCATAAAGAAGCTGAAGGAGAGAATCTTGGGGATACCTGAGGCAAGGAGAGGGAAGTTATCTCATCTGGCAGAAAGCCAGTCTCCCAAGGTATTCCAGGGGGGGGACCATGCAGGGAGTAAGGACAGAGAGCCAGGAAATGGTGAGGTAGCTTTGAATGATGAGTTAGCATTTGGCTTTACTGAGATGCTATGAATGCACAGAAACATATATGATGAATCCCATGTAACCATCACCCAACCTCCAAATTATAATTTGAAAATTTATTTCATCGGATCTCCTTGTCCTCCATTAAGTTTCCTCTGGGCCAGGCAGTAAATTTTTTTTTAGGTGTTATAATAGGTAAGAGAAGGGATCATTGAGAATGGGGACAGAAGGAATATAAAAACCAGGGAAGATGGATGACCACAAAGACACATTATCTTCTGGACATGCCAGGGCAGTTCACACATGAACTCACAACATTTGTTATAGCATGTACAAAACTTGTGCAAGCCCAAACAAGATCAAATCCCAGTATGCAGAGGGGTCATCCCATTACTACTCATGGAGCTATGAGCAATTGTTAGCTACTGGCAGAGGGGGAGATAGTTTTCTCTAAGAGTGTGGCCCTTAGTAAGTTGACCACTCTCCAGTGAAAGACTACACATCAAAGAATATCTGGGCAACAAGAACTGGCCTTGAAAGATTAAAAACAAAAAGAACATGAAGTTGAATGGGTAGGAAAGTGGAATAAATTGGGGACGGGCTGGTGAATGGGGTAAATATGATCAACACACATCATATAAAGTTCTCAAATAACTAATAAATTAAAGTAAAACAACAACAAAGAAGAGATAAAGATAAGAAGGGCCCTCCTGGGGAGCTTCCCATATGCTTGCAGGGCTCTCTGACAGACAACTCAAGTCCAAGCATCAAGAGTGGACAGCTGTCAGTGTAATAGCAGTAGCTGCAAAAGACACAAATCTCTGCTACATGAATGCTCAGGATTAACACCTAGAGTCTGGAGTATGCACAAGCCAGAAAGAGCAGGCAGAAGCTGCCAAAGATGTACTGTAGCCACTAGGAACATCCAGAAGTTTTAAGTTTGATAGCTTTTTCTTGACAGGTCCTAAATCTTACCTTGTTTGTGTGTCCACATTCACCAGTTAGGACCCAGCTGGTTTCTCAATAGATTCTGGCATGCTAAAGGCTTCAAGACATACTTTAGTCATGGAATTTGATGGGGAAGGAAGACACCAGACTTCAGCTGAGAGACGCTGCCTTTGGCTGTGGACCTTTCGCTGGATGCTCAAGACTTGAGGAAGATGGAAATAGGAGATGGACTCAATGGTTTCTCATGTCTGATGCTTCTGACCAGCGCAGGAAGTTCTTGGAGAACCCTGTCAAACTGCAGACTTTGTAAGAGACTGCTCTAGGCTGCCCAAAGTTCTTGGAGAGCACAGACCTGTAAGACATGCAAGCTTTCATTCCAAGCCTACCAGGAACTTAGAGCTGGAACATCCCTCTTGGTTAGCATCTTTTGCCACTGAGAGTCTTGGAGGTTTTTTTCTTTTAAAGTTGCTATTTTCTTCTTACCTATGTTTCTCCCTTATTGTCTGCCCACTCCTTTCTTGGAAAAGGGAAGGCAAGAACTTAGTTGGAGACAGGAGACAGTCTTCACCCACCCACTGTTTCAGAAAGAACTATTAAACTAGTCTAGAAGGTTATTCTCTCGATGACAAAGCTAGATGAGAACTGGGCGTGGTAACTCACACCTGTAATTCTAGCACTTAGGATGCTAAAGCAGGAAAATCAATGCAAGTTTCTCCCTGCTACAAACCAAACACATAGATCCCAATGTGTTAGAGTCCCCAAACTATAGATCAACCTCTTAAATGAGCATAGAGGCAATTTTAAAAATAAAATGCAAACAAGCTGACTTCAGTGACATTTCAAGGGAGGGTAATTTGACAATGAACAAATCACAATGATATCACGTCTGAAAGTGTTATAGTAAAACCCATTATTTTTTACATTAAAATTAATAAAAATATAAAAAGTGAAACAATGAATCTTAGAATGGAAGCAAATATTTGCAAGAATTGGGGCTAAAATCCCATAGACTCTTCATGCATGTACATTTCAGAAGAGATTTCAGTTGAGGATATATATATATATATATATATATGTATATATATATATATATATATACATATATATATATATATATATCCTTTACAGCCAGTAATGAGGACAGTAATGTAATCTTATTAAACATTGACAAGAGAGTCTATATCTCCAGATATTTACAACTGTCAATAAACACATGAAGAGATGCTAAACTCCATAACTGATTAGCTAAATGCAAACCCTAGTACACCACATCAAGATACCACTTCATACCCACTAGGGTGAGCATAACTGGGACAAACAGACTGTGACAAGTGTTGGTGAATAGAAGCTCTTGGAACCCATACACTTTGTTAATAAATTCTGCAGATACTTTGGGATATGTAGACATCGTTCTTTCAAAGGTTGCCTGTCTTTTCCTTGTATCATTGGTGATTATTCTCTTTGGTATATATCCACATAAATTTTAAATTTAACTCCATTAAAAACTTGTTTATAGGATGGGTGGGTGGGCAGAGGAACATCTTCATAAAGCAGGGGGAGGGAGGATGTGATAGGGTGTTTCCAGGAGGGAGGGAAACTGGGAAATGGGATAACATTTGAAATGTAAATAAAGAAAATATCCAAAAAAAAAACTTGTTCATAAATATAGTCACCTTATTCATAATAGCCTGTTTTACTCTTTGTTTGCTATGAAAAAGCACCCAGACAAGAAGTAACTTAGGGAAGAAAGAGTTTATTTTGGCTTTATTCTAGAGGGTTAGAGTCCTTCCTGGTGGGGAAGGCATAGTAACAGGAACCTAAAGTTGGCCTGGAAGTCTGGAAGCAAGAGGAGAGCAGGAACTGTGGCCAGGCTGTTAATACCTCAAAACTCATCCCCAGTGACATGCTCCCTCTAGCAAGGCACTGACTCCTAAAGGTCTGACAACTTCTCAGATGGTGTCACTCCTGGGAATGCAGCATTCATACAGAGCCCATGGGGCCATTTTACATTCAGGCCACAACAGAGCATCAAATGGAAACAAGTGAATGAATTGCAGGCAGGTTCTGGGGATGCTCTCGGTTCTGTCACCCAATTTTCTTGTAGGAGAGCTGGGATGACAGATGTGGTGCTATCATGTCTGGATTTATGTAGGTTCTGGGAATTCAAACCATGCATAGGCAGCAAGCACTTTATCTAGTCAGCATCTTCTCTGCCCACACAGCTCTATTTTTAGATGGCATTCTATTTGAGAGACAAATAAAAGGCCTTCACACCCTTCCATCATCTCTCCCTAGTGTATATAGCCATATCTCATTCATTACTTCCTTCCTTGCTAAGAATTTAGTGCTCTGTTTGCAAATGTCTGCATTTCTATGTTGTCAACCTCATTTTCTTTCTTTTTTTAAACTTTTATTGCATTATGATGAGAAAAGTTACATGATTTCAATTTATCTGAATTTGTTAACATTTAAAAACTTATTTTAATTAAATAGAATTGAATCACATTCTTATTCCCCTTTTGTACTGCCGCTCCTCCCATAGACCCCCCTTCAATACCTACAATATCTTTTTTGTCATATTCCTTAAAATTTATAAAATATTATAACAAAAAAATAAGTATTATAAAAGTTGTTTGATATAAAACAACAATCAATTCAACAGTCTTATGTAGATGCTTGTCTACAGCAATAGTGAAAATACATTTTTCTCAATATAAATTTTAAATAACTCCAAACATATTAGCTGTATACTTAAAAATAATACATCACTACTAGTATTTTCTTAAGTGAACATGAATATATAAAGTCTTTTTGTTTGTTTTGTATTTAGTAGAGTTTAAAATCTTGGCTCTTACTGTAGTACAAGCCCAAAATAAGAACAATTTTTAGACACTGGGTTTCATTGTAATAAGGCTGTATTTCAATGACTCACATCACCAAAGGATTTTACCTCCATCATAGCTAAGCTGAGAGTTGATAGCTCTGCTGCACCAAGAAATGAATTGTAGGCTCGATTTTTGGATACAGACTTCCTGCTATGGTCAAAGCTATTTGACTTGAGTGAGTGACTTCATTCTCAGCCCACAGAGAACAGGTTACAGTCAACCTCACTTTCTAAAGGTTATGAACTTTATTTTATCTTTTATTCTTTTATCCTCCACATGTTCAAATCTTGTTCTTTATCCTGGATTTCTTCTTGTTACATCTGTGCATTCCACTCTCTCAGAACTGTGGTTTCCACTTCACAAGGAACACAGACTAGGTCATATTTACTGCTTGTGTAAACTCCAGTTCTAAAAAAATAACAAAAATAAAAACTTTCTTGCCACACTGGAACATCATAAGCAATGCTGCTGCGTATCAGAATCTGTGAGACCTTGAGAGACCAAGAGAATACAGAATACATTGTAGGAAAAAGTATGCAACACCAAGTAGCCTGCAACAGAGGAATCACCATTCCTCTGTTGGGACTTTCCCGTTTTCCTCATGCAAATGTTGTGTGTGTGTGTGTGTGTGTGTGTGTGTGTATCAGATATTCTGCTGAAGAGTGCATAGCCCAATGAAATTACTCAAGGGAAGAGGTAACCTATGTGTCCATTCCTGGAAGAAGGGATGCACAAATGTGCTGACATAGATGCCACAGATTGTCAGGCAGCATTTAAAATCAGCTGATATATGAATAGCAACATGAGTGAATCAAAAAAATGTACTACTGGGATGAGAAAGGCATGTGTGCATGTATGATTTACACAAATTATAGATATGACTATAATAAAATGCCACAGACCTTTTCTGGGGGCACTAATACATAAAACATGTATGTTTTGCACCATGGATCAGTTGTTTATGAAGACAGAGAAGTGGGAATAAGATTTGGAGTTTGAAAAAAGTAAGAGGAGAGAAGGGGGTTTTGGTTTAGGTTTTAAGTGTTTTCCAAGAATCCATATGCTAATGGCTTGACTCCTTGCTGTAGTGGCTGTCAGGTGGTGACACCCTGGTTGTTGGGTGTCCTCTTTCTTCCTCTCCCTCCCTTTCTTGTCCCTCCCTTTCTTCCCTCTCTCCCTCTCCATGTTCCCTCCCTCTTCTCTCTACTTGGCTTCTACGAGGTAAGCAGCCTTGCTCTGCCTCCTCCTCCTTCTCTTCCTCTTCATAGTGCTCTGTTTGACCACATCCCCAAAAGGAATAGATCCAGACAAATGTGGCCTGCAGCCTCTGAAACTGTGAGCCCAAAGAGACTTCCCTTCCTAGAAGTCTTTTTTTTTTAAATTAATTAATTAATTAATTAATTTACTTATTTATTATAAGTACACTGTAGCTATCTTCACACCAGATCTCATTACGGGTGGTTGTGAGCCACCATGTGGTTGCTGGGATTTGAACTCATGACCTCTGGAAACGCAGTCAGTGCTCTTAGCTGCTGAACCATCTCTCCAGCCCCTAGAAGTTGTTTATCTCATGTATTTTGTCACAGAAATGGAAAAATGACCAACACAAAAGGTCTTTACTGATACAACAGAATATTTGCTGGACAGAAAGTTTGCCTAAAATTTATAAAATGCAAAGTATAATGAGTAACCGAGAAAAGCTGTGGGGAGAAGGATGAAATATTGCAGAAGATGAACTTTCTAGTAAGAAAGCTCTGTGGACAATCCTGTGTTTAGTCTCAGTTCCATGAAGATGTATCTAGTGATACATTCTACACTATAGATGGTTTTCGCATCTTTTGACAATAGCTGGTTAGAAAGATGTCTAATGTCTAGAGTTAGTCTGTCTCATTGATGGTGGCTTAGTTTTCTTTTCAATGTGATATCATGTCGAGGCAGCATTACTTCACCCTATCAACATTAGGTGTAAAGTCCAAGCCCATCCATGTGACTCTCGGGCTTAGACGAACCCTTTAACTTAGGCTGACCAGATTCAACCTCAGATTAACTTATAACAATGAAAGAAATTCATGATAAATTTCCCACATGGGAAAACAAACATATTTATTGCTATAGGTTTTTATTAATGAAATGGAGGAGAGGAAATGCTGAGGAAGATTTAATAAAATACCACTGTCCAAGGTGTCTCTTGAACAAAGCTCTTCACACATCAACAGGCTTTCCTCTCTGACTGAGGCCGTGGTACCTCCTTCACGTGTAGGAAAAGGGCAACATCGATGATGCCAATCAACCTGAGGTTAAGTTGGATGATAGGAGGTTGCTTATTAATGTGATCTAAGATAAAGAACTATATAATTTTAGCAGCATTTAAAAAGAATTCTAACAAGAATAGCCTTACTATTAACAGTCTTAAATAAATAAAATTATGAGCTGTCCTTTTCTCTTTTGTGTTGGTCCTGGAACCCATGCCTCATTCATGCTAGCCAGGGCTTCATCTGAGATATACTTCCCAGATCAAATCTTGTTTTTTTTTTTTCATATTGTTTTTAAGTCATTTTTCTCCTTTTCTTCTGCTATTATTTTCCTTCCCCCTGTCTGTCCTCTCTTTTCCTCTCCTATTCTTTCTGCTCCTCGCCATTTAAGTTTTATTTGGTATAAGTAAAAAACCATTTCAATTGATGTTCTTTCTCTTGTTCCTTTGTTCAGAGAACTATGGGTTTTGTGGCTTTGTGTTTAAGTAGAGACATATACACTTGAAAAAAGATTTATATATGTGCATGTGTGTTTTGCTTGCATGTATATCTATGTACCATGCATGTTCTTAGTGCCTACAGAAGCCATAAGGGAGTTGTTAGATTCCCTGGAACTGAAGTTATGGATGGCTGTGAGCCACTGTGTGGGTTCTGGGACTCAAACTTGGGTCCTCTGGAAGAGCAACTTAATCACTGAGCCACCTCTCTAGTCCCAGCTGTATATGTTTAAAACATATGAGGATTAGACTTTTACATGAATTTCAACTCCCTATTTCACTTCTTCAGCTAAGGAAAATTTATTGACAGGCAAATAGTAAGCTAGATATAAGTACCCTCAGTCCTCTGGAGCAGCACATGCCATCCACATGTTGTTAAAAGGAAATGAAGTTTGCTGTACAAATGCAGAGGCAACCACTGAGGCAAGGGAAAGTATGAAATCTAAGGAAAAATTTTTTCTGATAATGTCTTCTCTTAATTTTTATCACATTAACTACAGACAGAGGTTACTTAAGGAATTCCATCTACGAATTAAGGTGTTAAACTAAATAAGGTATATTTATGGAGGAAGAAGCAGGTGGTGAAGCTGGGGTACAGCGTTTGTGGAAGTAGATAGGGGGAACTAAGGCCAGTAAAGTAGCGCTGAGTCTAAAACCCAGCACCCATGTTTCTACCACCCACACTCTATCCCCAGCTTCTTTTTATATACTTCTTTTGGTATCAAACTGAGAAACACACCAATTCTACTTAAGTCCTCTATTGCTAAGCTACACCCTCAGCCCCAACTCACTCCATACAAGGAGATTTATTTAGCTTCAATTATACAAAGCTGTTTAGTACAAGAATGGTTTAGCAAAATCTTTCCCCCTACCTCTAGTCACAGTTTAGAGATGACACTACCGATGCTTAATTCTAACTTATCTGAACAGGGTACACCACAGGAGTTAGTCGCTTCTGTTCATGGAAGGGGGAATGCTAGACTCACTGTTTTAATCTGTTTGCCTTGCTCTATAGGTCCACTCAGTTACTATGGATGCCACGAACATCTCCAACATGATGAACAGGAACAGGTATTCTGTAAGCAACCTGCCATTTTTCTGTATCCAAAAAGAAAAAAATACAGTCTTTACTTATTTTTTTTCCTTATTTTTGAGAGTTTCTCATATGTATATAATGAAATATAACAATATATAGTCCCATTCTTCCTCCAGCTCCTCTTGTGTCAACTGGAAATTTTCCCTCCCAACTTCATAGCTTTTTTTTTGGTACCCACTAAGTCCAATTAGTACTGCCCATATATGCAGATGTGTGGAGTCATACACTGAACTAGTGGCCAAAGAATAACAAAAGTATGATTCTTTGAACAGTGGTTATCTGCTTCCAACAGCTCATTGGAAAGGCTCAGGGCCTGATGTTCATCTCCCCTGTCTATGCCAGATCTTTAGTTGGCTTAATCTTGTACAGATCTTGTGCAGGTAGCCACAGATGCTTTGAGTTCTTTATAATGACAGCCATATCATATCCAGAAGACAGCATTTCACAGCATTCTTCCATATCTTTCAGCTTTTAGACTCTCTCTACTTCTTCTGCAATGTTTCTTGAGCCTTGGTAAGTGGTGAGGTTCATGGAAAGGTCAAATGGACTTAACATCTACAGAACAGTTCATTAAAACACTAAACAATAGACATCCTTTTACTAAGCAGTCCATAGAACACATATTAAGACACAAAGCAAAGGAAAATTGAAATAAAATCTTGTATCCATCTGATCACAATGGAATAAAGCTAGATATCAACAGGTTTAAAAACAAGATCAACAATATTAACTAACTGAACCATCCACAGCTCCCGGGGACTAAACCACCAACCAAAGAGTATACATGGAGGGACTCATGGTGTTACCTTCTCCCTTCACCTCAGCCATCGGACTTCTGGCAGCCTCTGCTTGGAGGCTAACACCTGGGAGCTAAGACAGATACTCTCTGTTGACTGTTGGGTCGTCTTTGAAGAAGCCACCTGAGTACGCCCACCACCTGAGTACGCCCACCCCACTGTCTGAAGATCTTCCGAACCTGGGGACTTTGGCACCTGAACCTTTTTTGCAGTATGCAAATGTCATGTAATTTAGAGATTTGGTTTCAGTTTCTCCTGTGACTATAAAAACCCTGGCTTATTCTAAGTAAAGTGAAGTCTTGATTGGGCAATTTCAACTTAACTTGACTTTGTGTTCTCTCTTTGCATTTCAAACCCTCTATTTCAGGTTCTTTATTCCCTCCTGGCTGAGAGAACCCAGTTCGTGAAACTGCGGGCAGTTTCACCATGGCTCCAGATGCATATGTAGCAGAGGACTGCCTTATCTGGCATCAATGGGAGGGGAGGCCCTTGGTCCTGTGGAGGCTTGATGCCCCAGTGTAGGGCAATGCTAAGTTGGTAAGGTGGGGGGGGGAGGAGAATGGGATAGGGGGCTTCCGGAGGGGAAACTGGGAAGGGGGACAACACTTGGAATGTAAGTAAATAAAATAACCAATAAAAATAAGTAAATTATAAGTTAAAAAATACAAGAAGTATATCACTCATTGAGATTAAACCACATACTATAGAAAATTGGGTCATTGAAGAAATCAAGAAGGAAGAAAAAAATAAATTCCTACAATTGAATGAAGATAAAAATTTAACATTCCAAAACTGATGGAACACAATTGAGACAATCCAAAGAGGAAAGTTTATAGTACTTGTTGCTTACATCAAAAAAGTTATCTCAAATTAACAATTCATGATGCACCCTAGATCCTTGGCAGAAACAAGAACAAAGCAAATTTTAACATAGTAGATAGGAAGAAATAACTAAAACCAGGACTGAAATTAAGGAAATAAAACCAAACAAAAACCAACACAAGGAATCAATAAAATGATGAGTTGGCTCTTAAAAATAAAATAAAAAGATCGACAAACCCTTACGCAAATTAAATAAAGATGGAGATGACCTAAATTAATAAAATAGAAATGAAAAGAGAGACATAACAGTTTCCAACAAAATTCAGAAAGCATAAAGACATGCTTTAAAAACCTGTAAATTTAAAAACCTTAGATTGGAAGACCTAAAGGAGATGGAACAATGCCTAGACGCACTCAGTGTATCAACATCTCAAAGTAGTACTGAAGAAATAAACATCTCCACAACCAGAAACAATATGGAAGAGGTAATAAAATGCCTCCTAAGAAATACTACAAAATCCTACCAGACCTCGAAAGAAGAACTAGAATCAATATTCCTCAAATTCATTATATGAAATAGCAAAGGCAGGCAGGCTCCTGTACTTGTCAGCTTTCATTGTCAACGTGACTCAGCCTAGAGATACCTGCTAAGGGGAACTTTCAAATGAAGAATTGCCTCAGTCAGACTGGCTCATGGGCATGTCTATGAGGAATCATTTTGATGGATGATTGATGTTGTAGGTTCCAAAACACTGTGGGTGTCATCAGCCTTATGTAGGTTGCATAGGAAAGCTAGCATGGAGCAAGACAGAAAGTTTGAGAGTGAGCCAGTAATCAGTATTCTCCCTGCCCCCGCCCACTTTCTGTGTCAGTCTCTGCTAGACTTCCTTCCCTATCTTAAGTTTCAGTTGAAAAAAAACCCCTTTTCTTTCAGAAATTGATTTTGGTTAGTGTTTTATTATAACAACAGAAAGCAAACCAGAACATTTTCTAAACTCTTACATTTTTTTTTACTTATTTTATTTACATGTCATATGCTATCTCCTTTTCCAGTTTCCCCTCTGAAAAAAGGAAATAAAATAAAATAAAAATTAAATAAAAAAACCAAAACCAAACCAAACCAAACCAAAACGAAAAAACCTGTTGCCTCCCCCCTCCCCCTGCTTGCCACCCCACTCTCTCCCACTTATTGGCCCTGACATTCTCCTACCGTCACAGGACCAAGGGCCTCTCCTCCCACTGATGACCAACTTGGCCATCCTCTGCTACAAATGCTGCTGGAGTCATTAGTCCCACCATGTGCACTCTTTGGTTGGAATTTTAGTCCCGGGGATCTGAGGGTACTAGTTAGTTCACACTGTTGTTCGACTCAAGGGGCTGCAAACCCTTCAGCTCCTTGGGTCCTTTCTCTAGCTCCTTCATTGGGAAACCTGTACTCAGTCCAATGGATGGCTGTGAGCTTCTACTTCTGTATTAGTCAGGCACTGTCAGAGCCTCTCAGGAGACAGCTATATCAGGCTCCTGTCAGCCAGCACTTGTTGACATCCACAATAGTGTCTGGATTTGATGACTGAATATGGGAAGGATTCCCAGGTGGAGCAGTCTCTGGATTGTCGTTCCTTCAGTCTCTGCTTCCATAGTTTGTCTCTGCAACTCCTTCCATGGGTATTTTGTTCCTCCTTTTAAGAAGGAATGAAGTATCCACACTTTTGTCTTCCTCCTTCTTGAGTTTCTTGTGGTTTGTGGATTTTACTTTGTGTATTCCGATCTACTGGGCTAATATCCACATATCAGAGAATGCATACCATGTGTGTTCTTTTGTGACTGGGCTACCTCACTCAGGATGATACTCTCCAGATCCATCCATTTCCCTAAGAATTTCATAAATTCATTGTTTTTAATAGCTGAGTAGTACTCCATTGTGTAGATGTACCACATTTTCTGTATCCATTCCTCTGTTGAGGGACATCTGGGTTGTTTCTAGTTTCTGGCTATTATAAATAAGGCTGCTATGAACATAGTGGAGCATGTGTCCTTATTACATGTTGGAGCATCTTCTGAGTATATGCCCAGGAGTGGTATAACTGGGCCCTCTAGTAGTACTATGTCCAATTTCCAGAGGAACTGCCAAACTGATTTCCAGAGTTGTTGTACCAGCTTGCAATCCCACCAGCAATGAAGTAATGTTCCTCTTTCTCCACAACCTCTCCAGCATCTGCTGTCACCTGAGTTTTTATCCTAGCCATTCTGACTGGTGTGAGGTGGAATCTCAGGGTTGTTTTGATTTGCATTTCCCTGATGACTAAGGATGTTGAACATTTTTTAGATGCTTCTCAGCCATTCAGTATTCCTCAGTTGAGAATTTTTTGTTTAGCTCTGTACCCCATTTTTTAAATAGGGTTATTTGGTTCTCTGGAGTCTAACTTCTTGAGTTCTTTGTATATATTGGATATTAGCCCTCTATCAAATATAGTGTTGGTAAAGATCTTTTCCCAATTTGTTGGTTGCTGTTTTGTCCTATTGACAGTCTCTTTTGCCTTACAAAAGCTTTATAATTTTATGATGTCCCATTTGTCAATTCTTGATCTTAGAGGATAAGCTATTGGTGTTCTGTTCAGAAAAATTTCCCCTGTGCCTATGTGCTTGAGGCTCTTCCACACTTTCTTTTCTATTAGTTTCAGTGTATCTGGTTTTATGTGGAGGTCCTTGATCCACTTGGACTTGAGCTTTGTACAAGAGAAAGGAATTGATCAATTTGCATTCTTCTACATGCTAACTGCCAGTTGAGCCAGCACTATTTGTTGAAAATGCTGTCTTTTTTCCACTGGATGGTTTTAGCTCCTTTGTCAAAGATCAAGTGACTGTAGGTGTGTGGGTTCATTTCTGGGTCTTCAATTCTAGTCCATTGATCTACATGCTTGTCATTGTACCAATACCATGCAGTTTTTATCATAATTGCTCTATAGTACAGCTTAACCGGGATGGTGATTCCACCAGAGGTTCTTTTATTGTTGAGAATAGTTTTGGCTATCCTAGGTTTTTTGTTATTCCAGATGAATTTGCAAATTGCTCTTTCTAACTCTATGAAGAATTGAGTTGGAATTTTGATGGAGATTGCATTGAATCTGTAAATTGCTTTTGGCAAGATTCTATGTCTTTTTTTTATTGGGAAATTGAGTTCATTGATATTAATAGAAATTAATTGAATCTGCAGATTGCTTTCAGCAAGATGGCCATTTTTACTATATTAATGTTGCCAATCAACAAGCATGGGAGATCTTTCCATCTTCTGAGATCTTCTTCAATTTCCTTCTTCAGAGACTTGAAGTTCTTGTGAAACAGATCTTTTACTTGCTTAGAGTCACTCCAAGGTATTTTATATTATTTGTAGCTATTGTGAAGGGTGTTGTTACCCTAATTTCTTTTTTTTTAAAATTTAATACTTATCTCTTTTTTTTACTTTCTTTATTTACATGTCATATTTCTCCTTTCCCAGTTTTCCTTCCAAAAAATAAAAAATAAAAAGAAAAAACCCAAAAAACAACAAGAACAAACCCCTGTTGCTTCCCCCCTCCTCATGCTTGCCACCCCACCCTCTCCCACTTATTGGCGCTGGCATTACCCTACACTGGGGCACAGAATCTTCACAGGGTCAAGGGCCTCTCCTCCCATTGATGACCAATTTTGCAATCCTCTACTATACACATGCTGCCAGAGCAATCAGTCCCACCATGTGTACTCCTTGGTTG
>NW_022196904.1:142271219-142280257 GCF_008632895.1 Mastomys coucha
TAGAGAAAGGACCAATGGAGCTGAGGGGTTTGCAGCCCCTTGGGACGAACAACAATATGAACTAACTAATACCCTCAGAGCTCCCAGATTCTCAACCACCAACCAAGGTCTGCACATGGTGGGACTGATTGTTCTGGCAGCGTGTGTATAGTGGAGGATTGCAAATTCGATCATCAATGGGAGGAGAGGACCTCAGCCCTGTGAAGGTTCTGTGTCCCAGTGTGGGGGAATGCCAGGGCCAATAAGCAGGAGAAGGTGGGGTGGCAGGCATGGGGAGTGGGGAGGCAGCTAGGGTTTGTTTTTGTTGTTTTTGTTTGTTTCTTTGTTTTTTAGAGGGGAAACTGGGAAGGGAGAAATTTACATGTAAATAAAGAAAATATCTAATAATAATAATAAAAAAGAACACACATTTGTTCTTTTGTTTCCCTAATTTCTTTCTCTGCCTGTTTATCCTTTGTGTAGAGGAAGGCCACTTAAGTATACTATCATATCATCAGCAAATAGTGATAATTTGACTTCTTCCTTTCAAATTCATATCACTTTGATCTCCTTTTATTCTCTAATTGCTCTGGCTAGGACTTCAAGTACAATATTGAATAGGTAGGGAGAGAGTGGGCAGCCTTGTCTAGTCTCTTATTTTAGTGGGATTTATTCAGGTTTCTCTCCATTTAGTTTGATATTGGCTACTGGTTTTCTGTATATTGCTTTATCTATGTTTAAGTATGGGCCTTGAATTCTTGATCTTTCCAAGACTTTTATTATGAAGGGATGTTGGACTTTGTCAAATGCTTTCTCAGCATCTAATGAGATGATCATATTTTTTTCCTTTGAGTTTGTTTATATAGTGAATTATGTTGATGGATTTCCATATATTGAACCATCCCTGCCTCCCTAGGATGAAGCCTATTTGATCATCGTGGATGATCGTTTTGATATATTCTTTGATTCAGTTTGCAAGAATTTTATTGAGTATTTTTGCATCAATATTCATAAGGGAAATTGGTCTGAAATTTTCTTTCTTTGTTAGGTCTTTGTGTGGTTTAGGTATAAGAGTAATTGTGGCTTCATAGAACAAATTGGGTAGAGTACCTTCTGTTTCTATTTTGTGGAATAGTTTGAGGAGTATTGGTATTAGGTCTTCTTTGAAGGTTTGATAAAACTCTGCACTAAACCCATCTGGTCCTGGGCTTTTTTTGGTTGGGAGACTATTAATAACTGTTTCTATTTCATTAGCAAATATGGGACTGTTTAGATCGTTGATCTGATCTTGATTTAAATTTAGTACCTGGTATCTATCTAGAAAATTGTCCATTTCATCCAGGTTTTCCACTTTTGTTGAATATATGCTTTTGTAGTAGGATCTGATGATTTTTTGGATTTCCTCAGTGACTGTTGTTATGTCTCCCTTTTCATTTCTGATCTTGTTAATTAGGATACTGTCTCTGTGCCCTCTAGTTAGTCTGGCTAAAGGTTTATCTATTTTGTTGATTTTCTTAAAGAACCGGCTCCTGGTTTGGTTGATTCTTTGTATAGTTCTTTTTGTTTCTATTTGGTTGATTTCAGCCCTGAGTTTGATTATTTCCTGCCTTTGACTTCTCTTGGGTAAATTTGCTTCTTTTTGTTCTAGAGCTTTCAGATGTGATGTCAAATTGCTGGTGTGTACTCTCTCCAGTTTCTTTTTGGAGGAACTTAAAGCTATTAGTTTTTCTCTTAGGACTGCTTTCCTTGTATCCCATAAGTTTGGGTATGTTGTGGCTTCATTTTCATTAAACTCTAGAAAGTCTTTAATTTTTTTCTTTATTTCTTCCTTGACCAAGTTATCATTGAGTAGAATGTTGTTAAGCTTCCACGTATATGTGGGCTTTCAATTGTTTATGTTGTTATTGAGGAACAGCCTTAGTCCATGATGATCTGACAGGATTGAAGGAATTATTTCAATCTTCTTGTATCTGTTGAGACCTGATTTGTGACCAATTTATGTGGTCAATTTTGAGAAGGTACGATGAGGTGCTGAGAAGAAGGTATATCCTATTGTTTTAGGATAAAAAGTTCTATAGATATCTGTTAAATCCATCTGTTCCATAACTTCTGTTAGTCTCACTGTGTGTTTGTTTAGTTTCTCTTCCCACGATCTGTCCATTGCAGAGAGTGGGGTGTTGAAATCTATGAGTATTATTGTGTGTGGTGCAATGTGGGGTTTGAGCTTTAGTAAATTTTCTTTTATGAATGTAAATGCTGTTGCATTTGGAGCATAGAGGTTCAGAGTTGAGAGTTCATCTTGGTAGATCATACCTTTGATGAGTATGAAGTGTCCCTCCTTACCTTTTTTTGATCGCTTTAGGGTGAAAGTCCATTTTATTCGATATTAGAATGGCTACTCCAACATTTTTCTTGGGACCATTGGCTTGAAAAACTTTTTTCCAGCCTTTTATTCTGAGGTAGTGTCTGTCTTTGTCACTGAGGTGGGTTTCCTGTATGCAACAAAATGTTGGGTCCTGTTTACGTACCCAGTCCGATAGTCTATGTCTTTTTATTGGGGAATTGAGTCCATTGATATTAATAGATATTAAGGAGAAGTAATTGTTTCTTCTTGTTATTTTTGTTGTTAGAGTTCTCTCAAGATACATAGAAGTAAGAAAAATGTAATGGTGAATTACAAACCAATATATTTTGGAACTAGTTCATTAACTATAACTCTTATATGTTTAAGTTAGGAGAGCTTTCTTAATTAAGTTAACAAGTTAGACACAACCAGCATTTAATGGCATCAACTTAAAAAACGTAGTTTCGGGGCTGGTGAGATGGCTCAGCAGGTAAGAGCACTGACTGCTCTTTCGAAGGTCCTGAGTTCGGATCCCAGCAACCACATAGTAGCTCACAACCACCCATAATGAGATCGGACGCTCTGATCTGGGCCGGAGTGAGCGGGGTGGCAGAGGTCCTGAGATCAACAGCAGCCACACACATGATGGCTCACAGTCATCTGTATAGCTACAGTGTACTCATACACATAAAAAAATGAAATAAAATAAATCTAAAAAAAAAAGAAAAGAATGGATTAAACACACACACATGAAAAAAATGTAGTTTCTAGTTCTTGGTTAAAAGTTCAGATATTTTAGCCTCTGTAAAGGCCCAGGCATAGAATAGAAAGAAAATAGTCCATAGACTAGACTTAATTACCATGGCTTCAAATTGCTAAATAATTTGTTTAGCATCCCTTTCTTTCTTTTGTCATCCTCATTCTTTTCACACCAACAAACTTAAGTGACTAAGTGTGCCTATGTTATAGTTCCATCTGCACAGGACAACAGACACACAACACAAGTAGCCTTAAACAGTTGTGCATGGACCTTCTAAAAAACAGATGCAGAAGCACAAAAATGTCCACATGGCTTGTGCATATGGAACTGAGTATACGATACTTCCAAATTACATCTATTGCAAAGATAAGCTTTACTATGTAGTCTATGGCACTTGCATTGACCATAAGTCTATAGCTAATATAAGTCCATATGGATGCCATTTCATTTGTGGAAGAGTAAAGTTTTAACTCTAGCAAATTTGACCTTTTAAAACCTTGTGAAAATTGGTCTTAGAGATGTAGATACCTAGGAAGAAATGAACTGTCAATCATAAAAGTATTATAGCAACAAGGAGCAGCCAGGGTTGACTATAATGCTTCATCAAAAAAAAATGTCTGTACTGATATTTGTAAGACTTTACTTGATTGCCTGAGGCTTTGGGATATAGCATGGAGTCTGCAGCACACTGATAGTTGGTAGAAATGTCCCAGATTAAACTGAGGAGAAGAATCTTGTTAGTTTGACTAATCCTTAAATACTTTGATCTTGACACAGGGACTACAGGCACAATCATGATGAAATTCTCTCAGAAACCCCATACTTACATATTGCCACAGGGAAGAATCTAAATTTGAAGTCACTATCAGTTCCACTGTTGTTAAAAACACACCAACTAGTGTTGCAAAGACGCTTAGGATGTTCATTGTCATGGTCCACATCAGCTAAAACAGATTGAAAAGTATTGTCCAGTAATTGAAACTATTTCATATTTATTCCTGGCTAGTATATTCTTGTAGGATGTAGAAATTCTAGTCTTTCTGGATTAGTGAGATATCTAGGTTGTCAGAACTGCAGAGTAGTGAGGCTCCTAGTAGGACCAAACACATTTTTTTGGAGGGGGGTGCCATGCCCACTCGTCTACTCCAGTTACATCTATAATATCTGGAGTAAAAGCCCGATTAAGGATAAGAGGCATTAAGAATCCAAAAGGAGTTCTGTGCCTCCTGGATATTCAGACAGTCGCTGGTATCCCCTAACTCAGATGTGTTCCAGATCAGTCTTTCCAATCGTCAACACGCCCTCTGATTTAGGCATAAAAGGTACCCCAAGAAATGATTCGTGAATGGCTAAGATTGGGCATTGTCTCCTGGTCAGCACAATGTTCCAAAATATCCTAATTCAATTCCTAGCTGTCCTTAGCTTGGAATTTCTCTCAAGGAATCTGCCTTGCCAGACAGGTTTTCCTCAGAGCTAGCAACAGAGGTCAAACACATTCCTTAGGGCAGTCCCACAGAACACAGAACTGTTTTACATACTAGAGAGTAATTGAAGGGCTTCCCTCACTCAAGGACATTAGCTAGAACTGTTAGGTAGGAACTTCCCAGTGCTTGCCTCCAGCAAGACCCAGAGAATTAGCAGGAAATGCTAGATCAGAACCTCCTAGTCCTTGCCTCCAGCAGAACCAAAGAATTAGCATAGGAATACCAAATTAGCCCCAGTGTGGAGGGTACCTTTGCTCTCCAGCCCACCCGCCTCACAACTGGATTCTTGATCTTGGTCAGTAACATCACTGACCTTGATGTGACTCTTGTCATCTGCCCTGCTTTCTGTATACCATATAAGCCTGCTTTTCACTTTGTGCAGGAGGACTCGTAGGCAGGACTAGCACTTGGGAACTTGTGCTGGACTCGGACTGGCACTCTGACTAGAACTTAGATGGATTAGGACTCAGATTCATGCAGTCCACAGTCCCCCCGGGCCCAGAGCGCTTGGGACTGGGGGATACAGCACCAGTACAGAGGAGATAGCTGCTGCTTTAGACCCAGTGTGTTTCAGATAGCCTCAGATGTACCTCAACTGCTGAGCTGCCAGATTTACCATCTCTCTTTAGCAATGACTGTAAAAGTCTGATGCCATTTTCAAGAAATACATTCAGATCCTGTACTTCATGTGTAGTCTCTGCCATCATTTCTTCACCTATGCCTGGTCGACCTGACTAGGACCCTGTTTCTCCTGCGGGTTGAGGGAGGTCCAGATCAACAGGCCTGCAGCAGGGGGTGGATTACCAAACCTTTGCTATGACATGCATATATTTCTCTCTCCATAGATAACTGATTGAATGTCTATGTTGTGCTGAATTAGTAGATAAAGAGACAGGATTTATGTGCATTAGTATTTTTTAGACTATTGGGAAAAGTGGAATGCATGTTAAATGCAAATGGAACATAAAATGTATCCATGGTATAGAGAAATCTACCTGTTACACAGCTTTATATTACCAGAAAGCTAATGTCCCAGTAAGTTTCTAGGGTTGTTAGACAGCAGGAAGACAAGATTTATGGAATTTTCTTGGGAAAACAGGTGCTATCTAGCTAGATTTCTTGATGATGTGGGGGAACTATACACTGTTGGAGGTCATTCTCCAGCCCAGAGTGAGTGACTTCATCCTCTGGTTGTTGTGGGACTGGCTTTGGAGCTTGCGCCTAAGGTCTGCTCTGGACACCAGCCCAGACAGACTGGAAGGAACCCGAGTCACTGGGCTGGCAGAGTTCCTGTGTGCCTGGTCCCGCGGGTCCAAGTTACTCCCCCAGTATGGTTCTTTGTAACTAGAAGTTGAAACACTTGCTGAAGCTTTAGTTACATGGAAAAGTGATAATTCCAGGATCATCATTTCCTTTTTAAAAGAGCTTTAATCAGCAACTGTATTGTAAGGCCACTTGGAGAAGGGATGTTTACAGAACAAGTTTTGTTGGGCAAAGTTATCTGAATACAACAAACAAGAAAACTTGTTTGGCTTCTATCGATGGGTTTGGAGGTGATACGGAAATGCAATAGGCAATAAACACTTTGGAAAATACTTGGGTGGTTTCTGTAGAGAAAGATAAGTATCCATATATAAGAGGAACAAGGAATATGTCTGTATCAAGACTTATTGGTAAGTATACATAGCAGCTTTGTTTGAAAGGGTTCAGTATTCAGAACAATGTGAATTCCCTTAATAGGTAAGTGTAACAAATTACACAGACACCCAGTTGATTTTTTTCCCTACAGGCAACTTATATTCTGTAACACTGATAAATTATCTTACTAATTTATTCTTGATTTTTGGATTTAGACTTCTTTGGATGTTGTAGGATGTCTTAGCATGTTTTTGATGTCTGTGGATGAAGCACACAGTCTGACATAGTCTCAAAGCCCTTTGTATCTTTTCCCCCCTTGACTCACTACTTTATATAACAACTCTGATGTCTTGTTAAATGAATTTGTTGGCATAGTACACATGTATACTGTTACTGACTGTTCCAGTTTGCTTTCTGTTGCTGTGATAAATACCATGACCAAAAGCAATTTAGGGAAAGAAAGGGTTTATATCATCTTACAGTCAATTATAGAGGAAATTCAAGATATGAACTCAAAGCAGAAACACTAAGGCAGGAACTATGGAGGAACATTGCTTACGGGCTTGCTCCCTCTGGTTTGCTCAGCTAGCTTTCTTATATAGCCCAGACACACTTGCCCAGCCATGGCACTACCCACAGTAGGCTGGACCCTTTTACATCAGTTAGTAATCAAGATAACGCACCACAGATGTGGGATCTAAATTCAGGTCCTTTTGTTTGCCCAGAAATTGAGCCATATCCCCGGCCCTTGTTTCTTACAGTTTGAAGTTTAGGTTTGGACAGCTTTAAGAAATAGTGGTCCTCCTTTCTCACTAAGGCCAGACAAGGCAGCTCTACTAGGCAGTGCTCTTTGTTCTAAGAATTAAAGTAAATTATTGTTGTAAATAAATAAATAGTGGTATTTATCATCATGAAACTTGTTTGAATATTCATTTATGGCAATAGTACTGTTTCTATACTTTTATTGTCTAAGATGAGACAATCACATTATTTTCCTTTGAAGTAATGTTATGCTTCTCATACTTTAAATTCTACCCACCACCAATGGCTTCTGGGGAAATATTTAATGACTCAGAGGCCATGCTAATTCCTCATTGACTTTTCTTTTTTAAAAAATTATTGTTTGAAAATTTCATTGTTTCACTGACAAAACTTTCCAGAGCTGCTCTAAGTCTTCTGACTTACCATATGATTTGAAGGCCTCTTTTGCAGTATTATTGATAAACATCCTGATAGGCTAAACTGGAAGCAAAGACCACATTTGTTATTACCCAGTAATTACATGTACACATAAATTCAAGATAATTTTAGTATGCTATAACATGAGGAAAATTATCGTAGTTACTTAGTGGGACTAAGAAAACAACCTAAGAAGTAATTCAAGATTTATATTTATAAAGATAAAAGCTATGAAGGTTCTAGACACTAATGTTATAATTATAGTTGGAATGGAATCCAGGGACATCTTGAAATGACTTTAGCATCTCACTTGCATAACTGATTTGCATAAAACAGATTTTTGTCTTCCATAAATGCTCCTTGTGTTTCCTATCATGGCTGAAAATGTATCAAATAGCCCTTTTACAATGTAGATTCTTATTATGAAACAATAGTATGGATAGAAAAAATATAGTATCAAATGTTCCTTTAACAATGTAGACAGTACGGGCAGTGGTGGTGCACGCCTTTAATCCCAGCACTTGGGAGGTAGAGGCAGGCAGATTTCTGAGTTTGAGACCATCCTGGTCTACAGAGTGAGTTCCAGGACTGCCAGGGGATACAGAGAAACCATGTCTCAAAAAAACAAAAAACAAAACAAAACAAAACAAAAAACAAAACAAAACAAAGTAGACAGTAGTTGCTCTGTTTTTTTCATGTTCTCAGATCCCAGGTCTAGCAGGCAAGAGTTGCACAAGTTGGCTAAAAAGTAGGTATGTGGTACCTGAACAGGACTTGAGTGAAAAACTATCTGCAAGGAACCTTGAGAGGAAGTAAACAGGGATTAACATGGCGCCAAAAGTTGGGAAATCAGCACCATATATTGAGTGGATACATAATTCTTTAACATTTTTTTTTTTAAGAAAAAAAGGATAGTGCTATAATGTCTTAAGCCCAGCTACAAGGATGTTGGGATTTAACAACATAATCATTGATTTCCTGAAAAGTGCAGTCTAGATCCCAGAGTATGGGGTCAAATTGAAGAAAATATAGTGAAAGCCTATAGACAAGGAGAGAGTATTCCAATGTAATTCTGGGTGACTTGGTTATTGGTCTGTATTGTACAAACAACAAATGGTGATGAGCCAAAGGATTTAGAAAAGGCTATGACATTATTTATGTGAGTATGAGCTAGATAATGAGACTCAAGACAATTTTTTTGCAAGCTAAAAAGGTTCTAGTATAAGGTCAGAAGGGACTAAATAGAACAAAATTGAAATAAGAATTTCAGCTCCCATTGAGGATGAGTGCTCCTGGCTGTCTGTTGCTGTACCTGAAATATTACATCCTCCTGTACCTGAGGACTGTAATGATGATTGGAACACACGGGGGAAGGGAGAGATGCTGCCATTCCCAAGAGGGGTGCCTTTGTTTCTGGGACTGAGGACACTTGGCATAAATTACTAGATTCTGGAGAAAAGACAGAGGAACTTTTTAAAATTAGACAAGATCCTGATAAGCCATATGGAGATGTTTTTTCCTCATCTTTTGCAGGAGGTTCGTTGTCTTATGATTGATGAAAGGCAGAAATTCTTTTTTTTTTTTTAAATATTTTTATTAGATATTTTCTTTATTTACATGTAAATTTCTCCTTTCACAGTTTCCCCTCCAAAAA
>NW_022196904.1:142281462-142306994 GCF_008632895.1 Mastomys coucha
TCCACAACCTCTCCAGCATCTGCTGTCACCTGAGTTTTTTATCCTAGCCATTCTGACTGGTATGAAGTGAAAGGCAGAAATTCTTATTGCTATAAAGCAACTGGCCTGTGAGAACTTGAAGGCTGCATGCCAGACTGCCTTTCATCCTTTTCAAAAGAAAGGAGACGTTAGTGATTATATCTGCCTTCATGCCAATATTGGGCCTTTGCATGCTCAAGTATATAGCACAACATGTTAAAGTTTGTTCTACTGCTTTAAAAAGAGCTAAAGTTTCCCCTGCTTTTATTGTACATTACATGAATGATACTTTCTTTTCTATGAAAAATTAATAAAATGCTAAAAGATTTGTTTACAAAAGTAAAAATTGAAGTAACTCTTTAAATTTATTAATTAAATTAAATTAATATAATTAAATTATTATATTATATTAATATAATTAAATTTTTTGTTAAAGATTTTGGATAACTTAATACTGCTTCTGCTACTTAATGCCTCTGTAAGATTTTAAAAACTAACAATGTTCCTACATGCAAGGCCAAGCCTTTTCAGGAATTGTGCCAACAGTTTGATATAACCCATAGCACAGGCATATAATCCCCAGGGTCAATCTTTTGTAGAGAGAATAAATGGACAAATTAAATGTTATTTTAAAATAAGGGAGCAGGAGTGTGGTAGTATGACTACACACAACATTTTATATTCTATTTTATATACTTCAATTTTTTTTTTAGTTTTTTAATTGGTTATTTTATTTATTTACATTTCAAATGTTATCCCCTTTCCTTGTTTCCCCTCTGCAAACCCTCTATTCCATGCCTCCTCCCCCTGCTTCTATGAGGGTATTCCCCCACCCACCCACTCCCACCTCACCACCCTGGAATTTACGTACATTGGGGCATTGAACCTTCAGAGGACCAAGGGCCTCTCCCCCCACTGATGCCAAATAAGGCCATCCTCTGCTAAATATGCAGCTGGAACCATGGGTCCCTCCATGTGTACTCTTTGGATGGTGGTTTAGTCCCTGGGAGCTCTAGGGGAGGAGATCTGATTGGTTGATATTGTTGTTCTTCCTATGGGGTTGCAAACCTCTTCAGCTCCTTGGGTCCTTACCTTAACTCCTCCATTGGAGTCCCTGTGCCCAATCCAATGGTAGGCTGTGAGCATCTGCCTCTGTATTTGTCAGGCTTTGGCAAAGCCTCTCAGGAGACAGCTATACCAGACTCCTGTCAGCAAGCACTTCTTGGCATCAGCAATAGTGTCTGGGTTTGGTGTCTGTATATGGGATGGATCCCCAGGTAGGGCAGTCTCTGGATGGCCTTTCCTTCAGTCTCTGCTCTACATTTTGTCCCCATATTTCCTTTAGATAGGAGCAATTCCAGGTTAAAAATTTGGAGATGGGTGGGTAGCCTCATCCCTTAACTGGGGGCTTTGCCTAACCTCTGGATATGGTCTCTACAGGTTTCTCCTTCCCTTTGTTGGGTATTTTAGTTAATGTCATCATCACAGTTGAGTCCTGGGAGCCTTTTGCTTTCCTGGCATCTGGGATTTTCTGATGGTTACTCCCAGTTCCCCATCCCCTATTGCTACACACCTCTGTTCAATTTCCTGACCCTTTGTCTATCATCCCAATCTCCTCCTATACCTGATCCTGCCCCCCTTACTCCCCTCTTCCTCCCAAGCCCTTCCCACCCTCTACCTCCTGTGAATATTTTATTCCCCCTTCTAAGAAGGACTGAAGTATCCACACTTTGTTATTCCTTCTTCTTAAGTTGTATCATGGATATTCTGAGCTTTTTGCCTAGTATCCACTTATCAGTATGTCTGCTCTTTTGTGACAGGCTTACCTCACTCAGGATGATATTTTCAAGTTCCATTCATTTGCCTGAGAATTTCTTGAGGTCATTGTTAATAGCTGAGTAATATTCCATTGTGTAAATGTACCACATTTTCTGTATCCACTCTTCTGTTGAGGGACATCTCGGTTATTTCCAGCTTCTGGCTATTATAAATAAGGTTGCTATGAACATAGTGGATCATGTGTCCTTGTTATATGTTAGAGCATCTTTGGGCATATATGCCCAGGAGTAGTATAGCTAGGTCCTCAGGTAGTACTACATCCAATTTTATGAGGAACAACCAGACTGACTTCCATAGTGGTTGTACCAGCTTGCAATCCCACCAGCAATGGAGGAGTGTTCCTCTTTCTCCACAATCTCACCAGTATCTGCTGTCACCTGAGGTTTTTATCCTAGCCATCCTGACTGGTGTGAGGTGGAATCTCAGGGTTGTTTTGATTTGCATTTCCCTGATGACTAAGGGTGTTGAACATTTCTTTAGGTGCTTCTAGGCCATTCAAGTTTCCTCAGTTGAGAATTCTTGCTTTAGCTCTGTACCCTATTTTTAAATAGGGTTATTTGGTTCTCTGGAGTCTAATTTCATGAGTTCTTTGTATATATTGGATATTAGCCCTCTTTCGGATATAGATAGGATTGGTAAAGATCTTTGCCCAATCTGTTGGTTGCTGCTTTATCCTGTTGACAGTATCCTTTGCCTTACTTTGTCCTTGCTTTGTAGTTTTATGAGGTCCCATTTGTTAATTGTTGATCTTAGAGCATAAGCCATTGGTGTTCCGTTCAGGAAATTTTCCTCTGTGCCCATATGCTCGAGGCTTTTCCCCACTTTCTTTTCTATTTGTTTCAGTGTATATGGTTCTATGTGGAGGTCCTTGATCTACTTGGACTTGAGCTTTGTACAAGGAGATAAGAATAAATCAATTTGCATTCTTGTTGGGAACCAAGCACTCTCCAGCTTGGCCGACTGCTGACCTCTGTCTGGAAGAGACAGCCAGAGCCAGGAGACAAGCACTTTCCTCCCTGGAAAACTGTTAACCTTTGCCCTGGTGGAGACGCCTGGAGTCATTTTCGCAGAGACAGCATCCCCAGATAAGGCCGCAAGATGGCTCCTTATCAGCATCCGTCCAGATGCCCTTCTCTTCTTCTTTGTCTTAGCCAAATCCCCCTTCCTTTTTTTTTCTCCCAGCCCCCCCCTATTTCCTCTTTCTGTATGCTTATATTTTGGCCCCTGGCCTTCATTAAACCAGACCTTGACAACATTTGCTTGGTCTCGCTTCCTTTTCTCACCCTGTTCTCTTTCAGGCTCAGTCCCCCTGGACTCCTCCTCGAATAACTGAGTCCTGCAGGCCAGGACATTCTTTTGCATTTTAACTGCCAGTTGAACCAGCACCATTTGTTTAAAACACTAACTTTTTTCCACTGGATGGTTTTAATTCCCTTGTCAAAGATCAAGTAACCATAGGTGTGTGGGTTCATTTCTGGGTCTTCAATTCTATTCCACTGATCTACCTGCCTATCTCTGTACCAATACTATGCAGTTTTTATTACTATTGCTCTGTAATACAGCTTGAAGTCAGGGATGGTGATTCCCCCAGAATTGTTGAGAACAGTTTTCTCATTATCTTGGGTTTTGGTTATTTCAAATGATTTTGCAAATTGCTCTAACTCTATGAAGAATTGAGTTGGAATTTTGAGGGGGATTACATTGAACCTGTAGATTGCCTTCAGTAAGATGACCATTTTTACTATATTAATCCTGCCAATCCATGAACATGGGAGATCTTTTCACTTTCTGAGATCGTCTTTGATTCTTTTCATCAGAGACTTTAAGTTCTTGTTATACAGATATTTCATTTGCTTGGTAGTCACATCAAGATACTTTATATTATTTGTGATTATTGTGAAGGGTGTTGTTCCTCTAAATTCTTTCTTAGCCTATTTATTCTCTGAGTACAGGAAGGCTATGGATTTGAGTTTATTTTATATCCAGCTACTTTGCTGAAGTTGTTTATCAGCTGTAGGAGTCCTCTGGTGGAACTTTTGGGGTCACAAGTATACTATCATATCATCTGCAAATAGTGTTATTTTGACTTTTTCCTTCCCAATTTGTGTCCCTTTAAGCTCCTTTTGTTGTTTAATTGCTCTGGCTAGGTACTATATTAAACAGATAGGGAGAGAGTGGGCAGTCTTGCCTAGTCCCTGATTTTAGTGGGATTACTTTAAGTTTCTCTCCATTTAGTTTGAAGTTGGCTACTGGTTTGCTGTATATTGCTTTTACTATGTTTAGGTATAAGCCTTGAATTCCTGATCTTTCTGAAACTTTTAACATGAAGGGTTGTTGGACTTTGTCAAATGCTTTCTCAGCATCTAATGAGATGATCATGTGATTCTTTTCTTTGAGTTTGTTTATATAGTGGATTATGTTGATGAGTTTTCTTATATTGAACCATCCCTGTATCCCTGGGATGAAGCCTACTTGATCATGGTGAATGATCATTTTATATGAGTTCTTAGATTTGGATTTTGAGAATTTTATTGAGTATTTTTTTCATAGATACTCATAATAGAAATTGGTCTGAAGTTCTCTTTCTTTGTTGAGTCTTTGTGTGGTTTAGGTATAAACATAACTGTGGCTTCATAGAATGAATTGGGTAGTTTTCCTTCTGTTTCTATTTTGTGGAGTAGTTTGAAGAGTATTGGTATTAGGTCTTCTTTGAAGGTCTGATAGAATTCTGCACTAAAACCATCAGGCCCTCCTATTGATGATCGAATTCGATCATCAGTAGGAGGAGAGGACCTCGGCCCTGTGAAGGTTCTGTGCCCCAGTGTAGGGGAATGCCAGGGCCAATAAGTGGGAGAGAGTGGGGTGGCAGGCATGGGGAGGGGGAAGGCAACAGGGGTTTGTTTTTGTTGTTTTGTTTGTTTCTTTGTTTTTTGAAGGGGAAATTGAAAGGAGAAATTTACATGTAAATAAAGAAAATATCTAATAGAAAAATCCACCAGGCCCTTGGCTTTTTATTTTTGCTTGGGAAATTTTAATGACTGCTTCTATTTCTTTAGGGACTGTTTAGATTGTTTATCTGATCCTGATTTAACTTTGGTACCTGGTATCTGTCTAGAAAACTGTCCATTTCATCCAGGCTTTCCAGTTTTGTTGAGTATAGGCTTTTGTAGTAGGTGCTGATGAATTTTTTGAATTTGCTCAGTTTCTGTTGTTATATATCTTTCTTTTCATTTCTGATTTTGTTAATTTTGATACTGTCTTTGTACCCTCTGGTTAGTCTGGCTAAGGGTTTATCTATTTTGTTGATTTTCTCAAAGAACCAGTTCCTGGTTTGGTTGATTCTTTGTATAGTTCTCTTTGTTTCTATGTGGTTGATTTCAGTCCTGAGTTTGATTATTTCCTGCCATTTACTCCTCTTAGGTGTATTTGCTTCTTTTTGTTCTAGAGCTTTTAGGTATACTGTTAAGCTGCTAATGTAAGCTCTCTCCAGTTTCTTTTTAGAGGCACTCAGAGCTGTGAGTTTTCCTCTTAGCACTGCTTTCATTGTGTTCCACAAATTTGGGTATGTTGTGGCTTCATTTTCAATAAACTCTATAATGTCTTTAATTTCTTTCTTTCTTTTTTCCTTGACCAGGTTATATTGAATATATAGTTGTTCAACTTACACATGTATGTGGGCTTTCTGTTGTTTTTGTTGTTATTGAAGACCAGCATTAGTCTGTGGTGATCTGACAGGATGCACGGAATTATTTCAATCTACTTATATCAGTTGAGGATGGTTTTGTGACCAATTTATATAGTCGATTTTTGAGAAGGTTTTATGAAGTGATGAGAAGTTATATTCTTTTGTTTTAGGATGAAATATTCTATAGATATCTGTTAGATATATTTGGTCCATCACTTTTGCTAGTTTTACTGCGTCTCTGTTTAGTTTGTGTTTCCATCATCTATCCATTGATGATAGTGGGGTGTTGAAGTCTACTATTGTGTGCAGTGCAATGTGTACTTTGAGCTTTAGCAAAGTTTCTTTTATGAATCTGGGTGCCCTTGCATTTGGAGTTAGAGGTTCAGAATTGAGAGTTCTTCTCAGTAGATTTTTCCCTTGATGAGTATGAAGTGTCCTTCCTTATCTTTTTTGATAACTATAGGTTGAAAGTCAACTTTATTCAATATCAGAATGGCTACTCCAGCTTGTTTCTTGGGACCATTTGCTTGGAAAATTGTTTTCCAGCTCTTTACTCTGAGGTAGTTTCTGTCTTTGACACTGAGGTGGGTTTCCTCTATGCAGCAAAGTGCTGGATCCTGTTTATGTATCCAGTCTATTTGTCTATGTCTTTTTATTAGGGAACTGAGTTAATTGATGTTAAGAGATATTAAGGAATAGTGATTGTTGCTTTCTGTTATTTTTGTTGTTAGAGGTGGAATTATGTTTGTGTGGCTATCTTCTTTTAGGTTTGTGGAAAGATTACCTTCTTGCTTTTTATAGGGTATAGTTTCCCTTCTTGTGTTGGAGTTTTCCATTTATTTTCCTTCTTAGAGCTGGATTTGTGGAAAGATATTGTGTAAATTTGGTTTTGTCATGGAATATCTTGGTTTCTCCATCTATGATAATTGAGAGTTTTGCTGGGTATATATAGTAGCCTGGGCTGGCATTTGTGTTCTCTTAGGGTCTGTATGACATCTGCCCAGGATCTTCTAGCTTTTATAGTCTCTGGTGAGAAGTCTTGTATAGTTCTAATATGCCTGCCTTTATATGTTACTTGACCTTTTTCCCTTCCTGCTTTTAATATTCTTTCTTTGTTTTATGCATTTGGTGTTTTGACTATTTTGTGATGGGAGGAATTTCTTCTCTTGTTCAGTCTATTTGGAATTCTGTAGGCTTCTTGTATGTCCATGGGCATCTCATTCTTTAGGTTAGGGAAGTTTTCTTCTGTATTTTTGTTGAAGATATTTACTGGCCCTTTAAGTTGGGAATCTTCACTGTCTTCTATACCTATTATCCTTAGGTTTGGTCTTCTCATTGTGTCCTGGATTCCTTGGATGTTTTGGGTTAGGAGCTTTTTGTATTTTGCATTTTCTTTGACTGTTGTGTCAATGTTTTTATATCTTCTGCCCCTGAGATTCTCCCTTCTATCTCTTGTATTCTGTTGGTGATGCTTGTGTCTATGACTCCTGATCTCTTTCTTAGGTTTTCTATCTCCAGGGTTGTCTTTCTTTGTGATTTCTTTATTGATTCTATTTCCATTTTTAGATCCTGGATGGTTTTGTTCAATTCCTTCACCTGTTTGCTTGTGTTTTCCTGTAATTCTAATTCTTTTTTTAATATATTTTTATTTATTTATTAATTTTTTATTGGATATTTTCTTTATTTACATTTCAAATATTATCCTCTTTCCTCTTCTCCACCCCCACCAGTCACCCCCTTTCCCATTTGGAAAGGCATCTAGTGTTGCACTTATATCTTTTTGTGCTTCTCTTAGGGTATTGATGACTCCAAACAAAAAAAATCAATGTCCTAAAATTTAAAAAATAAAAAAGAGGGATATACTAGAACTCTGTCCAAAGAACAATACACGACAAACAATGCCTTGGGTAGTGGTGAGAAAGGCTCCAGAAGAAAAGGCACAGGGCTTTTTACCTCAGGTGCATTTTGTTTCCTGGATTGTTCTGACATAACTTTGTACTGACAAATATTTACATTTAATTTACAAGACATGTTTTTCGTTGTTGTTGTTGAATATCAGAACATAGCTATAGAATACAGTCTGGTCAGTGTACCCTGAACCTGGATATAGCCTTTTTCTTGCTTTCATGTCTTCCCAAATATAATTTATAGTACAATAGATTATAATTGCCAGGCAATTGCATTTAAATTGGTCTGCTCCAAGAAAGTTCTGGGAAAGGGTTGCTCTGTTAATATTTAGCATGTGCTTACTGATATTTATTTACATATTTTTCTGAACTAAACTTTCCTAGGACCATTGCTTTCTTTGTTTTACTTGTATATAAGAGTATACTGAAATCAAAGCAAAGCTGTCTACAGCATCCAGCTAAAGTCCACCCCATTCTTTCAGGCCCTCAGATTCCAGATCCAGCCATCAAAATCTGCACAGATTGGCTAAAGAGTCAACAAATGTAGAATATAATTGTGAAAGAACCTTGCAGGCAATAAACTAAGGATTTTAAAAAACACATTGCTATTGTCTTTTTTCAGGTAGGTGTGGGAATGATTTTCTACTGAACAAGGAATTGTGTACTCTCTCTGGCACAGTCCTTGGATCAAAATCTATGAAATGTAAGGAATATATATAGTTGTTACTATTAGAGATGAAGTTACTCACAACCAAGGAAGCCCACAGTGTGTATCCTGAAGTTCCTATGATAGGAGGGTAATTATTTCCCAGTCCAAACACAATAGTCTGAGAAAAGAACAGGTATGTCCAGAAGTATCCCAGGCTCTGTACAATCAGGCTTGTCATTAGTTGTATGGTCTAAAAGGAAAAGACATGATTATTTTATGCAGTTCTAGTTAACTCTTAAGAAGGAACACACTTCAACACAAATTCTGGGATGAAGAAAGGTGATGGTCTACCTACCACCTTTACTAGTAGAGACAGCTTACAGAGCTTTAGAATGGGGGCATTGACTGGGATATAGTGCTTGGTATAGTCCTAGGTTATTTTGTTATGTTTTATCAAGCACAGTCAAGCCAAATCTGCTGCCACAGGGATGTCCCAAGTTCTACCTTTTCTTGTAACTTCCCCACTGATTCCCTAACTCCTGATAATCACTCATCTGTTTTTCATACTTGCGCCATTTCCAAAGTGTTGGACAAAGGATATGGTTTCAAATATACCCTTTGAGGCTGGCCTTTTCAGAGTATCTCAACAAGCTGAAATATCTTTGTATAATTTATTCCTCTTTTGTTTTTTATAGCAGTATGTGGTATTTGTGATTCTAGCTGGCTCAAATATTCACCTGATTGGCATTTGAAAATGGAGACTATTAGTAAGTAAATATAAATTGCTATGTAGACTAGTTTTCAGTTCTCCAGATAAATGTCCAGGAGCATAGTACTTTTTGTCTAATAGTAGCTGGATTTTCTTTTTATTAAAAAGGTTGCTAGAATATAATTCACAATGTTGGTACCTTTTTAAAAAAATATTCTCACTATCAATGTTGAGGGAGGATCAGGGTATCTGCATCATTGCCAGCATTTGGCTCTGCCACTGTTTGTTTTCAGTACATGCAGAGTGTTAGCTCATAATCCCGTCCTCAGTCTCCAGTGACAACTGCTAATGATGTCAGATATCTTTCTATATGCTTGTTTGCCTTCTGTCGTATTCAGTGAAATGTCTCTTTATATTTTCTGCTGACTTTGGAAACAAGGAGAAATGGCCTTTAATAACATATTATGACAAATCTTATTTGGTCTTGGCAGCATGGTCCTATTTGTACTTGCCTTGTGTTAGTTTTGTCAACCTGACACAACCTGGAATCATCTGTTGAGGGAGCCTCAAGGGGAATGGTGTAGACCAGGTTGGCTTGTGAGCATGTCTGTGGGAGCCTGTTCTGACTACGTTAGTTGATGTGGACAGCACTCATCCCCTGATGTACAAGAGTTGGATATGCATGCATTTATTTTCTTTCTGCTCTTCACTGGATGTGACTAGTCATTTCAAGTTTCTGCCCTAGCTGTGACCTAGAATTGTTAGCTGAATAAACCCCATCTACCTTGAAGTCGTTTTTGTTTTCTTTTCCAGGACATTTTATAATAAGACAGAGATGAAGCTAGGTCAAGCCTCTTTCAGTTCTGGCGAGTGGGAAGCATTGCCTGCTCAACTCCATGGGAAGATTCACCTGTCCTGGGACTTTGTTCCTTGGCAACATGTTACAACTTGCTTCTGCCTTCTCTGAATCGGTTGTTCACTCTGCCTTAGTTTTCATTCTGACATTGTTTTTAATGGGGGGGGGGCAGTAGCTTCTTAAACATTCATCCAATTCCTCAAAAGGTTGGGAGTCTATTAAGGCTTATTGTTTCTATTTATACTTGGTTTCTATTTGCTATTCCTATGTGAGACTGTCCATTGAGCAATTTTTATGGAAAAAAAAAATCAACTGACCGAACCATGCTGGTTCATACGTGAACTGGTCCTCAGTGGACTGAGGAAGCAGGATTAGTAGTTTGATGCCCCCTTGGGCTACATAGACCCCTTCTCAAAAACACAGACAGACAACTTCTACTCCCCAGATCAGTTAGCTGTATCTGTGGAGTCTAGTTCTGGACTGTGTGGCATTCTCTATTTGTCTGTGTTTGTCTTATTTAAACAATATCACAGAATCTTAATGACTGTAGGCACACAGTGTCTTAAAAATCAACTAGTGTGCTTTGTCCCACTTTGATATAGCTGTTTTTGTTCCTTATCCTTCCCACATAATCTTTGGTGATTTACAGCTCTATATAAGATATTGCTAAGATTTTAATAGGAATTTTGTCAAACCCATATACCAATGTAGGGAATACTAACATTCTTTACTATGTTGAGCTTTGCAATCTATAAACATGTCTTTTTATTGATGTAACCTAATTTGAATTTTTCTCTAGTATTTAGTCATTTTCAAACTACAAGTCCTATATATGGTTTCTTTAATGTATGTAATGTTTTCTTTAGACATTGACATCTTCACGTTCATTATTATCTTATAGAAACACAATTCATCTTGAGTCTTGTGACTTTGCTTAATTTACTCATTTCTAGGCACCCTAGAAATGTGTGTGTGTGTGTGTGTGTGTGTGTGTGTGTGTGTGTGTGTGTGTTGGTTGTGTGTATTTTTTCTCACCTAATTTTTAATCTCTTAACCTGGCTCTATCATTCAGCAGTGTGAGTGGATGATGCAAAAGTCATACACCTGAAGCGGCAGTGGATGGGATCGCTGGGGTAAGCGGCAGTGGATGGGATTGCTGGGGTAAGCGGCAGTGGATGGGATTGCTGGGGTAAGCGGCAGTGGATGGGATCGCTGGGGTAAGCGGCAGTGGATGGGATTGCTGGGGTAAGCGGTAGTGTGTCTGTGATAGGAGCCACCCATCACTCATAGAACTCTGGACTTCACAGATTCTTCTGGATATACTGACGATTTGCTCACCTCTCTTAAGACATGTCATCATCTTAGGGTTAAAAACATTGATAGATGGTAAAAAAGATACTATTTCCCCTCCATTTCTAGGCTGTATATATTTTGATGCCATGTCGCCTTCACAAGCCACTGTAATCAATTTACCTCCATTTGAGGAGTTGATAGTGGAAACAGAGGTGGCTCACATCTCCTATCTCATGTTTTAAGGAGTGGCAACCCTCTCACTGTGGACTTACTTGAGCAGCATTTTGTTCTTACCCCCAACAATCTCAGTTCCTTTTTTATCCACAGACGATTCTGTGGCATATTCATCAAGATGCAACAGAGGGATGTGAGGATAAATTCCTCTCCTGTGAAAAATGGGGAGAAAATCAACATAAATTAAATCAGGTAGTGATTATTGTTATTCTCTTGGATAAGATTCCTAAGCCTGAGGGGGATCCTACTCTATAGCTGTCATTCATTTTTAAAAAGATACTTGGTTGCCCCCTGACAGGTTCTTTTGCATCAGAGACTAGCAGTCTCCTGACAAAACTAATATTTACCTCTCAAAAAGTTTTGCTCTCAGATCAGACTTTAGTTAGACTATACTAACTACTGCTCCAATCACATCAATTCCTTGAGCACCTGCAAATATGCTTACATTGCTGCATCAGGAAATTTAGACCCTTGGTAGATTTGCTTTAGCTTGGTACCCACCATCAGTGTTGTCTAAGTTCAAGTCTGTTTGGGGGGGGGTTACCTGACTAGAAGGATCTGTCACATGCTTACATTAGATGCAGAGGAGGACAGAAAGTAGAATACTATAGAGTACAGGCAGGCTTCTTAAGTTAGTGAACAAGATAACTAGAGGGGATGTTCAGTAGGCAAGATAAGGATAATCAACATTTCTAGCATTGACAGGGAGGACGATGGTTCCTATTTTGTATGAGTCATAACTCCCCCCTCAGCTTCTATATTTAATGCTCATGAAAACTGTTCTTTATTCTAGCTGGTCCGAACAAAGGTGGGTATCCAAGCCATTTTGTTGGGCTGCAGAAGACATAAAAGCTAGAAGCCATGACATTATTAAGTCCTATCTGTTCTAAAGTACAGAAGCACAGTGCATGAAACTTTGTATGTGTGGAAAGAAAGGCACCTGGAGAAAATCAGACAGGCAAAGAACAGAATTTATCACCTTGTGACCACTTTCAACTTAGTTCCATTTTTTTTTGAAGCCTGGCTGACTATATATTATGTAAATACTCATCTATATTTTATATCTATATTAATTTTACTAAAACAAATAAGAGATAATTTATGTTTTTTTTTTCAGTCAAAGGCTAATACATTTGTCTTGAGTGGCTTTCTAGTTAGATTTGGCTTTGACAATGTCCACCTCCATCCCCCACAAACGGCTCCCCAACCCACTTGTCCTCTTAATTCTCACTAATCTTACCCAGTTCCCTTTAATCACTATATATTTAAAATTCAAGAGATTATCTTTAGATCTTTCAAAACGAACTTTTCCTTCTTCTTATATAAGCCAATAACTTTGAAGGTTTCAGTTGCCATAATAATGGCCCATTGATATTTGACAAGGAGAAAATACACAAAGGCACAGAGAAAAGCATTTTTAGAAGATTCTTGAATTAAAAATTACCCATTAGGAGAATTAAAAACTTACCTGTTATGAGGTGACTTTAAAAAAAACCGCAATAAACACCTTGAAAGGCTCTTCTCTGTGACAACAATCACCTATAGGGTTGTACTGGGGAGAAGAAAGAAGCTAGGATACAATGGAAGCTACCCAGGAAGTAGTGTCCAATGCCTGTCCTTAAGTGAGATCTGTTCCCAAGGTTAGAATAGAACAACCCTGAAGAGGTTGCTTTTAGGTCCAGATCTTTCTGCCCTGGTATTCCTGCAGGCAGGCAGCTGCCACTTCACTGTGCCCCTCATTACCTCTTGCGGATCCAGCGCAGCTGCGGTTGTGTCTCAGAGCAACCGTGGTGAAGGGCGCCACGTGAGGAGGGCCACGCAGAAGTTAGTTCCGCCAACCCTTGAAGGTTCCATCCAGCCTTCATGCCCGCGAGATGCAGATGCGGTTAGAGGATGGGGCCAGCAGGGGGAGCTCTAGTGCAGACACCCTTTACAGACCAGTGTTGGGCATACTCTAGCTATTAATCTACAGAGTCCCTGAGCCCAACTATGACTGATTCCCTGCTCCACAGACTTCTCCACCAAGCAAATATTACCCACTGTTTTCCAGTAGACAGAAGCAAGTCTTTCTATTGTGAGTCTCTTCAAAAATCAAAGTTCTAAACTCTAGAAGGAAGAATGTTGTTGGAACCCTGGCTGTAGTGGTATTTGGGCAAGATGTATCTTCTTCTGTTCATCTTTCTGCAAAATTGAGGTCACACTTGCTCCGTGTACTTTCCATTTTCATAAATTACATTGCACAAGTCTGTCATCCACCCTGGGACAACAAACTCTAAACATAGTGGGCAGTATGCCAAAAGAAGAGATGGAGGCTGGAGGTAGACTTGAGAAGGGATCCAGAGGAAGATGAGAGGAGTTGTGGGGGTGAAAGACAACTAAAATTCATTATATAAACGCATGAAACTGTCAAACAAACAATCGCCAAATAAATTAACCATGACAAAAGACTACTGCTGTCTGTAATCTAGTCCTAAATAATAGGTACTAAGGAACCCAAACTTGACAGTCATGTCTGTGAGGCCGTGTCATTATGATATGGGTCCCTACCCACTAAACACGTAAACGCTAAGCCCACTAAGGTGTAAGGGTGCTATATCTGGCACCTGGAAGAAGTGAATAAACAAACAGAAGGCCATCTGTTCCAACTTGCTCAGATTATATTCAGTCTCAAAAGCAAAGGTGACTGGCTTGGCTGCTAGCTAAGGAGTGGTCCTCACAGGCAATTTTGGAGGCTTCCAGTACCACGTATTCCATGCATTATGTAATTCATTGAATATCTCACTCTCTAGGAATTAGAATTCTCTAATATCTATATATGCTGTTGAGGATAAATATGAATGATATTGTTTATGTATTAGGAGTAAGAAATGGAAAAATATAGAATATACTTTATCTTACAGGTTGCCTTGTGGGAAAGGTAGGGTGAGAGATGATCCATTTTAGTGTTAGGAGGTCAGACAGACAATAAAAATTGAGTGCAGCTTAGGTGGTAAGGAGCAGACAGAAAAGATCTTACTCTCTTACCTTCTTGCTCTTACTCTCTTACTCTCACCTCTTCCCCTCCTGCTCCCCCACTCCCTTACCCCTCTCTCCACCTGGACATGGCTGGCCTCTACTTCTTTTCTCTGCCCTTCTACAATAAACACCTTAAAACAAACAAACAAAAAGGAACAGACAGAAAGGTAAGGATGCCCTTGCAGAACCCTGAACTCTAGGAAAAATGTAAAACAATGCCTAAATCTCTCAAGGGTTGTGCATTTGGTTGCTGGATTTTTGTAATGTGAAGGTGACTGCTGTCAATGAACTAAGTGGCATCAGAGGACAGATGGAAGTCAGACTCGACCTAGTGTACAGTCAAAGGGAAAACAAGAGGTAATCCCTTGGAGCTAATCTATACTCCCCTATGGAGCTCTTGTTTTAAGAAAGGAAAGGTAGTTTTGTGCAGAGGGAATAGAACAGGGGAGTTGTTTTAAGATGACACTTAACACTGTGAGTCAATGCTGGTGGCTGACCGGGAAGGAATGGAAAGCCGAGACAACAATGTCACAGTGAGACATGAACTGTGATCTCTAGAAGCTGCCTTCTGTCATGCACAGACCTTCAGGCAGCCTCAACTTTCTCCCTGGACACTTTGCCTTCTTGGCCCATCACTCTGCTTGCCTCTGGGGGCACTCCTTTGCTAACTTGCTCACTTTCTGCAAGCAGGAATTCTTGGGCACAAGAATGTAGGGTACAGGTCCTGTGAATTCTATTGAAGCTTGTAGTTCCATACAACTTAACGAGGAGCTAGACATGGCTATAGAGCTTTTGTCACATGGCTAGCTTAAGTTTTCATGTGTTTTAGGTATAAAATACACAATTTTGAAGACTCCATATGATTTGTAGACCATATGACTCCATAGATTATAAAGTATGTCACTAGTAATTTTTACCTGCATCATTTAGATGTTTTGGCTTATTAACTGTGCTGTCAAAATTAAACACATATGTTTCTATTTACTCTCTTTGTGTGGCTACTAGACAATTTAAAAACATATATGTGGCTTTACTTACATTACTAATAGATGACGGGACTCTGTATCTTTTGGTCTTGGAAATTACTCCTTCCTTTCAGGTTTCTCATCTTTCGAATTTTTTTGGCCTTAATTTCATTTTATTTTTATTTTTTAAAAATTGTGTTTTATTTCCCTTTCTTTGCTTAAAACCCTCCTTGCTGTCTTTCAAATTCATAGTCTCTTTTGTCTTTGTTACACATGTATATGCATATATGTATATGTGTGTGTTCCTAAATATACCCTGCTCAGTGTGTACTCTGTTACTTGTATGTATGTTTTCATGGCTGACCATTCAGTATTGGACAACCAATTGGTGTGCTCTTCACTGGGGAAGATTATTTCTCTTCAGGCTCTGCATTCCTTAGTTGCCTGTAGTTCTTTGTATAGGGCTGGGGTCTTCTAGGCTTTCTCTTGTTCACTTTGGCATGTCTGTTAGTCTCATCCTTGTTCAGCTCCTGTTTGGGCAGTCATGTTGGTGAGACTTTATGGGTGTAGCTTCTGACATCATTAAGGGACAAAATCTCACAGCAAACTTCCTGATCTGGCTCTTACACTCTTTCTGGCCCCTCTTCCATAATGTTCTTTGAGTGTTTGTTAGGTGTGGGAGTTGTTTTGTAGATGTATCTACTATGACTGGGACCCATAACTCTGTGTTTTGATTAATTGTAGTTTTCTTTTTTTTAATTGTAGTTTTCTTTAATGTTTCTTTTAAAACTGTTTTTCTATATTTATGTAAAATCATGATGAGTTAAAGTTGAGTTTTCCTCATCTGAAAAGCTTTACTGTGGATGGATACTATTACAGAGAATCAGAATAGAGAATGAGTGACTGTGAACTACCCATTCTCCAATGGGATATGTAACACACTCCCAATCCCTCAAAGGAATGTTGTGGAAGAGGTGGGCAGAAAGACTATGCGAGTCAGAGGACCAGGGGGATTTTTGGAAAACAGTGGCTTTTAGACACGAGATTTTTTTGTGCTGTGTTTGTGAGCTCTCAACATCTATGCTGACCTGCACCAGATGCTTACAAGGCCAAACCTGCCAACATTTCAGCATGCATGCTGAAGGGCTCACAAGGTTCCACTCCTACTTGATGAGATATAAGTATCTAACATCTGTTTGTGTACTGAACAATGATTTTATAAAGGGATGGGGACCATTAGAACTTGCCCAGGTTCTAGTGGTGAGCCCTACACTCAGGTACATCTGGGTAACACTAACTGAACTCAGTAGGTTATACATTTTTAGAAAATAGAAGATATGAATTTGAGAGTAAGATGTAGGGAGAGAACCCTGGAGTCAGAAACTAGCAAGAGGTAGTACAATTGAAATGTACTGTAGTCATGTATGATGTTTTCAACCCTCATCTTCTCTTTTCCTCCTTCTTATCCTCCTCTCCCTCTTCTCTCTTCTTTCCTCCTTTTCTTCCTCCTCTTCACCTTCCTTCTCTTACTTCTTTTCCATCTCCTTCCTCCTCCTCCTCCTTTTTCCTTCCCTCTCCTCTCCTCCTCTTCCTCTGTAGAGGAATAGCCACCCTAATTTTTCTATTTGAAATGTCCTCCCACCTTTCAAGTCTAATCTCCTGTTTGGAGTTTTCACAAAGTCTTATTATCTTTACACCAGAAAGAGCATTCTCTCTTCTGGGATAGTCCCACTTTTTTATATGCCTCTTAATATGTGAGTCACTCACAGTTGTGATTTCTTAACTGCTTGTCCCTTCCCTAAAGTGACAACTGTCATGAGGTGCCTCATTAATCTTTGACAGTTCAGAGTTTAATACCTTCATAGCAAACAGTAGACATTCAGAAATGAGCAAACCACTGAAATGTGTAGAATCAAGGAATCTTGACCCATAGTCATGGAGAACAACCATTGTAATGTCTTGAGAAACAGAAAAGAAAACCAGCAATCCACGGTGGATGCAAATCCACAGATCAGTGTTCAGTAGCATTGCTGGCTCTGCTGAGGAGACTTCTCTGATGTCACGGTCCACATTAGAAGAGCAGGTTAGCTGCATGCAGAATAGCTTCCCGGGAAGCACTCCTCAAGAGGGGAAAGCAGTTTGCATTCCCATGGGAGTGAACATCAACTCAATAAGAAGTAGAAAGCAGGGGAACAAGAGGGGGAAAAAGGCAGCGGAGACACGCAGGGCAGAAGGGAACTTTAATGAGGACAGGAAAAGCCTTGGGACGATAAGGGCACTAACTGGTGACCTTTTGAGCCTTGCTTTGTGTAGAAGCTAGCTCGAGCAGAAGAATGCAGAATGTGGATGTGCTTTTCACTCACAGGGAAAGAAATTAAAAGTTTTCCTCTGAATTACACATTGTGCTCCAAATCTCATAGCCTGCATTCTACAGGTTACAAGTGGTTTTTCTGGTTAACTGCAGATGATGGGCCAGGAAGAGTTGACAGCTCTTCCGAGTGGCTACCTAGCAAATGCTTTCCTGTGATGGTCTCATACATGCGTAGGAAAGCCTTTCCCCTCTGGAACCTAGAATATATGTGTGTAGATACTCCTTAAATACCAAGGGGTAACTTTCACCTTGTGAATTTCCTTTTGCACAAAATGTGTGGATGTGCCTTGTTATATGGGAATATCATGGACACCTACATCAGGTGTTAGGAGTTATGAAAGTTGCTCATGTCTTCAGTTTCAGGAGCTTCCACTACTTCAGTAACACTTTCAAAACTTTCCTCTTCCTTTCCTGCCTGGAAAAGAAAAACAATCACTTACAGATGACACCCAGTGTTTCAAATCATGTGGATAATGGAGAATTAAAAAGAATATAGACCACATTGGTACTTAGGGAATATGATCCATAGAGCCATTTGTTCTCTTCTGTTTTTATTCTCAATCTGATCTACCTTATTTTTAAGTCTCTACTGCATGACTTGTGATATAGTTTCTGATATTTATATGTGTGCGGCTGTTTTGCTTGCATGCGTGATACCTGGGGAGGTCATACAAGGGCATTAGGTCCCTGGAACGGGAGTTACAGATGGTTGTGAGCTGCCCTGTGAGTGTTGGGAACTGAACCTGAGCCTAGGTCCTCTGGAAAAGCAGCCAATGCTCTTAACTGCCAAGTCACTCTCCAGTGCTCTTAACCACCAAATCAGTCTCCTTCATTATGTTTTTTAAATTCATGGACTTTTTGATCTCAATATATATGCAACCACTCCCAGATTAGTCCTAGTGTCATATGATATTTCCCAATGATTGTCTGTTCTTTTCCTTTCCAGAGTTACTCTGACTTTGAGGTAATTAATTCGTTTTTTCCTCTTTCTAGTTTTTCTAGCTAAGCTTGCATCCAGAAATATTTAAGTAAATATTTTAGTTTCTGTTGACTTGAAACTTCATATGAATAAATTAAAACATGCATTTTGGGAGAGTCTGAACCATAGTGGGAACATAAACATCACCTCCTGGCTGGCACCACCTTCAAGACCCAGATCACTATATAACTTATGTTTTAAAGTTGTTAAGGTGCCACCATTCAAATTTATCAAAGTACATTGGGACTATAGGAGCATAGGAGCTTATTAAAACCAAATAAGTAAAGCCAGACTCAAGAACTTATAAAACACACCAGAGGAGGGAAGGGCATGGAGCTCTTCCTGGTACCCCTGTTGACATCACTGAACACTGATGGTGAAGACTTCTACCAACCGCTACTCTGTTTGCCTGAGTGTGTGCCAAGGGAAGGGCAGGAAGGTAATTTTGGTTATCCTGGGAGCTTTATGTTGGTTTGGTCTCCATTCTTGACATGGTCTTTTCAGCTGTCATTCATTTGTCCACCATTCATCTATCTGGGTCTGCTGTCCACTTGTCTGCCCATTCATCTATTTAGAGACTTGGTCCTGTTCTCTCTTACAGGCTCCTAGTTCAATTATTTGCTTCTGAAGTGTGACTCAACTCTGAAGCTCCACCCAACTCTGACCCGGATTCCTGACTTCATAGCAGTAGTGTCTTCTATAGACCAACAGGGTCAGTTATGTGATCCTACAGAGACCCTATGTGTCCCTGTCAGTGTGTCACTTCTGCCTCTGTTAGGCTTCTTTGAAATGTCTTGAACTCTGTTGTAGCAGTTTTGTAACATGTTGAGCATACATGTGTGTGTGTGTGTGTGTGTGTAAAATATACATATTCATAGTAAGATATGTAATGCATGATCTGAGAATTAAAATTAGTAGTTAAAATTGGAGCAAATGAACTTGTGTTTGTTTGTCTTGGTGGGATGCCAAGGAAACTATTTGACAACTATTTGAAACTATTTGAGACTATTTGGCAAATTGCTGTTAGTGAAATTACCATTCTTTGTAAATTTATTGCTATTGAATAAATTCTGACATTTTGGACAGGTACATTTTGGGCAGGACATTTTGGACATTGTATTTATCTACATTTCTGATACAGTGAGCTCACACTTAAATCCTATGATACAACTTCCTGTTATTGTCCAATCATCTTCTTTAATGAGTCATTGTTGTTGCCCTTTAGACATGTGTCCTTCATCTTTCTGAAGACTCTCTTGGCACAGCCATATCCACTGGAAACAGTGAGAGTCATGAAGCCAGCATAGCTGTTTGACACAGTTCCTGAGCCAAACACAGCTATCACCTCTCACTTTTGGTTTTGGTCTATTCTTGTTGCATTCTTGGGGGACTTTGTGTATTATGATTCATTTTATTTCTTTTTCCAGGAAAATTATGTGTGAGTCTCTTTAGGACAGTCTTAAACATACTACCCCTTCCTTCCGCTTATTTTCCTGATTTGGAAGTCTTCTTTATGCCCTGGAGATTGTGATAAGCACAAAGACACTAGAAATTTCTTTATGAGGCCATGACTCCAGGATCTTCTTGGTATAGCTGCCCCTAAGCAAACTTAGGACCAGAATAATCATATCAGTAGAAACTTAGAAGTGGCAAGCCCTGGCTGGCTATGAAAATTGGCATTAGATCAGAAGCCTCCTTCTACAAGACACTGAGAGCTTTCTGAAAATGCAGTTTATAAAATAGGGGTAGTAGTGGTTATACAGGGTACACCTCTCCAGGAAAAAAGAACTCAGTAATAAAGTTAGATTGGTTAAATTGACCTTTTGCCTGCATAATAGATTGTATAAATAATGAAGGGATATAAGAGAAAGGAGTTAGGTCTCAGGATTTGCCATTCATAAAATGCCTAGCACTTTGAAATCACAAATACTGCCAGCCTAGAAACAGGTTGTCGTATCTTAACTATGATCTATAGATTCTTTGAAACAAGGCTATGGGGCTGATAATAAAAATAAAAATCTGTTCTTATCTGTACTTGCTAACTGTAATTAAACTTGCAACCTTGGACATGTAATGAAAAATCAAACACATATCCAGAGGTAAAATGATATATGATCTATATTTCTTGGACAACCACAAGTCTGTTTTGGTTTCATGAAATCTGAATAGTTTGATTGCTAGTCATTCAGGGCTGCAAGATTCTCCTGACTGCCATGCCTGACTCATTCTTCCTTCAATGGCTTGAGTCCTTACTTCCTCTCAGGGACCTGTCAACTACTGGAACTGACCCCAGGTACTTTTTTTTTTTCTTTAAACCAATGTATTTTATTTATTCATGTTAGTCCTGCTGCAACTTGATGTACCAAGGGAGGTTGGTACCTATGGGGTAGCACTTTCTTTTTGAAACATCACCTTTGTTCTCTCCTTACAAGACTACAGTTCCTGAGTGTTCTTTTCAAGTCACATGTTGTCTTAGGGCTTCTATTGCAGTGAAGAGATCATGGCAACTCTCATAAAGGGAAACATTTAATTGGGGATGGCTTATACAGTTCAGAGTTTAGTCCATTGTCATCATGATGGGAGACATGGTGGCATGCAGGCAGACATAGTGCTGGAGAAGGAGCCAAGGGTTCTATATCTGGATCAGCAGGCAGCAGGAAGAGAGAGAGTGCCGCTGGCCTCCCTGGAGCATCTGAAACCTCCAAGCTCACTCCCCACCCCAGTGACACGCTTCTCCCAGCAAAGCTATACCTACTGCAACATGGCCACTCTCTGTTACTCTATAGGGGCTATTTTCATAGAAACTGTCACACATGTCATTATTTTTGTTCCTTGTATTTCAGCTATTGTTTGAAACAGGGTATCTTAGATAGCTGTTAGACTATTTTAGATAAATGTTAGGTAATTTAAATCAATTTTGTTACTGTTATGAATTTTAATGTAAATACCTGTGTTTTCCAATGGTCTTAGGTGACCCCCATGAAAGGGTCATTTGAGTCTTCAGAGGGGTTGTGACTCATGGGCTGAGAATCACTGATTTAAATAATTTCGTCTTGCTCTGGGAGAGGTGGATGCTGCTGTCTCTCTGGAGACTCGTTTATACTAGTTATATGGAATCTGTTTCCCTTGGAGCTTGCCTCTGATGTATCTACACATTTTCACTGTTTTCTGATTCCTAGATCTTCTTCCTAAGGCTGATTACCCTCCAGGGCTAAGCATAATTGCTCAGCCAGTCATTAGACAGAGGTAATACTAAACACATCTTGTTGTGGCCCAAATTACAGTCCTCAAAATATATACATCAAAATCTTAGCCACTGGCATCTTGGAATGTAAAACTATTTGGGGATAAGGTCTTTAAAGGGTCAACACAATTATAAAAATAACATTTTGCTGGCCCGTAGTCCAATGTGACTAGTATATATAGAAGATACTAGAACACAGACTTGTCCAAGGAAAGACCTTGTGAAGACACTGAAAGCCAAGGAGAGGGGCTTTAGACGGAACTAATCCTGCAGCACTTTGGTCTTGAACTTCTAAACTAGAATTTTGAGAAAATAAATTTTCTTGTTTAAGCTACATAATTTATGGTACTTTTCTGTGGCAGAACTAGAAGCTTAAAACATACCTTCAGTCAATAAAGGCTCTGAGAAATGTTTGTAAAGTTTGGGCTGTTTATCTTATACTCTGGCTTTTCCTTTACTTTTTTGGAAGCTTTTTATGAGCCAAGGTGGAACGCTCAGTAGGACTGTCTCTAGTTTCCTTAGTGCATGCAGAGCTATGAACATGTTTACATTTTTTTTTTTTCAGACACAGGGATGACCAGCTATATCAGAACAGTTGACAGTGGTGACTGCCTTCTCTGGACATCTCTGCTGAGTTTCTGACAATTTTATGTCCCAACAGTAATATTGTCTCCTATAATCCCAGCTGGACCGAGTGTCTTGGTCTTACCTGCCTGTTTGCTATTAAACTCTCTGCCGTTTCAGTAACACTCTCCCATCTTCCATGCCCACCCCCACCCCACAAAGAAACTTTCTATGTTATGCCTCAGGCAAGACTGCTGATCTCACCACTTACTTCACAATTGAACTTAAGGGCTGGAGGAATTAGGTACAATGGTTAATCCTAATGTGCAACAAGGGGATTTAGAACCATTGAGGAGATCCACTACTCATTATTTTGGTGTGTTTTCAGAGAGGGTTAGCTGAGGGAAAATCTACCCCCAGTGTGAATGGCATCATACTGTGGGCTGACTCTGGACTGTGTAAAAGGAAGCAAGCAAGCTGAGCACCAGCATCTGCCTCTCTGCATACTGGGTGTGAATGAATGTGTGTTTTTTAGCTTTCTGTGTCTGCGTATGTATATGCGTATGTGTGTTTACTGTGTTTAGGTATATGTGTGTTTCGTTCAAATGTGTGGAGGCAATGAGAACCATACTAAGGAAAGAGTCACCTTTTATATATCTGTTTTTAATTTTTAAATTTATAGTTTCATATTTTACTCTTGTCATTTTGTTTTAAACCTATATTTATGGCAAAAGAAAACAAAAGGTAAAGGAAACATTACGGGTTCCTTCCAGTCTGTCTGGGCTGGAGTCCAGAGCAGACCTTGGGTGCAAGCTCGCCAGTCCCACAACACCCAGATGAATCTCCACTCCCAGGCACTCTGACACACCCAGGATCAGAGGTGAGCAGGAACCAACATATGTCCCAACACTGGGAGTAACTGGGATCAGCGGCACCAGGCACACAGGAACTCCTCCAGCCCAGTGACTCCGGTTCCTTCCGGTCTGTCTGGGTTAGTGTTCTGAGCAGACCTTGGGCACAAGCTCTGCAGCCAGTCCCACAACTCACAGAGAAAGCCACATTCCCAGGCGATTTAACAACCCCAGGATCCCAGGATCCCAGAATCACAGGATCACAAAGTCAGCTTGATTCTGAGGCATTCTGACACAACCAGGATCACAGGAAGGACAGGCTCCAGTCAGATTTAGCAAGGGCAGGTAGCACTAGAGTTAACCAGATGACGGGGGGCAAGCATAAGAAAATAAACAACACAAACCAAGGTCACTTGCCATCATCAGAACCCAATTCTCCCACCGTAGCAAGTCCTGGACACACCTTCACACTGGAAATGCAAGATTCAGATTTAAAATCACTTATCATGATGATGATACAGGACCTTAAGAAAGACATAAATAGCACCCTCAAAGAAATACAAGAGAACACAGGTAAAGAGCTAGAAGCTCTTAGAGAGGAAACACAAAAATCCCTTAAAGAACTACAGGAAAACATAAACAGGTGAAGGAAATGAGCAAAACCATCCAGAACCTAAAAATGGAAATAGAAACAATAAAGAAATCAGAAAGAGAGACAACCCTGGAGATACAAAACCTAGGAAAGAAATTAGGAGCCATAGATGCAAGCATCACCAACAGAATGCAAGAGATAGAAGAGAGAATCTCAGGGGCAGAAGACACCTTAGAAAACATTGACACAACAGTCAAAGAAAATGCAAAAAGCAAAAAGCTCCTAACCCAAAACATCCAGGAAACCCAGGACACACTGAGAAGACCAAAACTAAGGATAATAGGTATAGAAGAGAGTGAAAACTCCCAATGTAACTGGCCAGTAAATATCTTCAACAAGATTATAGAAGAAAACTTCCCTAACCTAAAGAAAGAGATGCCCCTGAACATACAAGAAGCCTACAGAACTCCAAATAGACTGGACCAGAAAAGAAATTCCTCCCGTCACATAATAATCAAAACACCAAATGCACTAAACAAAGAAAGAATTTTAAAAGCAGTAAGGGAAAAAAGACAAGTAACATATAAAGGCAGGCCTATCAGAATTACAGCAGATTTCTCACCAGAGACTGTGAAAGCTAGAAGATCCTGGGCAGATGTCATACAGGCCCTACAAGAACACAAATTCCAGCCCAGGCTACTATACCCAGCAAAACTCTTCAATTACCATAGATGGAGAAAACAAGATATTCCATGACAAAAAAAATTTACACAATATCTTTCCACAAATCCAGCCCTACAAAGGATAATAGATGGAAAACATCAACATAAGGAGCAAAACTACACCCTAGAAGAAGCAAGAAGGTAATCTTTCAACAAATCCACACAAACCTAACTCCACCTTTTACAACAAAAACAACAGGAAGTTACAATTACTTTTTCTTAATATATTAATTTGAAATTTAAATTACCAACATATCCTAATCAATTGAAATCCAATAATATGAGGAATTGGAAATTTGTTGATTGTCATCCAATGCCCTCTCTAATTTGGTAATTGGAGAAATAGGTCCAACATTGTACAATCTATATACACTGTCAGCTTGTATGTTTGTGACAGTGTCTGGCTGTGTACAACATAAGGGTCTTCAAATCTTGCTTCTTCTATCTCAGCCTCTCTATTAGTAGTATTGTTTATTTCATGTTTTTACACTATACTATGGTTTTCAGAACAGCTTATATATTTCAAAAGTATCTATATACCCAAAAGAAACATAGATGATTAGCTAGGGAGGTTGCTTATAAGAGAACAACAAAGTGAGACTGAATGCTTTGCTTGACATTTGTAACTCTTATAACAAGTTTGAAGAAGAGGACTTTATAAGTCACTCTTTCTCTGAGATGAATGCTTTTCCAAACTGTCACAGTTAACGAACCAAATTCTTACCCTCACCTAATGTCTGTGCCACCCTCCAAGCAGAACCATTGTTCATTGAGACAGTTGGTGAATGACTTTATGGATAGACCATCTTAATACCTACACCATTTTTTAAATGAATGTAACCTGTTCTCTGTGGGCTGAGAATGAAGTCACTCAAGTCAAATAGCTTTGACCATAGCAGGAAGTCTGTATCCAAAAATCGAGCCTACAATTCATTTCTTGGTACAGCAGAACTGTCAACTCTCAGCTTAGGTATGATGGAAGTAAAATCCTTTGGTGATGTGAGGGTCATTGAAATACAGCCTTATTACAATGAAACCC
>NW_022196904.1:142307598-142357326 GCF_008632895.1 Mastomys coucha
AATTCAGATAAATTGAAATCATGTAACTTTTCTCATCATAATGCAATAAAAGTTTTTTAAAAAAAAAAGAAAAGAAAAAAAAGGAAACATTACACATTATATTATTATTAGTTCCAGACAGTTGTCGATTGACACATATGTCCTTAAGTTTGGGTACTAGGAACCAAGGCCCTTGAATTGCTAGAGGAAACACTTACCAAATATGCACAACCAGAGATGGAGTATGTGAGCGCAATCCCGAATTCCAAGGGGTAAGAGCACAACAAAATACGGGACACTTCCCTTCCCAGCTTCTGAAACCAAGAGACAGGGAGAGATGATGGATCATTATTTTTAGTGTGTGCCCACCCAACAGGACCCTAGAGTAAGATTCAAAGAGAGGAAGGAACACAGGGGCAGGTGACCTTCTTTTCCTGTTTGATTTCCCAGAGCATTTTTGGTTGTTTGCCTTCAGCTTCATTTGTCATAGTTTTATTCTTCCCAATGCATCATTGTTTAGAGCTTCTGCATCTCATCGTCACGGCTGAGCTTTTCTGTCACACCTCTTGCAACTTTTTAGGCTCATGAATGTCTTCATTATCTAAACTCTTCAGCTAACTTGGTTATTTATTATTATGAAGATGGTGGAGATGGTGGTGGTGGTGTGTGTACATCCGTGCCATGGTGTTCATCTGGAGGTCTAAGGACAACTACCAGGAGTTGCTTTCCCTCCTTCCACTATGGGTTCCGAGATTGAACTTAGGTCACCAGGTCTATGAGGAAAGGCAAGTGTTTTTCCCTGCTGAGCATCTAGTTGGCCCAGTTTAAAAAGTTATTATTAGTTTTTGTTTTATTTTCTTGTGTGTGTATTTTATGCATGTGTGTATTATGTAACTGTGCAAATGTGTGGCTGTATGTGTACATGAATGTGCGTGCTTGAAGAAGCTCATCTAAGACTGATGTTAGGAATCATCTGTGATTATTTTTCCACCTTATTAGATGAGGTAGGGCCTCTCAATCAAACCCAGAACTCTCTAATGTGTCTTGCTAGCCAGTTTGTTCTTGACATTCCCCATATCTGCCTTCCCAGGCTGAAATTACAGGTGAGCTGGCATTTATGTGTGTCCTCTGGATCTAACTCTTGTATCTAACACACCTGAACAACAAGCTCTTTGCCACTAACCTAACTCACCAGCCCCCAGCCCCTGGTTGCCTCTTGGAGGTTGAAGATAATACCACACATTTAGTACACAGGATTCAGGTTATTTAAGCTAGGCTAACCCAAAATCCCCTTTTTCGTCTTCTAGCTTTCATAGTACAAACAGCCATGTGAGGGAAGCTATGAATTTTCTGTCCAGCTGTGATAACTATGAACAACAATGATGACCAAAAAGGCAAGATATCCTTAAAAGGTGCAAATGTGGCACTTACATGCTGGCTGTAACAAACAGCTGTCTAACTGGTCTTAAGGCTGCTCAACAGGAAGGGAAATCATGCCTGGTCCCTGGAACCTAGTCAGCTTTGCCCAGGGCTAGTGAGACCATGGATCTTACAAGAGAACCTATTACCATTGCTTTACTAGACTAGTGTAATTCCTAACTATATTCTAAAATTTATCCTTATACCCACTATTAAGTGTAGCTACCACTCCCCATCAAACAAGCTTCTCTTTATAGCAAATAGAAACCATCATAGAAAACCACAACTCCATTCAATGCAGAGCTCAAGGGATCATGGGGAGTTCAGTATCAGGGGGTACATCTCTAACCCAACTTCTGCACCCAAGGCTGAAGAAGAGGGAGTGGAAAGACTGTAAGAGCCAGAGAACCAGGAACTGTGGCATGAGACTGTGTTTGCCAGAAATGGCTGCATAAACAAGACCTAAATAATGCCAATGACGACAGGCATGTTAGTAAAGAAGGATGGAATCTCACAGGTTCCCACCCTTAGACAAAGAACTACAGACTGCCAATGACTGTTGAGAAAGGAAGAATTAGCCTCTCTCAGATATGAGCCCCTTAACTGGCCATCCAACACAAAATGGCCAGCCATGAAATCATATACACACAAATAACAAAAATGGATTCAGCAGGCTATATTATATATTTATGCATCTCTCTTTCTATATGTAAATAAAGAAAAATATTCCACTCATTTAAGAGAAAGTGTGTGTGTGTGTGGGGGGGTGTCAGGGACTAGAGAGAGAAAAGAGGAGGAAATGGTGTAATTCTATTTTAGTTAAAAATATCTTTAAAAGATTTATTTTTATTTATATGTATGTGTGCATATATACACACACACATGTTCAGGTGCCTGCTGAGGCCAAAAGAGGGGCTCAGATTCCTTGGAGATGAAGGGGAGCTCATAATATCCTGGTTGTGAGCCACCCAACATAGATGCTGGGAACCAACCTGAGGCTGAGGCATACACAGGAGCAGAAAGTACTCTTAACCACTGAGCCATCTCTCTGGCATTGATACATTTTTTTTTCATTCTTGAGACAGGGTTTCATGTAGCCCAAGTGGGCCTGGAACTTACTGTGTGTCCCAGGATGACCCAGAACTCTTGATCTTTTGTCTCACTTTCCTGAGCGATTTGGTGACAGACAGGCACCAACAAGCTGGCTCAAGTGTGGGAGCTTTTCTTTTCTGGCACTAATATTTGTTAGTCTGAGGTTTTTTCTTTTCTGGTGAGGATTGAGTGGATTGACCTCAGCTCAGATTCATCAGTTGGGAGACGAGTGCTGTTTGTTCTAGTTAGGGATCTTTCCAAGATGTCCAACAGCTGGCTACATCAGCTCTATCAGGCTCTCCAGCTAGCTGCATCAGCTCTGTCAGGCCCTCCATTGCTCTTCTCATCCTCCTTTATCACTGCATGCCCTATCAAGCCTGAGTTTTTCTGTACGATGAATCATTCTGGGATCTGGCTCCACCCATTGCAGTCCTCAATTGTGCTGTTTCTCCCAGCTTGCCTGCTCAGTTAGGTACCATTTCCTGCAAATCTCACCTCTCATCAACTCCAGCATGCTGCTCAGGATCTGTGCTTTGTCACCTTCTTTGGGACACTGGGTAAGCCATCTACTATTATTGTCACCCCTTCCATGGTGAGCTGAGCACAGAGCAGTGTAATATTTATGGTGACTATGCATTGAACATAGAGTATGGGGCTTTGGTAATTGCTGAGCTCTTTGGCAATGGTACTCATTTCTTCACTGCTGCTTTGATGAGGAAACCAAGGCTTGGAAGAGAGCCGTGACCTGCTCAGGCAATACGCCCACGAATCGTGCATCATTGGCTTCAGTGTAGATAGCTTAATTTCAGAGCTTCCAGTTTTACTTACTAGGCTGTTTGAGGAGGCAGCAAAACCAAAACTGTATTTGTCTCATCAAATAATCTCAACCTCTGAGATTATCATTTCTCACCAGTTGGTGATGATAGGTACTCTGTTAGAAAATGTTCTTCATTTTTTTGAGTGGATAACCTTGTCTCTGCATTTCTGTCATGTTTGCATTTGTGTGAGATGGAGAGCTCTACCAATTTCAGATCTACATTAGATCAGCTAGGCTCCTCCCTGAGTCTAGCAAGGAAGGAAGCTGGTCTCAGATGCCTCTTGGATAGGAGGCTGAGCTTCTTCTAGGCCTTCTTCCATGTTTGTGTCTAGGGATGGGATAGCTTCTGGTGGCCCTTTGCATTCTAGAGGTAAGTATATGGAAGGTGTCCAACAAATGAACAATCATTTCTAGAAAAGTTAAAGGCATTTCTTTAGCATTTTATGGGAATAATAAACTATAGTGTCCATGACCTATTCAATTAATTCTCTCCATGTCCAAATAGCACTAAATTATATCATAGCAATGTTTTCTTGAGGTGTAAAGACAGAGAATACCATTTAGTATATCAGGACTGGATGTAAAAACATCATTTAGATTGGTATTCGAAAAGAGTATTCCAGGTCTTTTATTTTTTATCCTTTGGGGTTTTTTAATTCAGCAGTTACACCAGTATTTTGAGTCTAGTATAGGCTGTTGTTTTGCATTTTCTAGTTTCATCACTCATTTTCTTTTTTATTTCTTTCCAAGTAGCTGGAAACCTCTCAACTCCTGCCTCCATTTCCACCATGGGACTTCCACCAGGTTTCCATATAAGCCTTTAGGTGTCATCATTGCTAAGGAGTACACATAAGAGATGTCAAGGGCATATAAAAACTGTGTTTAGCCAGGAAGTGGTGGCACACACCTTTAATCCAAGTACTTGGGAGGCAGAGGCAGGCAGATTTCTGAGTTCCAGCCTGGTTTACAGAGCGAGTTCCAGGACAGCCAGGGCTACAGAGAAACCCTGTCTCGAAAAACCAAAACCCAAAAGCAACAACAACAACAACAACAACAACAACAACAACAAACCTGTGTTTCAATGGGTACGTAGGTTGACATGTGCACTCTCTTCTCCATAAGTAAAGGATAGCTTCAAAACAAGGCAGAGGCCAATCTAAAGGTAGCTCAAAGGTAGCTTATCTCATGGGGGAAGATGGTTCAGTGGGTAAAGCACTTGTAGTGTATGCAAACATTATGTCTATGTATTATCAATAGATCTTCTATTTACCTATCAGATTTTTATATATCCATCTTTTTTATCATCTCCCTATATATCTATGCATGTGCCTATCTATGTATTAATATGTATGGTTTATGTATCTATCTTCTATCATGTAGCAATCATATTTTAATCTACTGTTATCTATCTAATTTAGTATCTATTTTTATACCAATACCTGTGTTTTAATGTATATAAATATATCTATCTTTCTCTCTATATATACATCTTTCCTGTATATGAATGTATGCATGGTATATATATTTTATATTATCTGTCACCCATTTTGCTGCTATTTATACTTATATATTAACCTCAATCAGTTTGGAAGATTCTGAGTAAGTAAAAGAATGATGAAGTGCAAGACAATTTGTTTTTCTCTGTGAATAGTTTAAAATTAAATGAATAATTAATGGAGTCCTCTTCTTTATGGAACCATAACAATGTGACTAACCTATGCTTCAGATATTTAAATAGATCAATAGGAGAGAATTGAAATCCTAAAGACTTTCAGTGAGCACCAAGCAGTTAAGGGCTGTTTCCGTGTCACCGTACAGATCCCCGTGGCCCAGAAATGAAACTTAATCAGATTTCAATGGTCCTTGTTTGCCAAGGTGTGCTGTTGTAGAATATCTAGTGATTGGCAGGCTAAGCATTTGTTCTAGCTCTTAGTTCTTGCCTTTTCTCTCTGGTACTCTGAGATCCAACTCAATTTTTTAAATTAGATATTTTCTTTATTTACATTTCCCCTTTCTCCCTTTCCCCTCCAAACCCCTTCTATACCATCTTCTCTCCCCTTGCTCACGAACCTACCCACTCCTTCTTCCCTGTCCTGGCATTCCCCTACACTGGGGCATCGAGCCTTCACAGGACCTAGGGCCTCTCCTCTCATTGATGTCCAACAAGGCCATCCTCTGTTACACATGCAGCTAGAGCCATAGGACCCTCTATGTGTACTCTATGTGGTTGATGGTTTACTCCCTGGGAGCTCTGGGGGTACTTGTTAGTTCATATTGTTGTTCCTCCTATTGGGCTACAAGCCCCTTCAGCTCCTTGGGTCCTTTCTCTAGCTCCTCCATTGGGGACCCTGTGCTTAGTCCAATGGTTGGCTGTGAGCATCCACTTCTGTTTTTGTCAGGCACTGGCTAAGCCTCTCAGGAGACAGCTATATCAGGCTCCTCCAGCAAACACTTGTTGGCATCCACAATAGTGTCTGGTTTTGGTGATTGTATATAAGATGGATCCCAAGGTGGGGCAGTCTCTGGGTGGCCTTTCCTTTAGTCTCTGCTCCACACTTTGTCTCTGTATCTCCTCCTGTAGGTATTTTGTTCTCCCTTCTAAGAAGGACAGAAGTATCCACATTTTGGTCTTCCTTCTTCTTGAGCTTCATGTGGTCTGTGAATTGTATCTTGTGCATTCTGAGCTTCTAGGCTAATATACACTTATGAGAGAGTGCAGACTATGTGTGTTCTTTTGTAACTGATTTGCCTCACTCAGGATGATATTTTCTAGTTCTACTCATTTGCCTAAGAATTTCATGAATTCATTGTTTATTTTTTATCTCTTCACTGTCTCTTTTTTTATTAGATATTTTATTTACATTTCAAATGATACCTCCTTTTCCAGTTCCCCCTCTGAAAAAACTCCTGTTCCCTCCCACCTCCCCCTGCTCACCAACCCACCCTTTCCCACTTCCTGGCCCTGGCATTCCCTACACTGGGGTATAGAACCTTCACAGACCAAGGTCCTCTCCTCTCATTGATGACTGACTAGGCCATCCTCTGAAACATATGCAGCTGGAGCCATGAGTCCCACTATGTGTACTCTTTGGTTGGTGGTTTAGTCCCTGGGAGATCTGAGGGTACTGGTTGGTTCATATTGTTGTTCTTCCTAAGGGGCTGCAAACCCTTCATCTCCTTGGGTCCTTTCTCTAGCTCCTTCATTGGGGACCCTGTGCTCAGTCCAATGGATGGCTGTAAGCCTCTACTTTTGTATTAGTTGGGCACTGTCAGAGCTTCTCAGGAGACAATTATATCGGGCTCCTGTCAGCCAGCACTTGCTGGCATCCACAATAGTGTCTTAGATTTGGTGATTGAATATCGGAAGGATTCCCAGGAGGAGCAGTCTCTGGATTGTCCTTCCTTCAGACTCTGCTCCATAGTTTGTCTCTGCAACTCCTTCCATGGGTATTTTGTTCCCCCTTCTAAGAAGGATCAAAGTATCCACACTTTGGTCTTCCTTCTTGAGTTTCTTGTGGTTTGTGGATTGTATTTAGGATATTCTGAGCTTCTGGGCTAATATCCACTTATCAGTGAGTGCATACTATGTGTGAATTCATTGTTTTTAATAGATGAGTAGTACTCCATTGTGGAAATGTACCACATTTCCTGTATCCATTCCTCTGTCAAGGGACATCTGGGTTTTTTTCAGCTTCTGGCTATTATAAATGAGGCTGCTATGAACATAGTGGAGCATGTGTCCTTATTACCTGTTGGAGCATCTTCTGGGCATATGCCCAGGAGGGATCCAACTCTGCCTTATGACTTCAGAATTTATTCTGAACTGGTTAAGTAACTCTGCCGTTATCATAGGTGGACCATGACAGATATCCGAGGATGAGGGCAAATTAGTTCAACAGGTGGCAAGGCACTCAGGGGAGGAGAAGTCTGCTCCATGTGTGTATGCTAATACATTCCCAGGGCATCATTATCATTCTGCAGTTCAAAAATCATTGAATTTGCATATCTGCAATGCATTCAAATTGATTCCTAAATGAGAAACTTGGAAATTAAATAAGCACATATAATGGCTATGTGCCTATGCTCCAGTACATGTTATTTCAGGATCTGGGGGAATTTGCAGAGACTGAATTGCACAGTTCTTTTGCACAGATAGACGTTTTCATGTTACTTCAGAAAAGCTATAGGAACTCTTTCCCTTTATCAAATGGAGTCAGTTTCTGTTTTAAACGTAGGACAAGAAGTAAGATGGGAGGATGAATAATTAGCTGCCTGGATGCCTAGAGAGCAAGTGGGTTTTAGAGACTCTGCACAAATGGACTGGGGTATTATAAAAATTAGTTTTGCTTAGACTTTAATTTTTCTAATTTAATATAAGTATGAGGAAAGCAAACTGGGGTCAGTTATGAGAAAGGAACTAGGAGCCTAGAGGAAAGAGGTTGCTGTGATTGTTCTGTGACATATGTAATGACGACCGGGTGGAACTGAATTGGCTGTTACCTCTTTTTCTTTTTACTTTAAAAATAATGTTTTTATTAGCATATAATAATTATTTTTCCTCAGTGCTAATACTTTATTTTTTTGTTTTTATTGAAAATAAATTTCTCTCTCACATAATAATACATCCTGACCATAGTTTCCTCTCAGTCCACTCCTCCCAACTCCCCTCTAATTCCCCTATCTCCCAGATCCACTCCCCCTCCACATCCACTTAAAAAAGAACACACCTCCAAGAGACAATAAGCCAACATTATAAAACAAAATAAAGTAAGGTAAGGCAAAAGCCTTCATATCAAGACTGGTCAAGGCAACTGATTAGGAGGAAAAGAGTCCCAAGAGCACAAGAAAGAGTCAAAGACAAACCCGCTCCCACTGTTAGGAGTCCCACAGAGCACCAAGCTAACAGCCACAACAAATACATAGAGGACCTTTTGTAGACCTTTGCAGGCTCCATGATTGCACTTCAGTCTCTGTGTGCCCACATGAGCTGGGATTAGTTGAGTCAATGAGTTGTGTTCTCCAGGTATCTCCATCCCGACTCCTATAACATTCTTTCTCTTCTGTAAGGTCACCCTGAGCTCCAGGGGGAAGGACCCAATGGACACCTCCAATTAAGTCTCTATTAGAATAATGTCTGGCTGTGGGTCTCTGCACCTGCTCCCATCTGCTGCTGGAGGAAGCCTTACAGATGACAACTAGACAAGACGCTGATCTATGAGTATAGCAGAATAAGAAATCATTTCATTGATGTTTTTGTTTGTTTTGTTTTGTTTTTGGCCAACAGTGTTTGGTTCTATCCTAGGTCTTTAGGCTATCCAATCTTTTCTTCCTGGCCATTGGGGCAGTGCTGATCATGGGCTTCCTATCATGGCACAGGCCTCAAGTTAAATCAAACATTGGGTTGGCTACCTCACAAGATTTGGGCCACCATTGCCCCAGCACATCTTTCAGGCAGGATAGATTGTAGGTCGAGGGTTTTGTGGCTGGGTTGGTATCTGTTTTTCTTTTCATAACCTGAAGATTACCTAGCTTTCTGCACCTAACAGGCTACAATGTACGGATGAAGGCTCCATGCAGGTACCAGCTCTACCTCTCAATGAGCTTTGTGGATGTTGTCCTTGGCAATGGCTCCCCACTGTCAGTTTATGCAGTAGCCCTCTGTCCTAGCATCAGACTGGGAAGTTTAGGAATCTCTACAGGACCACCTCTGCCAACAATTCAACCAAATACAACCCAGTTCCAACACTGGAAGCCTTGTCCGGCTACGTTCATTTTCTTGCAAATTTCATGATATTTTTTAACAGATGAATAATACTCCATTTTGTAAATGCACTACATTTTATTTCTCCTCCAGGTGAGAAGCATCCAAGTTGTTTCCGGCTTTTGGCTATTATGAATAAAGACACAATCTTTGAGCAAGTGTCCTTGTGATAGGGTGGAATATAGTTTAGGTATATGCCCAAGATTTGAGGGGGATCAATTTCTATTTTTCTGAGGAACTACCATATTGATTTCCATAGTGGCTGTACAAGTTTACACTCCCTCCAGCAGTGAAGGAGTGTTGCACTTGCTACACATTCTTGCCAGCATGAGCTGTCACTTACGTTATTGATCTTATCTATTTTTGATAGTGTATGAAGAAATCTCAGAGTTGTTTGAATTTTTATTTCCTTGATGGCTAAGAATGTTGAATAACTCTTTAAGTGTTTCTCAACCATTTGAGTTTCCACTGCTGAGAACTCTCTGTTGAGATCTGTACTACAGTTTTTAATTGGATTATTTGGCTTGTTGATGTTTAGTTTCTTGAGTTCTTTATTTTGGATACTAGACATCTATTAGATGTGGAGTTGGTAAAGATCTTTTCCCATTCATCAGGCTGCCTGTTTGTCATATTAATGTTGTCTTTTTCTGTATAAAAGCTTTGCAGTTTCATAAAGTCCCACTGTTCATCTTTGCAATTGAGTGGTCAATGTTCTGTTCAGACAGATGTCTCCTGTGCCAATGCATTCAAAGTTATTCTCCACTTTCTTTTCTATCAGATTCTGTGTATCTGGTTTTATGATGAAGTCTTTAATTTACTTGGACTTGAGTTTTGTATGGGGTCATAAATATGGGTCTTTTTGCATTCTTCTACATGCAGACATCCTGTTAGACCAGCATCATTTGTTAAAAATGCTTTCTTTTTTTTCCAATGTGTGTTTTGGTTTCTTTATCAAAAATCAGGTGTCCATAGGTGTGTATATTTATGTCTGGGTCTTCTTCTGTTTGATTCCCTTAATCAATATATTTATTTATGTAAGTACTTCATGGTTTTTATTACTATAGCTTTGTAATAGAGCTCGAGATCAGGGACAGTGATACCTCTGTTGTCAATTTTTCAGGATTGTTTTAGCTGGTGCTAAAACAATTGTTTTAACCTGGGTGCATTATCTTCCTATATGAAGTTGAGAATTATTCTTTCAAGGTCTGCAAAGAATTGTGTTGGAATTTTGATTGGGATGGAACAGAATCTATAGATTGCTTTGTGTAGGATGACCACTTTTACTATGTTAATACTACTGATATATAAGCATGGGAGATCTTTCTATTTTCTGATGATTCTGAGTTCTAAGTCAATACAACTCAAATAAATCTCTTGTGTTATCAACAAGGCTATTCACATTTACTATAGTATGTTACATTATATTTCTATGTAGTTATGTCTGGAGTAAGACTGATACACATTTAGCAGTGAGATGCTAAAGCAAAATCCACATAACATGCAAGTGTAGGTCATCAGGAATGACTAGGCACCCGTGGTTTATACACATGTGGTAAGAGCAGAGCTCTCTTCCTGGTTTGATGAATGGCTTAGTGGTCCAGGAATGTACTCTTTTTGTATTAAGATGCCACCAGTGGAGAGACTAAGAGGCTCAGCCAGTTAAGTGCTTGCATTGCAGGCAAGACAGAGAAGAAAGGAGAGGGAGAGAAAGAGGTGGGGTATGTGTAGGGGTAGTGAGAGTGCATACTCTGTTGAGGAGGCAGAGATAGGCTGGTGCCTGTGCTCACTAGGCAGATAGCCTAGCCTATTTGGAAAGCTTGAGGCTAATGGCCCTATCTCAAAAATCAAAGATAGACAGTGCCTGAGAAATGACACCTGAAGTTATTCTCTGGCCTGCACACATCATATATATATACATGCGAGACACACACACACACACACACACACACACACACACACACACACATAGGTGTGTGTCTCAGGGACCACCTTGGAAGAGGAGACAAACAGCTCATTAAGAGGCAGAGATCACAGAGGACCAACATCTTTGGGTCTTCTGAACAGGCTGGGGTTGCTGGACTCACAAACTCACAGCACCTGTGTTTTCCTGAACAAGATGCACACATGATCAAACCGATCAATATTCCAGTATGGAAGAGGTTGGGGAGAGGCAGCTCAAGAGTCTCCTTCCCTAACTGAGGGTCAACTGAAAGTTCACAGCTTCAGGGCAAGGAGAGTCAGTTTTCTTTAAGGGTGTATAGCCCTAGGGAGATCAGTCACACTCCAGGGGATGGCCTCACACCTGTAAGCACAAGGGCAGCACAAAATAGTCTCCACAGGTTAGTGAAATAAACAGAACACAAACAATAAAATTGGAATAGGGAGATGGAGGTGGATCTGAACGGAGTTGGGGGAAGGTGGGTGGTAAATAGAATCAAACTATATTGTACAAAAACTTTCAAAGAATAAAGTATCATTACAAACGTAAAAAGAAAGATGTTTCTGTAGAATCAGTTACTTACTGCTTGTCCATAATTTCTATATGACACAGAACGGAAATGAGCCAATTCCACTATTGTTAGGCTGGCTGCAACGATCGTAATAACTATGCAGAGTATGTTCAGGGACATAGTACAGAAAAGCTGAAAAGGAGACATGGAAATCAACGTACAACATTCAGAATAAGTACTTCGGATCTATTTTAATATTTGTTTATCTGTTTGTTTTTGTTTTACTTTAAAAAAATCTAGCTCAAACTTGTGTGTAGTTTGGGAAGCTTTCAAAATGTGCTTATGGTTGCCATTGTTTCTCAAAGCCTTTGTATTTTATAATCGTGTGAGTCAGCTGTAAAACTGCTTGTAGAAATAAACTCAAACAGAAGTTAGTATGTTTGAATCCTTGGTTTTTATTAGCTGGGGACATCTGTCAATATGGCAGATATCAGAACTTTTTTCGTTTTTGGTTTTTTTTTCTTTAGATTTGAGATTTTATTTATTTATGCTTATGGATGTTTTGCCTAGATGCTTGTCAGTGTATCACACGCATGCAGTGAACAGAAGAGAACCGAAGAGGGCTCGAAGCTGAATTTCAAATGGCTCTGAGCTACCATGTTGGTGCTGGGGAATGAACCCGAGTCCTCTGAAGGAGCAGTCGCTGCTCCTAACTCCGGAACCATCTCTCCATTCCCAGAGTTCTTAATGTGCAAAAACTTAAGATAAAATCAATTGATTTCTAAGGTGTCTTTCAAGTCTAAAATTCTAATATTTTTATTTCTAAACATTTGCCACTCACACCATGGACAGATTTTTTTTTCTTGGAAAATTCCCTACTTTGATACAAAGTACAACCATATTCCCAAAGTGGATAGACCAGAAAATGAACTATTAAAGTACGGTAATGTTCACATAGAAGAAAGACTTTAGATCCTATAAACAAATTAAATAACACTGTTCAGGCAATGGTTAAGAGTAGAAATTCAAACAAAATTATTATTTAAAATGAGATGTTTTTGCAGAAGGTCATTGTGATTGTTAACTAGTGTAACCAGTCTATATTAAGTAATCTGACCTCAGGTTTTTATTTCCCTCATTTATTTTTTTAGAGATGGTTAATTCCTTTATTGTTTAGAGATTATTTTTTCTTTATTGTAAAGACATATCCGTGTGTGTGTGTGTGTGTGTGTGTGTGTGTGTGTGTGTGTATTTATGTCCATGTGAGTGCAGTTGCCTTTAGAGGCCTTCAGAGGCAGATATCTTTTGGAGTTGGAGTTACTGGAAGTTGTGAGCCAACGTGAGTGGTGGTAACTGAACTCAGGTCTTTTGCAAGAGTCCCAAGTGCTCTTAGCTGCTGAGCCATCTCTCCAGTCCCAGCACTATCTTTTCATTCAAACCTCGTTCTGTTTTGTGAAAGTGCATACTAGAGACATCCCCCAAATTTCAACTTACCATATATCTACTCCGATATTTTGCTGCTTTTATTGTAAAGGCTCCTGAAATGACAAACTAGACACAAACATATATCGGTAAATACTCATTGATAGTGTTTAGCAATTTAAGCATACTTTGAAACAGCTTTATCTTCCAGGCCAGTGATTTTTAGAATTCTAATAGTAACAAAAAGAGAAGTTTTAGTAGAAGGGTTTGAGATGAGCTTCCATTATGAGGTAATGATTGTTTCAAAAGGTGACAGGTATTGAAAGTAACAGGAGGGTCACAACATGTGTAAAATATTTCCTTAAAATATTTCCTTAAAAATATAACTTAAAATATTGAACTGGAGGCTAGAGAGATGTTTCAGTGGTTAGGAGCCCTGGCTGCTTTCCCAGAAGACCTTGGCCTGATTTTCAGCACCCACTTGGACATTCACAACCATCTGTGACTCCAGTTCCAGGCAATCCAATGCCTTCTTCTGGTTTCTTCAGGCATTGCATGTATATGATTTGCAGTCATGTAGGCAAAACTCAAATACACAGGAAATATTTTGAAAATATTTATAAAAATATTGAAATTTATATTATGATTTTTAAGTATTTTATTCTTTGAAAAGTTAATACATAAATGAAGTATATCTTATAGGATTTTTTATTGGAGTGTTTTCCAACTTATTGGCAAACATTTGCTTTAGAAAATGTCTTTTAAAGTTTATCATCTAAATGACAATTTCTGCATTGGATTGTATCTTAAAAATTTAGATAGTTACTGAAAATGTTAGTTGTGCTTGGTATGTGAACATGTGTGTGTGTGTGTGTGTGTGTGTGTGTAGGAGCAGTCCCCTTTCTTCCTTCCTTCCTTCCTTCCTTCCTTCCTTCCTTCCTTCTTTCCTTCCTTCCTTCTTTCTCTTGGAACAAGGTCTCTTGGTGGGATCTAGGACTGTTGATTAGACTTGACTGGCTGATCAGTGAGTGCCAGTATTCTCCTGTCTTGGCTTCCCTGGAGCTGAGCTCTCAAGTATACATCATGTTTGGTTTTTTAAGGGTACTGTGGGCTGAACCCAGGTTTTCCTTGTGCAGTAAACACTCTGCAAGCACTCTGCTGACCTAGGTGCCTCTCTAGTTTCCTCCAGAAGTTATTTTTTTTATAGCATGAACTAAAACACAAAGGGATACAAGTCATTTCTCTTGAGTTTTGTCTGAAATTTTTTTCTCTTATCTTTTTATTTTCTTCATTCTTCCATGTGCTTTTCACTTACGGGCCAAATGAACCATTTCTTACTGATGAGACAGTGGACTGTTTATCAGCATGACCTTCTTAGATTTTGTCCTCAGACACCCAGAGTAAGCATACAGATAAAGACAGATGTCTTAGAGGTTGCTATTTCTTCCAGTGACCTATCAATCCCTTCTGCAACAGTCAGCAGACCATCTTTGTTCAAGGAAAGTATTTTCCCCCCAATTGTCTGTTTCCACCAATATATTTCCCTAGATTTGAGACAAGTGTTTTTGATTCTGCCATCTGCCATCCCTGTGCTTGAGGTCATTGATTGGCTGCTTAGTCATTCATCCTTTTCTAGATGATTTTAATTTTTGGCCTTCTGAGGTCTCTCCTAAATTAATCTTTAGTAGTTTATGTGTATGTATCCTTCTTACCCTGAGTATATACTGAGACAGACAGGTCAGCCAATGGAATAGAAACAAAGACCCAGAAATAAACCCACACACTTATGGACCCTTAATCTTTGACAAAGTAGCCAAAACCATACAGTAGATAAAAGAAAGCACCTTCAACAAATAGTGCTGGTCTATCTGGATGTCTGTATATGGAAGAATGCAGATAGATCCATAGGTATCACCCTGCACAAAACTCAAGTTCAAGTGGATCAAAGACCTCAACATAAAATCAGATACACTAAATCTAATAGAAGAGAAAGTGGGAAATAGCCTTGAATGCATCGGAACAGGCAACAACTTCCTGAACAGAACACCAATGGCTCAGGCTTTAAGACTGACAATTAATAAATGGGACCTCATGGAACTGAAAAGCTTCTGTAAGGCAAAGGACACTGTCAATAGGACAAAACAGCAGCCTACAGATTTGGAAAAAAACTTCATTAACCCTATATCCGACAGAGGGCTGATATCAAAAATATATAAAGAACTCAAGAAGTTAGATACCAACAAACCAAATAACCCAATATAAAAATTTGGTACAGAGCTAAACAGAGTGTTCTCAATAGTAGAATCTTGAATGGCTGGGAAGCACTGAAAGAAATGTTTACTGTCCTTAGTCATCAGGGAAATTCAAGCCAAAATGACCCTGAGATTCCATCAGAATGGCTAAGATCAAGGGACAGAACATGCTGGTGAAGATGTGGATCAAGGGGAACACCCCTCCATTGCTGGTAGGAGTGCAAACTTGTATAAAATAGAATCTTTTAACCATAATCATGATGAAATGTAGTGTTACTCCTGCTTCATGCCTGCATCCATGCAGATGAACAGGGCGTGAGTAAAGACTTTTCTCACTATGAAGTCATGTTCCTTAACCTTGAGTCCTTGATGCTGTGTAAAGAACAAATTACTTTTCCATAAGGCAGATACCCTCTCTGTTTTCCTAGATGGTCATTTCACACTCTCTCCTATCCTTTCTTAGCTGGTCCATATGACTACCCTCACTTTCAGCTCATATTTTTTTTTCCTGATACATTGAAATACTTGAAGCATTTGTAGGACATCTTCCACAAGCTTCCAAAATCCAATGAGAATCTGTTGTTTTTTTTATTAGTTGTTCCCCTCTTGTTACTATGCCTTAGCACTATTTAGATTAATGGTTATAATTCTTTGCAATTGATGTTCTACTCATTATAAGGTGCTTCTTAGCATCCTTGGCTTTTGCTAGCTAGATATAAAAATGAAAATGAAGAACATATCCAGATACTATGCCATATTTTCTAAGGGAGCAAAATTAATACTAATTGAGAACTATCACTGGAGGACATGACTATAGCTATTTGTTCACTAAAATTTGTTATTTCCTGCCAACATAAATACATGATTACAACATTTCCCTTATTATTATCTCATGTCATTTCTTGTTTTAAATTCTGGTTCTCCTGCCCCAACACACACACCAGCAAAAGATATGATAGAAAAAAAAAGACATGAAATTGGAAGGGAGATATGTTAGGAGTTCCAAAAGGAGTTGGAGGGAGGATAGTCAGGTAGATATGATCAAAATATTTTGTACATATATGTGGAATTATCAAAAAGCAAATGAAAAAATAAATATAAAAATTTCATCAGCTCTCATTACATGTTCCTAATCAAGTTCAATTAGGTCTCACATCATCATTTTACTGAAATTACTTGTCGTGCTTATGATAGTTACCAGGAGTCAGTTTTCAACCTTTTTCTTACTGGCAAATAAACAGAAGACAAAAGAGCTGATCTTTCTTTATGTCTTGTGATATAGTCTTCCCTTGAATTCTAGGGAGCCCCACACTCCAAGTTTTCCTTCTGCCCAGTGGCTGCCTAGAAACCACACCAGAGTATAGACAATGGCAAACCTGAAAACTAACTGTGCTAATGGATGTGGTGGCTAAGAGTATTTGTCTTTGACATACTAGGGATATAGTCTTCACTGTAGTTACTATTTATTCTCATATTTACATTTCTTAGATAGTACTTGTAGACAAAAGATTCTTACTACATATTGGTTGAGAGAAGAAATTGGGTTTTGAATAAGCCAGCAGATGGCATTTAGTTATACGATTCTTCTGAAAACCTTGTTCAGAACCTAGCTCCTACCAACCATTATATGAATCAATATTATTTACTGAATTAATAAAATCAACACAAATATATTCTACTCACAGCAAGTCCCCATAAAGAAGTTCCCATTTTGTAAGTTAAAGGTTCATATATTCCAAATACTCCTTTTATTTGTCCCATATACAACAGCAATAGGAAATACCACATGAGTACATGATAGACACCAATCATAATCTGGACAACCTGTGAGAAAAGAGAGCTGTTAGTTTTGAAATGATGTAATGGAAAACACAGTTTCAATAAACATAAGAACCATTTACCATCTTTGTCAATGATGGAAGTAAACTGGTCATGCATTAACTATGAAGTCCTCTTTGGTTGTACCAAACATAGGATCTGTACAGGAAGGACAAGCCAAGGCTTGTGAAGAAGTCTTTTGGTATATGAGAGACAAGCTTAAGTTTTCTTATTGAAAAACAATTCTTATTTCAGAGCTTGTCACTGGGTTCTAGAAAGTTTTACCAACCAACCAACCAACCAACCAACCAACCAACCAACCAACCAACCAGATTACAAAGGATGGTAGTATGCATGTGAATCCGGGAGAGCAGATTAAGATACTTAATTCTGTTCCTAAAGTAGTCTGTCACCACAGAACTAAGGAGTCCTGTGCAGCAGCTTGGACAGCTGGTCTGCATGGTCTAAAAATTGAAAGGAAAAGTTGAAACAGTTTTCTCCTTGCTCATTGTGAAATTGTGTGACTTTCCTAACTTGTTGGTGTTTGTTAATAGCACTAGGCATGCTTTAATCTCACAGGTTTATAACTGAACAGAACTGTGTGTTCATCCTACTCATTAGTACAGTGATTAATAGAGATCAATGATAGTCCTCTTTTAAACTAACAAATATTTAAACTAACGTGATTAAATTAAGTAATTCATTCAGATTGCTGGATTTCCTTGGGGTGTGGTAATTTAGTTGATATGCTCATTAACTCATCACATGCTTCCTTGTGAAGGGCTGGGAGACCAGGCAAAAGCTATATAACACAATCAGCATGAACTTTTTTTTAAATCCTTTGCCTCTTATTCAGATACACCCTTTTCTAGATACAAGATCATCCTTTAAAAAATTGACATCATTTAAAACATGGATTTTAGTCCATCAGAGAGGAGTTTGACTGCTATGATTGGAGTGTGGACCGCCTTCCATGGCATTGATCCCATGTTTGCCCTGGCTGGTGGTGCTGTTTGAGAAGGTTGGTGAATATTCCAGAGGTGGAGACTCACTGGAGAAAGTTAGCTATTGGAGGTGGGCATTGAGGCTTTGTAGCCCAGCCCCCACTCCCTCTTTACTCTCTGATTCCTGACTGCAGATACAACCTAACCAGCAAGTCCAAAGCCTTCTCTTCCCACTGCCTCTGCTTCTCCTGCCTGCTGCCTTATCATCCCCACCATGCTGGACTAAATCTCTTCAAGAAGGATCTGCCAAAACAAACTCGCTTCCATTCAGTTACTTTGAAGGAACTTTATCTCAGTAACAGGAAAGCACAACACTTACCCCTAGAACAATAGTATTTGCTGGAGATATTTTTGAATTTCTACATCCCATACTTTCAGAATTTCCTCTAGTTGATTTTGTTTCTAATCTTCGGTGATATCTTTATTATCAAACTTCTACAAAAGAGCACAAAACACATATGCATACTCTGATTCTTAGTGTTTGACAACAACCTTCGAAAACAGAGCCCACGGCATCTTTCTTTTTATACATTAACTTATCATCGCCCTAAGTGCTGTGTATCAAAATCTCCAGAATTAAAAAAACAGTCTCTTTCAATGACTAGGAAACATTGATATTATTGAACATGTCATTTCTTACTACTTAACAGTGTTTCTAGATGATAAGGAATAAAGGTCAACTAGAGAATAGTATTAGAGAATTTCAGTAAAGCTCCAATGATTTATTTCTATTCACAATCAAATTAATGCTATTCATACTTTGCATTTCCTTTTAAAATTTATTTGAGAATTTCACATATAGGTATAGTATATTTTATAATTTCTATCTTTTCCCCTTCTACGCCTCTTGTGTCCTCATACCCTCTTGAATTCATGACCTCTTCTTTTATAATTGATGGTGGTATTAATTATATTAACATGTACACAAATTATATAAACACATATGCAAAAGTAAAAGTCAATAACAAAGGTCACTACACATGACTAATCATGTAAAGACTTTTCCTTGTTTTCTGAAAGAAGACAGTTTTGACAAAATGATATTGCAACTTCAAATCCAATGACTTGATTATTGTAATGAATCTTTAGTTTCTAAAATTTATTTTCTCAATATCTATTAGTGCAACAAGAGAGAAAGTATGTTCCCGAAGTAAGTGTTGTGCTTTCAGACACCATCTCTAAGAAGCAATCAAGAGATGAGATATAAAGGCAGCTAAGTTTAATTTCTCTACCATGACTAGATATCCACAGAACCACAGAAATTGTATAGAGGAATAATGAAATGCCATATCAAGAACACTGTTAATCCCCACTTTCAGAAAACAGAAATGTAAGTCATTTTCTGTTTATCAATAGATTTATTCACATTTGTAGCACACCAGTAGAAGCACCACATGGTAATTTGGGGAGTAAAATATTTAATGTCCCTGTAATCTCAATGTGGTCCACAGTAAAATTATCCAAATGAAGAACTCATAAAAATGCTAATCAGAAAAAAGTATGTTTGCATTGCTTAATTGCTTAAGATGCTTAGTTTAATTGCTGGAAGAGAAAGTATATAATGTAGTAACCAGTCAGAATTCTTCCCTTAAAAAAACCAACTATATTTGACTACTCTGCAATCCAATTAAAAAAATCCAAATTTTGTATAAATAAATAAATAAATATTATTTGTTTTTATTTTCTGGTGATCCCATTGTTAATCTAGAAGTAGGTGAAAGACAAGTCACTTACTTGCTATACCTAGCCCAACTGTTACATGCTAAAACTTGCACAGATATTTTGGAACACTCAGAAAGAGACCATGAGTATTATTTATCCTGAGCATCTTTAGCAGAGATTAAAAAAACCCATCATTGGCTTTATAAAAAGCTAAAGTAATTGAGAAATGATTTTTAAAAAGTAATTAATTTTTAATTTTAGGCAGTTTCATTTCTACATAATGAATTTTAGTTCTTATCTTCCCCTGTTATTCTGTTTTATCTGCCCAGCTTCTTTTGCTAAAACTCTTTTTCTTTCCAACAAGTCCCTTCATTACTTTCCTGTCTGTTTTATGTGTCTGACCTACCGAGTTAAGTAGAGTTGCCCTCAAGAATATGGGTAGGAGTTTTTTCCTGGATCCTCGTTTATACCATTGAAAAAAGTGATACCTCTTCCCTCAGCTACTATTAACTGTTAATAATCCCTCGGGGTGGGGTGAAGCCTCCAGAGCCCTTCCTCCTTCTAATGAAAAAGTTGATGACTCTAGCCTTGGGTAGGTGACCACATCTGTAGTGAGTTCATGAGTGCATCAGCCATGATGTTGCACAGCCCTCTCTATAACTTCTGACTTCCAATCTTCCTACCCTCTCTTCTGTAATGTTCGCTGAGCCTTGGTGTGTATGTGTGTGTCCCAGAACAATGATTTTAACATCTAAAACTGCTATACTTTAAAATAATTGTGTGTCTGCATGTGTGTTTGGATGCCCATGAAAAAGGGCGTCAGGTCCCCTGGAGTTAAAGGTGGCATCGAGCTGTCTGGTAAGGGTGCTAGGAATTAAACTCTGGTTCTCTGCAAAAGCAGCAAGACTCATGACCACTGAACCATCTCACCAACCTCAAAAACGTTTTTTGTTTGTTTGTTTGTTTTTGATTTTTGTTTTTTGTTTTTTGTTTTAAATAAAAGAAAGAGAATAGCATCTTCAGAGGACACACAAATTTCTTCATGAACTGCTTCGTGCCCACCTTCCCCTCTCACCTGGTCACTCCGGTTTCATAGCTTAACAACTCTGGCAGTAATCTTTTCCCCAAGGCCTGCTTCAGGTACAAGGTAGCTAGATACCCAGATGATTGTCTTAACATTTTGCTCATAATTCCTGCCACGCGTGTTCCAACTTTTGATTTTCAAGACCAACTTCAAATCACTTTAGTACCCAGAAACTAAAAAGTTCATTTCTACGTGTTCGTGGTCAGTCCTGCTTAATTCCCTGGCCATATGCATTCAGCTACTCCCCTTTCACTTCCCCCTTTTTTCTGACTAATATTTTAAGTGAATACTTTACTTAAGGTGACTAATGAGGAACCTTGATGTTATAGTCATATTAAATATTTTACTTTTCACCTCACTTCATGATACACCCATATACCGTCAGTCAGTACTAGATGAAGTCTAGAAGGAGCAGGTGAGAATGAGTAACTGCTGGCAGCTACTTGTGAGGTTAAGGCAGGAGGATTGCTCAGCCCAGGAATTCAAGAGCAATCTTGGCAACACAGTGAGACCCCCACATCTCAAAAAGTAAATAAAAATATTTTCAAAAGGTCAAAGGAGAGGATATAAAAGATGGAGACTGGAGATGTGCCCACCCTCTCTCTCTCTCCCACCCCCCCTTTCTGAAGCCCGTGTCCATTTTGATGCTTAGCAGAAGTAAAGAGGCACAGTATTACCTCACATTTCACTTGTCCCAAGTCCCAAGGATCCAGTTTCACCCTATCAGGCCCAGGCCCAGGCTGAAGAGAAGGATCACGGTGGGTGGTGCTCTCAGCACTAGACCTGGCTGCATAGCCATCAGAGGCAGCAGCTCCCAGTCTAGCTCCCAGTTGTCAAGCTCCTCAAGCCGCCCGGGTTGTCAAGGGCAACAGCCCTCCTTCAGGGCAGAGGGATACTGAACCAGTGCGCACACTCCCTGAGGCCTGAAGGCCACGCCCTGGTCCCGCACCTCAATCTTCTGGAGTTTCTAGTAATGGTTTCTCTGGACATGGCTCGAACACTACCTCTTCAGGGATGCTTCTCCCAGGATAGAACGGTTGCAGAGACTTGATCGGTTACCACACACTTGAGAAGGTTTCAAGTTGTGAAAAGGCAAGTATGTGAGTTAATAGTTTACTCTTCCTCCACCCTCCTCCAAATATAAATGGCTAAAGACATTCATGAAGAGACTGTTTAGGAAACGATCAAAATGATTGCCCTGACCCACCCGCTGGGGATGTTTTACTCTGCAGGCTCTCTGCACCGTATTAGCTTTGTATTTGATATGGGGCAGTAGTTCAACGTTTTGTAAAGAGAAAGAAGCATAGATAGCTGTGAAAAGATAAAGAATACTCTGATCCTGGGCAAATGGGGAGACTGAGAGGAAAACGAGTCTTCTCTGGTGAGCACAGGCCGAGCACTGCCGAGCATTGCCAAGCACTGCACAGAGCGCTTCCTGAGGGCTTAAAGACCCTGGGCAGTAGATGCTCCTTTAACCAGAGCATGCTGTGAGCTTTCATTTATTCCTGGAAGATTTAAAATTCTGGCTTACATTGCAAATATTTAGTGGATGATAATCCATTTATAAAAGATAATCTTTTTATAATATATATTTATATATTATTTATATTACATTAGATATTATATAGTACACATAAAAGTAGATATGTATATATAAATATATTTAAATATATAAATTATAAAATTATATGAATTATAAATATATATTTAATTATAATGCATGTTTATATATTATGACATAATATACATTATAAAATAAATGTATTTATAACAATATATAAAATATAAGTATATGTTATATTTATAGAGAGCTTTTAAAATTAAGATACTATATGATATTGTATAATATAATAACACATAATGTATTATATATAAAAATATAAAAGGATCCTTTACTATACACATGCTGCCAGAACAATCAGACCCACCATGTGCAGTCCTTGGTTGGTGGTTGAGACCCTGGGAGCTCTGAGGGTACTAGTTAGTTCATATTGTTGTTCGTCCTAAGGGGCTGCAAACCCCTCAGCTCCATAGGTCCTTTCTCTAACTCATTCATTGGGGACCCTGTCTCAGATCAATAGATGTCTGTGAGCCTCTACATCTGTATTAGTCAGGTACTATCAGAGCCTTTCAGGAGATATCTATATTTAGACTGGCTTGCCCTTCCTTCATTCTCTGCTCCATAGTTAATCTCTGCAACTCCTTCCATGGGTATTTGGTTCCCCCTTTTAAGAAGGAATGAAATGTCCACCTTTTGGTCTTCCTTCTTCTTGAGTTTCTTGTGGTTTGTGGGTTGTTCTTCCTGTATTCCAAACTTCTGGGCTAATAACCACTTTGCAAATTCGATCATCAATAGGAGGAGAGGACCTCAGCCCTGTGAAGGTTCTGTGCCCCAGTGTAGGGGAATGCCAGGGCCAATAAGTGGGAGAGGGTGGGGTGGCAGGCATGGGGAGGCGGTAGGCAACAGGGGTTTGTTCTTGTTGTTTTTGTTTGTTTGTTTGTTTTTTGGAAGGGAAATTGGGAAAGGAGAAATTTACATGTAAATAAAGAAAATATCTAAAAAAATATAAAAGGATAATCCTTTTATTTATTTTTTTGGTTAGTTGTATCTTTTTAAAAACTTTTTTTATAGATTTAAGTTTTATCGTATTATGATGAGAAAAGATACATAATTTCAATTTATCTGAATTTGTTAACATTTAAAAACATTTTTTTGTTGTTGTTTTTTCAAGACAGGGTTTCTCTGAATAGCCCTGGCTGTCCTGGAACTCACTCTGTAGACCAGGCTGGCCTCAAACTCAGAAATCTGCCTGCCTCTGCCTCCCAAGTGCTGGGATTAAAGGTGTGCACCAACACTGCCTGGTTAAAAACATATTTTAAGTAAATAGAACTACATCACATTCTTCTTTCCCTTTTGTATCCCACCTCCTCCCAGAGACCCTCCCTTCAATACCTTCAATACCTTTCTTTTTTTTATTTTGTCATATTCTTTAAAATTTATAAAATATTGTAATAATAAAAATGAGTATTATAAAGTTGTTTGATATAAAACAACAATCAATTGAACAGTCTTATGTAGATGCTTGTCTACAGCAATACTGAAAATACATACGCTTTTCTCAATATAAATTTTAAAAAACTCTGAACATATTATCTGTATATTTTAAAATAATATATCACTACTAGTTTTTTTTAAATGAACATAAATAGATAAAGTCTTTTTGTTTGTTTGTTTGTTTTGTTTTTTTTTTGTAGAGCTTAAAATCTTGGCTCTTACTGTGGTACAAGCCAAAAAAAAAAAAAGAACAATATTTAGACATTGGAGTTCATTGTAATAAATCTGTACTTCAATGACCCTCACATCACCAAAGGATTTTACCTTCCTAGTAGCTAAGCTGAGAGTTGACAGTTCTGCTGGGCTAAGGAATGAATTGTAGGCACAAGTTTTGGATACAGACTTCCTGCTATGGTCAAAGCTATTTGACTTGAGTGAGTGATTTTATTCTCAGCCCACAGAGAACAGGTTACATTCATTTAAAAAATGGTGTGTGTATTAAGATGGTCTATCCATGAAGTCATTCACCAACTGTTTCAATGAACAATGGTTCTGCTTGGAGGGTGGCACACACATTAGGTGAGGGTAAGAATCTGATAAGAATGCATTATATATAAAAATATAAAAGGACAATCCTTTTATAAAGATTTTTTCTAAGTATTTCTGACATTCCTAAGACTTAAGTACTCAAAAGAGTCAATGAGGCTTTAAGGTTACTGAGATCTTTTCCATGTTTTTAATAACAATAAAAATATGGATTAGAAATTGAGTAGATTTATTTTTTAACACCATTGCTAACTTCTTTACATTGAAACTCTGAAGACCTTTCAAATAAGAGAAAATAAAATACCAACGTTCTCTTATTGTCTGAATTGTGTATTGGTTGGTATATCATTAAGAGCTATTAGTTTTATGGTTTTTATTTCAGTTTGTGTGTGTGTGTGTGTGTGTGTGTGTATGTGCCATAGGGCTGTGTTTGTGTGCATACACGCATGTGTGTATGCTGTAGGTGTGTGTTGAGTTTAGAGGACCACTTGCTAGTTTTCTCCTTTTACCATAGAGGAGCCAGCTTAGGCTTGGTGTCAAACAACTTTACCTGCTGAGCTGTCTCACAGGCCCTGGTTTGGATGTACCCTTGAGTAATACAGTACATTAGTGCTCTCCCAGGAACATTCCTCTGTTTTATGTATGAGAATGAACAGTATTAGGCATACTCTGTGCTCTGGAGAGAGCAACAAAGTTAAATGCATCAACTTGATGTTATGCGTTTAGAAGGATTGGATTTATGGATTTAAGAAGTTATGGATTTAGAAGGACTCAAACAGAGCTAGTTATGAAAAAGATGCATCCTTCTTGTCATGTACTGCCAAGAGTGGTGTCTCTTTTCCCTTCATCTAAAATGTAGCCAGCACTATCTGGAAATTCACTTGCATCTGATCATTGTGTTACAAGGATCCAAATGGGTGTTCAGTATAGGTATAGGCAAGAAAAAGGTAGTTAAATCAACAGAAACAGTAAGTATACACCAGTGCTTCTAAATTCATGTGGTCACAGATCAGTAAAAGAACATCGATTTGTTTCTGCCTGTCACCAATTCGGAAATTTGTAACTCATGTCTTTTTACTTTTTATCATTTTGGGTTTGCATCCTTTAATGAAAAAGAGTCAGGCAGTCATAGTCTGACCAGCAGTGTGCCCTACCTTTAACCTTTGTCACTTTAAATATTTCTTCATGTTGTTCATATTTTTAACTTATCTTGAATTGTTTCCCAGGATACAAAAGACATTAAGAAAAAATGTACTAGCCAGGCAGTGATGGTGCACGCCTTTAATCCTAGCACTTGGGAGGCAGAGGCAGGCAGCTTTCTTACTTCGAGGCCAGCTGGTCTACAGAGTGAGTTCCAGGACAGCCAGGGCTACACAGAGAAACCCTGTCTTGAAACAGCACCCCCCCCAAAAAGAAACAAAGAAAGAAAGAAAGAAAAAGAGAGAGAGAAAGAAAATAAGTAAGTAAGTACTGGAATGGCCATGTCTTCTATAGTCTTTTTTCTTTGTGTGTAGAGTCCACCATCAGGATCCTGTTGAATGTCAGCCTTGATAAAATAAAACCTGTCCAAATTGCTATGAGGAATTTTGTCTCACAGATACACAAGACAAAACATATATTTTGTCTGTATAAAAACTGGGGGTTTCTCCTTAAGAAAGCAGAGATTAGCTTATCTAGATTGGGTGTTGTACCATATGTGTGCAGTGCTTACAGAAGCCAGAAGAGGGTGTTGACTTCCTGGACCCGATTGTTGAAGGTGGCGAGCCACTGTGTAGGTGCTGGGAAGCCAACCCAGATCTGTAAGATCCATGGAGCCATCTCTGCAGCCAATCTGGCTTCATTCTTTAAAAAAAAATTTTTTTTAATTGAACTCTACCAGCTCAGCCTTGCTCTAAGCGAACGTGTTTGCTCCAATACCTTTTTATAGGTGATTGCCACACCTATAGTTTTTCATCTTCCTCTGGCTTCTACAGTCATTCAGCAGCACTTCGGAATCTGATGTGGACTACTAAGTCAAGTGTCACTTCATATACTCATTCACTGTTCCATGCTCCCACATCTAGGTTACAGCTCTGTTTTCACAGATGACAAAGCTAAGCTGGAGAGTAACACAGTGAAGTAGACACAGCCCAAACTGGTGCAGAGAACCATCCCTGGACCCTGTGATTTCTCCACAGTATTCTTTACACAGTCCCAGGACTGTCACGGGCCAGAGCCTTTCTTAAGGATGGCATGGAGGGTGTAAGCGGTAAGAGTGTGAATTCTGGAGCTCCATTTAGATTGCTGGAGTAAGATTCTCAACTCCACTATCGATAAACTAGATGAGTGTAGGGGAGGCCCTTAACTTTCTCAAATCTCTCATCTTCAAACATGGGAAAAGTCAATGCATCATAAAAATCAATGATGTGTGTGCATCACAAGAATACTAAAAAGCAGAAATATAGACATGCTGCACTTAGCATATTTCTCTAATAGTGTAGATGCCAAAAAGGAGGAAAAAAATGTCAGCCAGTAGGAAGTATTTCACTACAGTATAGTATTTAAGTGATGTAGAAAAGACAAGAAAACCCAAATTACTCTATGCATATATATATTTACAGTACACTTAGCCCATATGTATTCACATATATATCTTTATAGTGAACTTAATACATATCTATATGTAAATTTTATGTAGTAGATTTGACCAGAAGGCAGTAGTACAATATATATTTAAAGCAATTAAATGAGCAAATGAATGCTTTCTTAAAATATTCCAGAATGAAAGTAGCAGCAGTGACATAACCTCTATGTTGGGACATGTTTCTGTTTCAGTCAACTTCTCAGGTATCAGAAGGTAAAAGTTTAGAAGGCTTAAGTGCATTTATATGTTTAACCTGATTTTATTACTTAATATGTTTATGTAATACTTCTTCAATATTATTTTATGTAATATTACATAAAGTATAAATGCTATTATTTATTTTAAAAACGTGTACACTTGCTTGCTTTTACTCTTCTACTGCTAGCATAACATTTATGTGATATAAGCTTCCAATGAACTGGGCAGTGGTGGCACATGCCTTTTTTTTTTTTCTTGGTTTTTCGAGACAGGGTTTCTCTGTGTAGCCCTGGTTGTCCTGGTACTCACTCTGTAGACCAGATTCAAACTCAGAAATCCACCTGCTTCTGCCTCCCAAGTGCTGGGATTAAAGGCATGCGCCACCACCAAACGGTTGTGTGGTTGCTGGGATTTGAACTCAGGACCTTTGGAAGAGCAGTCTGTGCTTTTAATTACTGAGCTATATCTTCAGTCCCTGGCACATGCCTTTAATCCTAGCACTTGGGACGCAGAAGCAGGCGGATTTCTGAGTTTGAGGCCAGCCTGGTCTACAGAGTGAGTTCCAGGACAGCCAGGGCTACACAGAGAAACCCCGTCTTGAAAAACCATTAAAACGAAAACAAAAACAAAAACAAAAAACAAAACAAAACAAAACAAAAGCTTCCAATGATAGGAACCTCTCTTTTTCTCAAGATCAAGAAACACTGCCCTCTAGAGTAGAGGCTCAATAAATACTCACTGAGTGAATGGGTATCTGTATGAGAAGTTTATGCCTCCACCATTGTTTAATTTGCTAGACTAGGTAGCCTTGCTTATCCAACTCTGAAAAATAGCAAATGCAAACCTTAGGTGTTTGAGACCCAACTTTATCAGCATCTTTTGATGATCCAGTACAAAGAGAAGTTGGTAAGCTGAGGACTGAGAGTCCATTTGACATTTTAATGTAGCAGTTCTCAACCTTCTTAATGCTGCAATCTTTTAATACAGTTCCTTACGTGGTGGTGACCTCTAACCATAACATTATTTTTGGTGCTGCCTCATAACTCTAATTTTGGCATTGTTAGGAATCATATGTAAACATCTGTGTTTCTGATGGTCTTAGGTGACCTCTGTGAAAGGGTAATTCAGTCCCCAAGGAGCCACAACTCACAGGTTGAGAACCTCTGTTTAGGGTGTTTAGGCTGAAACTCTCAGGAGTGATTCACAGGTGATGGTAGCTTTCGGAAAACAAGTGTGGAAGCAGTAACATATTACTCAATATGACCACCCCAAAGGAGCTATTCCTTCCAAAGTTACTACAAGTCTGCTTGCTATAGGCAAACAGTCTTTGCCCACTTACTTGTTTCCTAGCTGTAAAACTTTGATTATTTCTAAATAAGAAAAATTAAAGATCAGGAGAAATGGATGTATATGGGTACCAGATTGCTAGTGTTCAAATCCTATTTGGTACAAAGTAATTCTCCTTTGAAATAATGTATCTTGCTTCCCAGATGCAAAATTTCTCATCTGCTTCTTCTATCACTTTTATTTCTCTACCCTGTCTGTTTGTCTATCCATCCACCATATATCTATATTTATATCTATCTAATCTAACCTACTCTAATCTGTGTGCATCTACATAACTACATTTATATCTATTTATGTCTGTTTCCTAATGTTTTACATTTTAAAACTTCCAAAACAGATAAGCCTCATGTATATTCAAACTATTTCTATCTAACATTTCATTTACTCTTCAACTTTTGTTTGCTACATGTGTTAGGACAAGGTCACAAACTTCTTCAGCAGAGTTCTCTCAATGTAAAGACATGTTAATCATAGAACCCACCCTACGGTGTTGCTGTACCAAGCACACTGGCATAGATATGCGTTCAGAATGTGACCAGTGCGTACAGAGAGCTAAATACTTGCTACTATTATTGCTATGACTATTAAAGAAACATGAAATACACAATATATCACATGCTTATTTTGAAAGTCAATCTTGCTGAAAATTTTGTCCTTTGAGGGAAGTGCTACTTTTATAGATATATAATATATCATTCTCTAGATATGAGAAGTCCATCATTTAATTACTAGGTCATCAAGCTAAGACACACGCTTTCACTTTTGCTGAGCTGCTGAATGTCTTGGTGACGGACCCAATATTCCTGATCACCTGTGTTGTTCAATGTCTGGTACCCAGGCAGGCCTCCAGCCTTAGGATCATGCAAGTCTTACATGATGTAATGCATCTTCTTTTCCTGATGTAAATTTCTCTTCTTATCTATTTCTTCCATGATATTAATTTTTTGTCTGTTCTTTCCTCATACATATTTTTCATATGTATTTGTGTGTTTTTCTGCATATGATTTAAAAAATGTTTAAACTTCAAATATGAGTAACACTTGGCTGTTTTCAACCAACACTCATTCGCTCTTCACAACATTCACCTTTCAATCCTTATACAGCTCAGATCCAACATTTCATTATTTGAATATGTTTTGACAGTAATTTAAGCTTCCTTGGTCCTTGGTTATTGCATTTATTTATTATTAAACTTGTTGTTTGACATATTCATATGTGTACACACCAGTATTCTGACTACTCAGCCCCCTCACTCCCTTGCCTCTCTTCCACTTCCATCAACCCTATATCCTCTCCACAAGTCACTTTCTACATCTTCTATGTGTCTCTGTTTTCTTTTGAGAGTCTTTTAACCAGTGAGTTCTTTAGCCTGGGCCCCCTGTGTGACTGTGGGTTTGGAACTCTCCAGTAGAGCCTGGGATGCTTACCAGTATTTACTTGACTGAAGGCAGTGACTCCCCATTTCCAAATATTCATAAGTGGTCCCTAGTTCAGTGAGAGGAGGAAGGGCAGGGACCATTGAGCCCCTCCACCATCCATGGTTGGCTATTGATAGGCTTATTTCTTACAGAAGAGGTTGTATAAATGTTTTGCTTCCAGCTGAGTCTTATGCTATTTTATCGTACTATTTAGAGAAACTCTTATTAGTAGATGATATCAAATAGAAACGTTCTTAGTACCCTAACCTTAATACCTAAGCTCAGCTGTTTGAACTGTGAATATGTACACTCATCCTTTCCCCTCAAATATGCTCTCAGTGGAGAGAGCCTAGCAATTATCCCTTGGTATATATACCAATTTATTCTTCACTTTCATGGCTTTCAAACTTTACCTCATCTAATAGTTCAATATTCTGATTCTATCTGTGCCCTCCATCTTGGGGCTGACTTTACATTTCTCACAAGGATGTCAGAAGCCATCACATTGGAAGGCTCCTTACTGCCACCATATGGTTACCTGCATCAACTGCATCATTCTTTCATTCTGTGGTGTGAAGAACCTACCTTTGTAGTCATTCACTGGCTCTGGCTCTACATTCTTTCTGCCTCCCCTTCTACAATATTTCTGAACCTTTGGAGGGGAGTGTGTCATGTATGTTCCGTTTATGGCTGAACATTTGCAGTCTCTTATTCTCTGTACCCTAGCTGGTTGTAGGTCTCCATATTTGTCACCATTAGCAAACAGAAGCTTCTCTGAAGAGATGTCTTAATCTATGAGCAACTGGCAATTCCTAGCTGATGGAGAGGAAGAGTCAGTTTTCTGTAAGAGTGTAGCCCCTGATGCTCCAGTGGATGACACACATCCAGGGATATTTGGGCAGCACAAATTGGCCTGGATAGGAATAAAAGTGCACCAAGTAGGGAGAGAAGGAAGGAGGTACTGATCTGGGAAAGTTCGGGGAGGGACAATGAATATACTATATTCTCAAAGAATTAATTTTAAATACAGGTCCTTGTAAACAACTGCTGCCACACATTTTTTTTAAAGGAGTGACATCACTTGTTCCAGCTGGCCTGGAACTGACTAAGGGTCTGACCTTTGTGAGACCTTTTCCTTGTGTTAAGCTGCCTCTGGCAGAGAGCTGTCAATCAACAGCCTCTTCTGATGATGAGTGCCCTATGTGTTAGGGACTCCTCTTACATGTGAATACCCTAATAACACTTTGTGGACACATGATCCCCCTGCAAAGAACATTGCATTGAAGCCATGACCCCTGTTTCTCTGGCTCCAGTCATGAAGCAAACATCATTCAGGAAAAGACAAGAGTGCCCTTTTGGTAACCCTGATCACTCTGCATTGCTAGCAGCTGTTCTTCCTTAGGCATGGTGGGAGGGCTTAATTGATGCCTCCAGTCCTATGACTAGTGAAAGTGGAAGCCAGGCAGTGATTGATGGAAATTACATTGCTTCATTTGCATGTCACACTACTTTTCTGGATATAATACTAAGATATTTGGTTCACTTTTCAAGTCAGCCCAATGGTACCCCCTTGTGCCATACCCTTGTTTTGTACCAGTAGGCTCCATCAAGCAGTTTTTGTTAGAATGATCTTTTCTTGTCCACTTGTGATCTTTATCATGAGTAGAGTATGCTGAGTTGATCACACAAAGAGGAGGGGCCATAGTAGAGAACACAGTTAAAGAGTTATAAGGAGTAACCAGAGGCAGAAACAGGAGGGAACTGAGGCAGCTGAGATGACTCAGGATGGTGGAAGAAAGCAAAAAGAACTTGGAAGCCAAGACTATGGAAGGCTGTGAAAAGTTAAAGGTTATGAGAGACTGTGGGCCCCAGTTGCTGGAAGAGGTCCAGAGAGGTAGCAAGCCATAAAGGGCCTAGGCAACCAATATGTAAAATGATAGATGCTATGAGGAACCTCAGTATCTGAAAGTCAAAAATCTGGTTCTTTACCCAATAGGGCCAACATTAGTGGCTACTGAGAGCCGTTGATTTCTGGTCTCTGAGTATGGGGTTACTGACACTGGAGACCCAGAGCCTTTAAGCCCCTGGTTTGAGTATCTAGAACTATAAGTCTGTTCCCTTGGATCCATATTCCTCTATTTTTTCAGGACTAAGAGAGATAAGTCTTTGGATCCATTAGTCCAGTCTACTGCCCCTTGGCATTCAAAGACCCAGAATTTCCTGTGCTGAAGAAGCTACCCTTTGCTTTTCCATAGCCTCCATCTGCATAGAGTAAGGGAAGCGTAGGATTTGGGCAGATCAGTAGAGACCAAGAAAGGGGAGAGAGAATGACAAGGCAGGATAGATGTAGGCAAAAGGGCACATGGGACAGGCACAAAGAGGCAAAGAGACTGAAGTGCTCACAAGAAGGAGTCAAGGGTAGTTGGAGGAGAAGGGGAGGGAGACGGTGACTCTATTAAAATACCCTTGGTCCAAAATGCCACATTGAGAGACTGTTTCGCAGCAGACTTCCTGGTATTGTGGCTCTTAACAATCCTACCATCCCCTCTTCCACCTTGTTCCCCGAGCCACAGATGCTGTGATAAAGGTGTATCCACTGGGCTTGAGAACACTCAGGATCCATTGATTTCTGCCTTGTGCACAGGTGTGGTTTTTTGCAGTGGTCTCCACTTGCTGTAAAGATAAGCTTCTTTGATGAGGGGTGGTAGCTACTTGGTGAGCAGAAGCATATGATTTAGAATGTGGTTAGGAATTATGCTGGCCTTGTAAAGTAATAGTAGTCAGTTCTCTTCTAAGATCCATGATCTCACCATTCCTGAAAAGTTGGCTGGGTTTCTAATAATTTCTCCTGTGTTGCATGGGGCTAAGTCCAGTTAGGCAGCTTAAGTTTCCACCACCAGTTAGTGCCATTTATTTCACCTTTATGGATATCTTGTCATTGTTGTGGTTCATAAGTGTCACAGTTGGGTAGGACTATTAAATGCTTCCCTCTCTTAGCACCTTGTGCAGTGATTTCTGGCACCATGGCTACATAAACAAGATGGGAACAGTAGCAGTAACTAATTGACATGTTAATATGGAAATGGGGAAATCTCATGAGGTCCTACTCCTAGACAAAGAATTAGCTTTTCTTATGGATGAACCCCATAATTGGTTAGCCATACAAAGTGATCAGTCCTGAAACCATATACACACAAATAACCAAATAAGACTAAGCAGGTTGTTGTTATTTATTTGTGTGTATATATATATATATATATATATATGCATGTATATATACACACATATATATATGCATACATACATATACATCATGTATGTAACAACAATAATACAAAAGAGGCAATTCATTTGAGAGTGGGAGGGGATATGGGAAAAGTTAGATAGAGGGGACCTCTGAGGAGCTATAATAAGGAAAGGGAAAGAGATGTAATTATATTTTAAAGATGTATTAAAAACAACTCCCTTAATTCCATAGTGATATTTGTAGGGGAATTTTAATCCAGCAACATGGCTGCTCTGGTAAGGGGTCACATCCAAAGACTTTCTAGATCTGTGTGATCGGGCTGGAATGCAGACATGCCATGGATTACAACATGATCTGGCTACAATAGAGATACACTCTTAATACACACCTTTAATTCTAAGCAATGAAAGAAAGGTTAGTTTATAGAAGGAAGCAGCCATTTTGGTTTGAAAGTGACATCTAATTGAGGGGAAGACAAAGTGACAAATCAGAGAAAGATTTGATGAATGAGTCAGAGATAGGATACACCCAACTCTCATGAGAACAGCATAGGAAGGAGAAGTTACTTAAGAGAGCTGCATAGAGAGGGAGAGAGAGGAAGTTCAGTTGAATGTGGTTATGTATGGTATAGTTTAGAGTATAGTTGAATTCCGTTCAGTCAGTGCAGTGGAGTTCAGTTTGTGAGAATGTGCAGTTCCATGCAGATCAGCAGAGGCAGTTTTACTGGAACAGTTTTATAGAGACAGGTTGCAGGTGAAGACAGAACAAGCCAGATTAGAACAGATTTCCAGATTTAGTTTGAGGCCAAGCATAGCAATTCAGTTAGAAGCTAAGAGAAGCCAGTTTGAGTGAGTCAGCTTGGAGAAGAGTTTGGGCCAGAGGCGTTGAACCAGCCTGCTAAAGTTTAGAAAGAACTTGAAAGGGTGAGCTTATTCAAAGTAAGCCTTGGAGACAATTATATTCTTTTTTTTTTTTTTTTTTTTTTTTTTTTTTTTTTTTTGGTTTTTCAAGACAAGGTTTCTCTGTATAGCCCTGGCTGTCCTGGAACTCACTCTGGAGACCAGGCTGGCCTTGAACTCAGAAATCTGCCTGTCTCTGCCTCCCAAGTGCTGGGATTAAAGGCTTGTGCCATCACCGCCCAGTTGGAGACAATTTTAACAGGTGAATAAAAGTTTATTTTAAGATACTTAATACTGTATATGGTAATTTATAACATAAAAATTAATAAAAAATATAAGTATCAGTCAACTGGTTGGTAACAATATTGATATATAAAATAATGTGGGCCCCAACAAGCATTATTGGATCTCTGGTTTCTGAATAACATGGAGAAGATGACCCAGGAATTCCAGTGATTGGACACTATAAAAAATCTCCATCTAAGAAATATCAAGCTTGCCAGTGTTTGTCAGAGCTACTTCATCCAACCAATATCAGACATTAAGAAATGTAAAGAGATACCCAAAGAGTGTTCCCCCGTGACATTTTATTGTGAAAAAGATAATGAGAATAGAAGGTTTCTAATGCTAAGAGCATTGCAGAGTTAGTTTTCAGCCCTCTTGCTCTTCCTCTATGGCAGTAATGGTAAGCAGTTGCCAGGGAGGCACTGACTGAAAACCCAGTGAGTGTTAGCCATGAGCCTAGACATAAACTCCAAATACAGCACTAAATAGATTTGCACTCTGGGCAGCAAAATAACAGCTTTGTAAGAAAACTTTTTATTTTCAGAGAAGGTTTACTACATGAAATTGTACCAGTGATTCTTTACGCCTGTTATTGCGTGGGAGCATAATCTGAAATGTTGCTATATATAGGCGGAGCTGGGGAGGGCTCTTGCATCAAGGGGTTGGCCACATGCACAGTTGGAGCAACCAGGACAGACTAGAAAGGGTAAGAGAAAACAAGCAGAGATGTTACACAGTCCAATCATTCTTCCCGGTCCCAGCAGAGTGGAGGACAGAGAGCTCAGTAGTCAGCTCACAGCAGGGTTTGGCAGATACTCAAGCCCACACTTCTCCAGCATGTATTCAGATTATGTATATATATATATATATATATATATATATATATATATATATGTATGTATATATGTATATATAAATACACACACACACACATATATATATATGTATATATATTTACAAAGAAGAGAATCAACTTACTCTGTTGCCTTGGAGGATAGTTTGGTATGCAAAGTAGGCTGTGGCCCACGCTATGCTGAATTCCAACAAGGAAAATATTGCCAGTACACCTGCAATTCCTCTCCCGGAAAGCTGAAATCATAAAAACACAGACTGTTAGGCTGGACTGGAGGGTCTCAGGGTAGACTTCAGAAACACCCTGATTCTTTGAAAGTGCTATCTTGCTAATGTTCAACTCATTCTGTGAGTGATATATTTTTTTAATAACAACAAGGAGACTGTTGCCAAAAACACCAAACCAAAACCAAAACAAAAACAAACCACTTACATTCCATTAGTACTTAATAGTCTATTTGCTGAAAGGAAAAGTCTTCTGATATTTTAAAGAAAAATCAAAAAAAGTTTGTATTTCTCCAAAATAAGCATTTGATAACAATAGAGAAATAATTAGGAGGTGATTGCACACAAGCAAACAGTCTTCCTGTTATCATTATAAAAAAGCTACTCAAGACATGGCTGTTATATTTATGCAGAATTTCAAAGTGCAAAAAAAGAAGAAAAAAAAAAAGAAATTCTGAGCTCTGTCCATTGCTCCTGTGATGGCGATAGGGTGGCCGTTCTGACTTCATCTATGGTCAAATATAATTTTTTCATTTGGTATTTTAGCAATCACATCCCTAGGAGTAGGGTTGGAAGTAGAACTTTCTCAAGAGAGCCACTGCATATTAAACAGGAGACAGCAATGGATATAATCTGACAGTGAAGAGAGAACCGTCCTGTGGCCAATGGCAGGACACTTACCACCATCCAGTAGTCTTGATAGTTGTAGCCATTGATGTTCAGATCACACAGAAACAGAAGCACTCCAACAAAGGCAAAAATGGTGCTAAAAATGTTTATTATCAGGGTGCTCTTCACCTAGTAGAGATAACAAGAACAGTAATCCCCGTGAGCCATGTAAAAGACAAATGAATTTAAAGGGAGTGGGAGTCTTTCCAAGTTAATGGTTCCTAATCTTTGTTTCAGTTTTGCTTGCACTGAGGATTGAAGTCAAGGCCAGATCTATCCTAGGCAAGTGCTTTACAACTGGCCTATATCCCTAACACAAGACAGTATTCGAAGTTGATATAATGTCTTTCTTCTGCCCTTCTGAGTAGTTGTGAAAATTACACTCTATCCTAGCTGTCAGTCCCCCCCCCGCAAGAAGCTGTAAATATTTTAAATAATAGAAATATAAAAAACAATATAAATGTGGTTTGAAGCAGAATGCCATCCAACACATTTATGTAACAGTTTTGTTTACAAGAACATCTCTACTACACAACTGGAAAGTGTGCAGGAAGTGAGAGATTTTGGAGCACTCAGTTCTGCATGGGGCACGGTCATCAACCTCTTCTCAAGGCTCAGGATCTATGCGGAAGATCTTGTTATCCCTCTCTTCTCTCTCAACACAGAAAGAACACAAAGTTGGAAAGATCTGGGAGGAGTTGGCAGAGGGAAGAGAAAATATTCAAAATATGTTTTATGAAAAGTTTAAAGTAAAAATTGAAAAAAAAAAACCTCTGCTTTGTAAAAACAATACAAGAACAAACTTAAGGTTTTTAAAAAATTAATTTAATTTAATTTTATGGGTGTTTTGTCTGCCTGCATGTCTGTGTACCATGAGCAGTGCCCAAGGAAGCCAGAAGAGAGCATTGAATCCTCACCCTAGGAATTATAGAGATCACGAGTCACTCACTATGTGAGTGCTGGGAGTGAAGCCCTGGTCCTCTAGAAGAGAACTTAAGTTTGCTCTTAACTGATGATCCATTTCTACAGCTGCAAGAACAAACTTTTAATTGGCATTTTGTGATGGATACTTCGTTATGAATTTGAAATGAAGTAATTTTTAACTCTTACAGCCACTGCACATGAGATGGTCCTAGTATCTGACTTTCTAGAGTCTCTTTCTACACAGCCTCTGAGGGGCACAACCTATATAGAGAAGGATGCTCTATTTTGTTTTGGATTATAGTAGATGCAACTAATCAGGTGAGGCTGATTTTAATTCTAGCATAATCTACTGTTTTATCTCAAGAGCATGGAAAAATATGATTTCATGTTCCTATCTCCCCACCCCCCACCTTTGTTCTTGTGCATGACCTCATATTATTTTGAGACCATTTCTGATCTAGATTTATGCAAAAAAAAATAATCTTTCTCCTGATTTGCCATTAAACTAGGAAATTACAACGAGGAGGGGCGTGCTGTGTGTCTGGGAGAATTGAAGCCCAGCCTCTGTGTGCTCTTCTTATGCTCTGAACTGGTTGCTCTCATGGCGATTTAAAGAACTGACAACTGAGACAGTCTGAGTAACAATAGGAGCTACACACCAGTGAAAAGTAAAAATATAAGATGGAGCTGAGGATGGCAGGGAACACCAGGACTTTGTTATCGAAGTGGCTCATAGGTGGTGGTTTTTGGCTCCTGGATTCTTCCATGGATTTCCCTGAATGCCAGCCATGCGACTCAACAGAACCGGGGAGCCGCGGGTGAAAGCTTAAAGAGCACTTGCCTTTACTGATTCCCACTTTGGTGCTTTCAAGAGCCTGAATGTGGTGCTCTGCTTTTCTCAGTAGCAAGCGGAATGCTCTGTTCCCTTGCTTCAGCGCAGGCACTACCCAGCAGCTGGCGGATGTTTTGAGAAAGAACTTCCTTCCATCCACACTCTTCCAGTCTATCATCTCAAGTTTTCCTTGCTAGTAAATCAAACCAATCTTTAAAGGAATTTAAGAAGTAGAAATAAGTTTTTTAGCTTACCAGACAGTGAGATAACCTCTTGAATGCTGATATGGAGAGCGAGCCAGAAGCGATGAACTGTAGACATAGGGAAATCTGTGAATGTTAGGTTCTCTGCTTGCGCCTGGGAATGTCTCTTTGTACAAGAGGTTGGTCTACTTATGTTTGTTTGTTTCCCTCACATACAGCTCAGTATTTTTTTTTCTTTAGATTAACTCTTAGGGATACATCTCCAATTCCCCACCCTCATTTTCTTGCATGTAAAGAACTCCATAACAGATGACTTTGAGTTTGTATGACTGAGCCTCCTGCTCAACTTCATCTTATTCTCAGCCTCATCTTGCCAATGGTATATCTTTGTCATGTTTTTAATCATCCCTTTTCAAGACCCCCCATCCAACAAACTGGTTCTGCATTAGGAATGAGTTTAAGCTGCTTTGGAGTTAAGTCTGAAGTGGGAAGTGTTGAGTCCCCTTCCTTCTGCTCAATCAGAGCCATTATTTCTAAAAACTTTCTAGCCATCAGACGCAAAACTTTTCAATAACTTGCTGTGAACAGAGAGAGGTGTTCTAGCGATCGACTCACAAAGACTCTACCCCACAGCGAGGGGTGTTCTAGCAATCTACTCACAAAGACTCCACCCCAGAATGGATATCCACCAATAAAAGCAATAGAGGAAAATGCCCAAGTCATATAGTAATAGTTGCTCAGCAACCCGAGAACAACTCCGAAGCCGATGTGCATCAATCCAATTGTGATTTGGACTCCCTAAAAAGAGAAAGCAAAGAGGCATTTTAAAATAATCTTTTTATTGATAGTCCATGAAACATTACAGCCAGAGTCATTCCTGTTTATTTACTGTCCATTTTACCAGGATCCATGAGAATTCACCTAAACAGTGAATATATTGATGTATACTGAAACAGCAGGGGAGGAAGAGCCTCACGTAAAACCTTTGTTTGAGGGGATAGTGAGATGTTTCAGTGGGTAAGGACATTTGTTGTCTAGTCTGATGTCCAGTGTGTGATACTCAGACCCCATATGTTGGAAAGAACTGAGTCTTTCAAATTTCCCTCTGACCTCCATGTATGTGTGCATGCATGCATGTATGCACACATGTACATACACACATATACATACACATGTACACACATAATAAACACTTTAATAAATTTTGTTTGATTTCTGAATGACCTACAAAGAAGTCTTTAGAAAGTATGACTGCTTAAGCATCTCCTAGAATCCCCCATGAGTATGTTTGTAAAGGCTGCTGTGACTGGGGGGACAGCGACTGTCTTACGTAGGTAAAGTAGTTCTCCATCCAGGCAATGCTAGTCATGAGAAAAGGGATCAATGGAAACGAAGTCACTCCTAGAATATTAATCACATGCCTGGTAACACTCTAAACATCTTGTATATATCATTTCATGTCACTGTGACAACAACTAGATGGAGACACAAAGCCACAGGTAATCAAGCACCAAAGGGTACACAATTATAAAAGGGTAGATGCCCGGAATGCATGACAGTGGACTGACTCCAAAACTCATTTGCAATCCATCCTTTCAGGCTCAGCTTGGTTCTGCCAGTTCTGAGTTGTCTTAATTGTTATACTAGTCAAATGGATTTTTTTTTTTCTGTAAATTCCTCTCACATTTTAAGATGTAAAACCCATGGCACTATTTGCTTTTATAGTTCATATTTCTAAGTTTCAAAAATTATTACTATTTTATTTTCTGTGATTGGATATTTTGCCTGTATGAATGTCTGTGCGTCACAAGTGTGCCTGGTGGTGCTCAAGGATGCCCAAAGGGGTTGGGGATCAGATACCCTGAAACTGGAGTTACAAACAGCTATGAACAACCATGTGGGTGCTGGGAATGGTAATGCCCTCTGCAAGAGCAGTGAGTGCTCTTAACCACAGCACAGTCTCTCCAATTTCCTATTGCTTTTTTTTTTAAATGCTGGTATGCAACTGTTATCACACCAAGTAAGAGGTATTTTACCAGTGCTAAGGGATTAATCTTTTACTTTGTAACTCTTATCACAACTTCCTTTGTAGAGTATGCATGGATTTCTGAGGAACAACAGTTGCTATATTGGTCCAAAGCTCAGAAACATATGCATAGTTCATTATGTTTGGAGTTTATGATTATATCTACCCAGGACGACTGTAGCCATAGAAACTTCTGTGTTTGTTTCCTCAATGAATAGGTACCAAATAAAATTAACTTGAATTAAAGAAAAAATAATTTCATAAATATGCTAAAACAATAATACATTGTTGAAATGCACTGAACTTTGTGAAAACCTTGAACCTCTCTTTGAACAGTTTTTCTTGTTCATCCACAAATTACATCATCCTTCACACCTTCTGAGAGGTGATGGACCCATTTTTAGCCAATGCTACATCTCAGATTGGAAACTCCTACATCTGACTTCAGATTTGTTCCCACAATTGTTCTCCATGAGCAAAATGTAGATATAAATTTCCCATCCTTGCTGTCATCTTGTTGAGGAGCAGCTGCAGCTTTAATCTCCAGTGGCCCCTTTTTTCTACCCATATGTCCCTGGCTGTATAGTTCATTGATTAACTATTTGGATATTCAGCTTGTTCTGTATTTTTGATGATTGCCCTAGATTCATTTTTGTTGAGTTCTTCCCCAGTTTCCTTTGTGTTGCTGTGACAAAATATCATAGCCAAAAAGTAACTTAGAGGGTGAAGTGTTTATTTTCAGCTCAGCATCTCAGTTTATAGTCCATCACTGTAGGGAAGTCAAGGCAGAAACGTCAAAGAACTAATTATATCACATGAGCAGGTGTATGCACACCTGCTCACTTACTCATGCTCAGCTTGATTTCTCCACTCTCATACTGCTCAGAACTCCCTGCCTAGGGAATGGTGTCACCCATGGTGGGTTGGAGCTCCCCCATATCAATTAACTTAATTAAGATAATCCCTCAAAGGGCAATATAATGCAGATAGTCCCTCACTGAGTCTCTCTACTCAGGTGATTCTAGGTTGTTCCAGATTGACAATTAAAGCTGACTATCACAGTGATTTTTAGTGGACGGGACAGATATTCTACCCCACCCATCTGTAGTCCCTGAAGTATTGTGACAACTAGGGGTGTAGTTTCACAATATTCATAGAGAGGACCCAGCTTCTGCCAATCATGTTTTTTTTTAAAGGAGAACTTTATCTTTTCTTTAAATATATTTTGATCACATATGTCTTTTCTATAAGGCAGAATGCTCCAAATGGATCTGTGTTTCACATAGTGAAATCCAAAGCTGCCTGCTCCAAGGATTTCACCAGGTATGCTTCCCACCTCCCCTCTGGCTACCTTCCCTCTGTTTCTTGCTTTAAGCATTCTTCTGCCCTTTATTGACCTTCTCCTGTTCATCAAATACATCATACACATTTAATCTGAAGACCTTACATTGGCCATTTTCTCTCGTTCTGATATTTGTACGGATCACTGTGAACTCTATGCATTTGAAGCGCCCATCTTGATCAACTTCAAGTCACTATCTGTTCACCGCCTGTTTCTTCTCCCCTATAAACTCTGTATGTTACTTAAACACTTAATTTTTTTTCAACACAAAAATACAGGTTTTTATTTATAAGTTCTGTTTACATAATATCAATGATAGTTGACTTTTTGATAATTGTTCTTAGAGTAATATTATCATTCCATAGTCAATAAGTTACTTTTAAAAACTTAGTTGCTATGTTTTGCCTTATTTCTTAGCAAGAATGAACAATTTAGTGATTAATAGGTTTGCAAGTTTCTTTACATTTTTCATGTAAAGGTTTATAAATTCAACCTCAGTCATTTCTCCCAAGGATTTTATTCAATGTCATTACTGTCTTTTTCATGTTCATATGCTATTTCTCCGGTAGCTAATTTTATTTCTCACTCTTAGGTATCTGTCCACATTAGTATTTTTCACCTAACAGTTCCCTTGGGATAATGAAATTCATTCATCCCCATGTCAGTTTTTGGCATATCACCATTCTTTCATTTTTTAAAAACTTTTATTGCATTATGATGAGAAAAGTTACATGATTTCAATTTATCTGAATTTGTTAACATTTAAAAACATATTTTAATTAAGTAGAATTGAATCACATTCTTGTTCCCCTTTTGTACCACTGCTCCTCTCATAGATCCCCCCTTCAATACCTACAATATCTTTTATGTTGTATTCCTTAAAATTTATAAAATATTATAACAATAAAATATTATAACAACTTTTATAATTATAAAAGTTGTAATACTGTATACTTAAAAATAATACTTAAAAATAGCTGTATACTTAAAAATAATACACCACTACTAGTATTTCCTTAAATGAACATGAATATATAAAGTCTTTTTGTTTGTTTTGTATTTAGTAGAGTTTAAAATCTTGGGTCTTACTGTGGTACAAGCCCAAAATAAGAACAATTTTTAGACATTGGGTTTCATTATAATAAGGCTGTATTTCAATGACCCTTACATCACCAAAGGATTTTACTTCCATTGTAGCTAAGCTGAGAGTTGATAGTTCTGCTGCACCAAGAAATGAACTGTAGGCTCGATTTTTGGATACAGACTTCCTGCTATGGTCAAAGCTATTTGACTTGAGTGAGTGACTTCATTCTCAGCCCACAGAGAACAGATTACATTCATTTAAAAAATGGTGTAGGTATTAAGATGGTCTATCCATAAAGTCATTCACCAACTGTTTCAATGAACAATGGTTCTGCTTGGAGGGTGGCACAGACATTAGGTGAGGGTAAGAATCTGGTTCACTAGCTGTGATAATTTGGAAAAGCATCCATCTCAGAGAAAGAGTAACTTATAAAGTCCTCTTCTTCAAACTTGATACAAGAGTTACAAATGTCAAGCAAAGCATTCACTCTCACTTTGTTGTTCTCTTACAAGCCACCTCCCTAGTTAATCGTCTATGTTTCTTTTGGGTATATACTTTTGAAATATATAAGCTGTTCTGAAAACCATAGTATAGTGTAAAAACATGAAATAAACAATACTACTAATAGAGACACTGAGATAGGAGAAGCAACACTTAATTTTTAAGTTAGTATATAAAGTACTAGGATTCATTATGGCATTTGCAAATGAAATTATTGTTATGCCCTTTCTCTTTTCTTCTCATTTATTTCCCTGCATCCTCCTCATACGCTCCCACTCTCAGAAGCCACCTTTCCTCAACATCTTTTTCTGTTCTTGTGATCTTCTCTCTAGCTTTCTAGCCCATAGCCATCCTCACCCACCACCACCCCAACACACACACAGTAAAAGGTAGGATGTGCATATGAAAGAGAACAGAAGATTTTGCCTTTCTAAGTCTGGGTCACCTCACTCAGTAGCTATATATTATTTTTTTCACCTTCCAACACATCTTCTAGTTTGTGTCTTTATTATGGGTACAGTCTGATTTCCCTAGCTGGGTCATAGGCTCCCTACAGGCAGAGACTGTGCCTGGCTTGTGCTTCAAGATATTTTCAGCAACTGTGTGGGGTTGGCTTTGTGGACTATGAGTTTGCAGGGAATGTACTCCACTTGTCAGGGGAAGATCCAAGGAGCCACCTCCCAGTGTAGATTGGCTGCTTGAGTGGAGGATCAGGTACTGTTGATTTTTACTTGCCTGAAACACTGTCACTTAACTAGACTACTCAAGGCACTAGCTGGTAAGATGGACATCTGTAGTTTACTGATTTCTGTAGCCAAGATTTTGGAGCTGTACACAGGAAAAGGAATGACACAATTTGGTAGGAATATGTGAAAAGGCATGGAGAAAGCTTAACTAATGACAGTCCGTTCTGTCTAAGCATGTTGAGTCTTTTTTTTTTTTTTTTCGAGATAGGGTTTTTCTCTTAGCCCCGGCTGTCCTGATACTTACTCTGTAGACCACGCTGGCCTCGAACTCGGAAATCCGCCTGCCTCTGCATCCCAAGTGCTAGGATCAAAGGCGTGCGCCACCACCACCCGGCTTGCATGTTGAGTCTTTACTACAAGTCATGTGTGCTTTACACTGCTTAGAGATACAGGACTGTGGGTGTCCAGCTCAAATCAACTTTTGTAAGGCAAAGCAACAAAGATATAACATTTCCAAGGATATATTTTACATTTTGCTTTCCTCAGACTGTTTGCTAGTGGTTCCATCCCCTTTAAAACAGTTATCAATGATTGCTTTAAAGTTAATTTGTCTTTATAGAAATGTAGGCTAATAACTGATCCAAAGACAAAAGTTAAGGTTGTCTAAAAAGGCTTTCAGAGGCGGTGAGATCAAGCAAGAAGTAGTTGGCTCTGATCATGTCACCATTCCTGAATTTTTCTGCTAGTGAGAGCCTTCTGTCAATTCTTAGACTTGTGTCTGAATCTAAAATAAATGAACCTAGGGTGACTAATACACAGATTGACCATTTCTTTCTCAGAGAGACACAGTTAACAGAATTGTCTTTACATGTGTTTGCTCATTGGATGATATACTATTTATAACTGGCAGATACATAAAAGCCTTGCAAATGCAACACTAAAATTCTAGTGGCAAATACACTCACCCCAAGTGCCATTGCTGCATCTTTGCTTGTTGCTGCTCCTGGAGCTGGATTTACCGTTGGCACACTTTCTCGACCCAGCTGGTTGTTAGGGAAGATTCCTGGAGATGTAATGAAGGAAACTTGCCCAGTCTGTACTTGGTTTCTTACATTGAAAAAACCCAGAGGTTGTTGAGGATGAAGAGCCATGGAACTTGTTGGTGGGTAAGGATTCGGAATGCCATGCATTCCAGGGTAGGTAGTCTGGGAAGATGTCATTATGTTCCCTAAGCAGTAGAAAACATACAGAAATAACATATTTATCAGGAAGAGAAATTAAAGGGCATCTTGTCATCAGTTTTTATGCAAATAAGAGAGAGCAAGTGAGCAGATACTGACTAGTGACAAGAAATAGAATATGATTCTCATTTGACTTCATAATCCCATATATCCTGGGGTTCAGAAGAAGTAAAGGAAGAGATGATGGGAATATATTTAGTTTTCAGTTCTTCATTATTTAGTTTTGCTCTCTCTCTCTCTCTCTCTCTCTCTCTCTCTCTCTCTCTCTGTGTGTGTGTGTGTGTGTGTGTGTTTTCCTGAGTTCATTGATTCTGAAAGGCAACAGAAGACAGAAGGGGACTGAAATGTCAGGACTCTGTGAATGCATGGACTGAGTAAGTGCCTTTGTTAAAATGACCTTGGTTTGATGTAGCAGTACGTTTTTTTTATTTTATGCTTTAGACAAGGGGTGAAGACATCCCTGCTCCAGGGTTCTTTTGACATCTGTTAAGTACAAGAAGGTGGTTTACAGAGAAGATCTCAAAAGTGAATCTAAGGATACTGAACACAGTGTTTTTGGTGAGGTGTTTTTTTCTTCCTTTTTCAAGGATTATTAGTGATTTTTGTCCACATTTAATTATGGAGACTTACTTCCAACAAAATTCCCTTGCCACATTGAGCCTGAGATACTGAATGAATAAGAATCCTCAAGAGTAATTTATTTAAATACAAGTAGGGAGACCTAACATGAGTGGCCATATGTAAGCTAGCAACTTTTCCTAACAAATAATTTTAATCTTGGATCACATTCCTTGCCATCAAATTGTTTTACTGACACCCGTATAGTTTCCTGATTATCACTATAACAGATTAACAGTAAGACAGTTAGTGATGCCTTTCCTCTGCAGGCTTCAAACGATCTCTTTAGAATAATATTCACTAAATACCACAGGGGTTGTGTACTGTGTTTAGTAACAAATATCAATTTGGGCTTAGAATTCTGGCTCTGATACCAGCTATGTGTTTAGCAAGTTTGTTGAACTTTTTTTTGCTATTATGTTTGCAATGCAGTGTTAAAAACAATAAAAGAGCCGGGTAGTGGTGGCTCACGCCTTTAATCCCAGCACTTGGGAGGCAGAGACAGGCGGATTTCTGAGTTTGAGGCCAACCTGGTCTACAGAGTGAGTTCCAGGACAGCCAGGGCTACACAGAGAAATCCTGTCTCAAAAACAAAACAAAAACAAAAACAAAGACAAAACAAAAAAAAACAACAAAACAAAACAAAACAAAAAAGCAGTAAAAGAATACCTTTCCTCTAAGGCTATGAGGAGTGATCCTCATGATTTCCAAATAACTGTTGAAACAGGAGCCATGCATTTTGTAGATCCAGTTTTAAGACTAAATACTACTCTAGCTCTCTTTAGTCTCCAACTTGATACTTCACTTGAGTAGCTTTCTCATTTTTTTTTTAAGATTTATTTTTTATTATAAATGAGTACACTGTAGCTGTCTTCAGACACACCAGAAGAGGGTGTCAGATTTCATTATGGGTGGTTGTGAGCCACCATGTGGTTGCTGGGATTTGAACTCGTGACCTTCCAAAGAGCAGTCAGTGCTCTTACCTGCTGAGCCATCTCACCAGCCTAGCTTTCTCAATTAAATTCCTGTTAGTTCCTGTATCTAAGTTGTAAAAGGACAGATGTTGTCATTTAAATGGTCAGAAAAAAGGTTGAATAATGACAGTTTTTTTTTTAAATTAGATTATTTTCTTTATTTACATGGCATATGATATCTCCTTTCCCAGTTTCCCCTCTGAAAAGAAAAGAAAAGGAAAAGAAAAAAAGAAACAACAACAACAACAACAACAAACCCTGTTTCCTTCCCCTTACCCCTGCTCACCAACCCACCCTCTCCTACTTCCTGGCCCTGGCATTCTCCTACACTGGGGCATAGAACCTTCATAGGGCCAAGGACTTCTCCTCCCAATTGATGACTGACTTGGCCATCCTCTGCTACATATGCTGCTGGAGCCATTAGTCCCACTATGTGTACTCTTTGGTTGGTGGTTGAGTCCCTGGGAGCTCTGAGGGTACTAGTTAGTTCATATTGTTGTTCATCCTAAGGGGCTACAAACCCTTCAGCTCCTTGGGTCCTTTCTCTAGCTCCTTCATTGGGGACCCTGTGCTCAGTCCAATGGATGGCTGTGAACCTCTACTTCTGCATTAGTCAGGTACTGTCAGAGCCTCTCTGGAGAGAGCTATATCAGGCTCCTGTCAGTCACCACTTGCTGGCATCCACATTAGTGTCTGGATTTGATGGTTGAATATGGGAAGGATTCCCAGGTGGAGCAGTCTCTGTACTGTCCTTCCTTCAGTCTCTGCTCCATAGTTAAAGTTTCTGCAACTCCTTCCATGGGTATTTTGTTCCCCCTTATAAGAAGGAATGAAGTATCCAGACTTTGGTCTTCCTTCTTCTTGAGTTTCTTGTGGTTTGTGGGTTGTACTTTATGTATTACGATTTTCTGGACTAATATCCACGTATCAGAGAATGCATACCATGTGTGTTCTTTTGTGATTGGTTACCTCACTCAGGATGATATTCTCCATATCCATCCATTTAGCTAAGAATTTCATAAATTTATTGTTTTTAATAGCTGAGTAGTGCTCCATTGTATAGATGTACCACATTTTCTGTATCCATTCCTCTGTTGAGGGACATCTGGGTTGTTTCCAGTTTCTGGCTATTATAAATAAGGCTGCTATGAACATGGTGGAGCATGTGTACTTATTACATGTTGGAGCATCTTCTGGATATATGCCCAGGAGTAGTATAGCTGGGTCCTCCGGTAGAACTATGTCCAATTTCCAGAGTGGTTGTACCAGCTTGCAGTCCCACCAGCAATGAAGGAGTGTTCCTCTTTTTCCACAACCTCGCCAGCATCTGCTGCCATTTGTGTTTTTTATCCTAGCCATTCTGACTGGTGTGAGGTGGAATCTCAGAGTTGTTTTGATTTGCATTTCTCTGATGACTAAGGATGTTGAACATTTCTTTAGGTGCTTTTCAGCCATTCGGTATTTGTCAGTTGGGAATTCTTTGTTTAGGTCTGTACCCCATTCTGAGATGCAAATCAAGTCAGTTTTCATAAAGCCATTGTAAGAGTTCCCAGCATAGGTCAAGAGCTTGGTGAATGGGAGTGACTATTGCATTATTAGAACCCATCTTATTTCTTATTATCTTATTTCAAATAGAGGAGGCATGTCCATTTGGTAAAATGGGTTGAACTTTAAAAGGTCAATGCCAAAGAGCAAGGAGACAGGAGATGGGTATATAAAGTCAGAACAAGAATTTTCCTGGGCTTTAAAAAAGTATAGAATTAAGTGATTGTCATATGAGAGGGGAAGGAGAGGGAGGGAGACACACACACACAGACATCCACCTCCCCAACCCCCACACGCACATGCACATGCACACATATACACACACATGCACACACAGAGAATATTTTTTGTCTCTGATAATTTTGTAGGGAAATTTTAAGACTTCTTACCTGCTCTCTAGTTTTTGAACATGGACATTTCACATGGCATGCAGACTATTAATACTTAACTCTGTAAAACTCATCACAGGATGGATTTTTGCTCAATCTTCTGAAGTTTTAGGAAATGATTAGAAAATGACCCAGTTCTACAGTTTTTGGTTCATATCAAAATGACCTAGTATGTAGACAGGAAAGTGATGCCAGGGAAACAGGGTTAAGTGATAGTCCAATCAAAATGAAAACCCAAACTTATCCTCCAATCAAAATGAGGATACAAATGGATCCTCTGATCAAAATGAGGATCCACATAAAGGGAAGACAGTCAGCTCAGTGCTGAGTCTATTTTCATAGTTTCTTTTTTTAAAAAAGGAGTTAGCACATTTTTTTTCTGTTAGCAAATGATAAGCTATTTACAACCAGTTGGCTTTTTTTTTTCTAAAAAATGAGAACTACCACAATTATTTTTAAGCACATGAGCACATAAAAACACCAAAGTTCTGATGAATTATAAAACATAAGGACCACAGCAATAGGAGAAAAGCCAGCCAATGAGCTCATTTCCAATATAGATGGGGAAAAATATGACTGTAATAATATTACTACCTCCTTTCCACCTTTGTTTGAACAGAAGGAACATGATACTGTTGTTTAGAATGTATTATATAGGAGTTGCAGGGAAGTCACAGGACTGCAGGGACAGGATCCTCTCAGCCTCCCAGTGACAGCAGTGGATCTGCAATCCTCTCTGCCCCATCCCTTCGAGTGGAGAGCCTGCCTCCAGGAAGTGCTTCAACCCAGGGACTCTGGTGAGATCCACCATTTTCTCTGAAGTAATTTTCTAAGGTGGGACCAGCCAGGAGGCACAGGCCTCACAGGCCTCACAAGTTGGAGGGGAGTCGCAGGGCAGCAGGGACAGGATCCTCTCAGCCTCTGAGTGACAGCCATGGATCAGCAATCCTCTCTGCACCTTCCCTGCAAGTGGAGAGCCTGCCTCCAGGGAGTGCTTTAACCCAGGAACTCAACCATCTACACCAGGGATTTACCAGAGGAGAGCTGATCTCCTAGAAGTACTGACACAGGCTTACAGACCCACAGGAAGAACAAACTCTAGTCAGAGACAGCAAGAACATCTAACACCAGAGATCAACAGATGGCGAAAGGCAAACGCAAGAATCCTATCAACAGAAACCCAGACTACTTGGCTTCATCAGAACCTAGTACTCCCACCACAGCAAGTCCTGGATATCC